>NW_006782674.1:1538344-1564039 GCF_000442215.2 Lipotes vexillifer | reverse complement strand
CCATTGACCTAAATTTCTGTTTTTGTGCCAGTACCATACTGTCTTGATTACTGTAGCTTTGTACTATACTCTAAAGTCTGGGAGCCTGATTCCTCCAGCTCTGTTTTTCTTTCTCAAGATTGCTTTGGCTATTCAGGGTCTTTTGTGTTTCAATACAAATTGTGCAATTTTTTGCTCTAGTTCTGAGAAAAATGCCCTTGGTAGTTTAATAGGGATTGCATAGAATCTGTAGATTGCTTTGGGTAATATAGAAATTTTCACAATGTTGAGTCTTCCAATCCAAAAACATGGTATATCTCGCCATCTATTTGTATCATCTTTAATTTCTTTCATCAGTGTCTTATAGTTTTCTGCATACAGCTCTTTTGTCTCCTTAGGTAGTTTTATTCCTAGGTATTTTATTCTTTTTGTTGCAATGGTAAATGGGAGTGTTTCCTTAATTTCTCTTTCAGATTCTTCATCATTAGGGTAAAGAAATGCAAGAGATTTCTGTGCAGTAATTTTGTATCCTGCTACTTTACCAAATTCATTGATTAGCTCTAATAGTTTTGTGGTAGCATTTTTAGGATTCTCTATGTATAGTATCATGTCATCTGCAAACAGTGACAGCTTTACTTCTTCTTTTCCAATTTGAATTCCTTTTATTTCTTTTTCTTCTTTGATGGCTGTGGCTAAAACTTCCAAAACTATGTTGAATAATAGTGGTAAGAGTGGAGAACCTTGGGTTGTTCCTGATCTTAGAGGAAATGGTTTCAGTTTTTCACAATTGAGAATGATGTTGGCTGTAGGCTTGTCATATATGGCCTTTATTATGTTGAGGTAAGTTCCCCCTATGCCTGCTTTCTGGAGGGTTTTTATCATAAATCCATGCTGAATTTTGGCTAAAGGTTTTCTGCATCTCTTTAGATGATGATATGGTTTTTCTCCTTCAATTTGTTAATATGGTGTATCACATTGATTGATTTGCGTATATTGAAGAATCCTTGCATTCCTGGAATAAACTCCACATGATCATGGTGTATGATCCTTTTAATGTGCTGTTGGATTCTGTTTGCTAGTATTTTGTTGAGGATTTTTGCATCTGGGTTCATCAGTGATATTGGCCTATAGTTTTCTTTCTTTGTGACATTGTCTGGTTTTGGTATCAGAGTGATGGTGGCCTCGTAGAATGAGTTTGGGAGTGTTCCTCCCTCTGCTATATTTCGGAAGAGTTTGAGAAGGATAGGTGTTAGCTCTTCTCTAAATGTTTGATAGAATTTGCCTGTGAAGCCATCTGGTCCTGGGCTTTTGTTTGTTGGCAGATTTTAAATCACAGTCTCAATTTCAGGACTTGTGAACGGTCTGTTTATATTTTCTATTTCTTCCTGGTTAAGTCTCGGAAGGTTGTGCTTTACTAAGAATTTGTCCATTTCTCCCAGGTTGTCCATTATATTGGCATGTAGTTGCTTGTAATAATCTCCCATGATCCTTTGTATTTCTACAGTGACAGTTGTTACTTCTTTTTTTTTAATTTTATTTTATTTACCTTTTTATACAGCAGGTCCTTATATCCATTTTACACATATTTGTGTATATGTGTCAATACCAATCTCACAATTCATCACACCACCACCCCTTCCCAGCCACTTTGCCCCCTTGGTGTCCATAAGTTTGTTCTCTACATCTGTGTCTCTATTTCTGCCTTGCAAACTGGTTCATCTGTATCATTTTTCTAGGTTCCACAAATATGTGTTAATATATGATATTTCTTCTTCTCTTTCTGACTTACTTCACTCTGTATGACAGTCTCTAGAACATCCACGTCTGTACAAATGACCCAATTTCATTCCTTTTTATGGCTGAGTAATATTCAATTGAATATATGTATCACAACTTCTTTATCCCTTCGTCTGTAGATGGGCATTTAGATTGCTTCTGTGGAGGAGAGGGGGAATATGGCGGAAGAGTGAGATGCAGAGATCACCTTCCTCCCCACAGATACATCAGAAATACAGCTACACGTGGAACAACTCCTACGGAACACCTACTGAACGCTGGCAGAAGAGCTCAGACCTCCCAAAAGGCAAGAAACTCCCCACGTACCTGAGTAGGGCAAAAGCAAAAAGAATAAACAGAGACAAAAGAATAGGGATGGGACCCGCACGAGTGGGAGGGAGCTGTGAAGGAGGAAAGGTTTCCACACAATTGGAGCCCTTTCACTGGCGGAGACTGCGGGAGGCGGAGCGGGGAGCTTCGGAGCCGCGGAGGAGAGCGCTGCCACAGGGGTGCGGAGGACAAGGCGGAGAGATTCCCGCACAGAGGATCGGCGCCGACCGGCGCTCACCAGCCCGAGAGTCTTGTCTGCTCACCCGCCAGGGCGGGCGGGGCTGGGAGCTGAGGCTCGGGCTTCGGAGGTCGGATCCCAGGGAGAGGACTGGGTTTGGCTGTGTGAACACAGCCTGAAGGGGGTTAGTGCACCACAGCTAGCCAGGAGAGAGTCCGGGAAAAAGTCTGGACCTGCCAAAGAGGCAAGAGACTTTTTCTTCCCTCTTTGTTTCCTGGTGCAAGAGGAGAGGGGATTCAGGACGCCGCCTAAAGGAGCTCCAGAGACAGGTGCGAGCCGCTGCTATCAGCGCGGACTCCAGAGACGGGCATGAGACGCTAAGGCTGATGATGCAGCCACCAAGGAGCCTATGTGCAAGCGCAGGTCACTATCCACACCTCCCCTCCTGGGAGCCGGTGCAGCCCGCCACTGCCAGGGTCCTGTGATCCAGGGACAACTTCCCCAGGAGAACACACATTGCGCCTCAGGCTGGTGCGACGTCACGCCAGCCTCTGCCGCCGCAGGCTCGCCCCACACTCCGTACCCCTCCCTCCCCCGGGCCTGAGTGAGCCAGAGTCCCCGAAGCAGCTGCTCCTTTAACCCCGTCCTGTGTGAGCGAAGAACAGACGCCCTCCGGCGACCTACACACAGAGGCGGGGCCAAATCCAAAGCTGAACCACCGGGAGCTGTGCGAACAAAGAAGAGAAAGGGAAATCTCTCCCAGCAGCCTCAGGAGCAGCGGATTCAATCTCCACAATGAACTTGATGTACACTGCATCGTGGAATACCTGAATAGACAACGAATCATCCCAAATTGAAGAGGTGGACTTTGAGAGCAAGATATATTATTTTTTCCCCTTTTCCCCTTTTTGTGAGTGTGTATGTGTATGCTTCTGTGTGAAATTTTGTTTGTATAGCTTTGCTTTCACCATTTGTCCTAGGGTTCTGTCTGTCCGTTTTTAGTTTGTTATCTTTTATTTTTTTTACTTAAAAAATTTATTTTCTTAATAATAATTTTTTATTTTAATAACTTTATTTTATTTTATCTTACTTTATTTTATCCTCTTTCTTTCGTTCTTTCTTCCTCTCTCTCTCTCTCTCTTTCTTTCTTTCTACTTTTTCTCACTTTTATTCTGAGCCGTGTGGATGAAAGTCTCTTGGTGCTGCAGCCAGGATCAGTGCTGTGCCTCTGAGGTAGGAGAGCCAACTTAAGGACACTGGTCCACATGAGACCTCCCAGCTCCACGTAATATCAAACAGCGAAAATCTCCCAGGGATCTCCATCTCAACACCAACACCCAGCTTCACTCAATGACCAGCAAGCTACAGTGCTGGACACCCTACGCCAAACAACTAGCAAGACAGGAACACAACCCCACCCATTAGCAGAGAGGCTGCCTAAAATCATAATAAGACCACAGACACCGCAAAACACACCACCAGACGTGGACCTGCCCACCAGAAAGACAAGATCCAGCCTCATCCACCACAACACAGGCACTAGTCCCCTCCACCAGGAAGCCTACACAACCCACTGAACCAACTTTAGCCACTGGAGACAGACACCAAAAACAATGGGAACTACGAACATGCAGCCTGCAAAAAGGAGATCCCAAACACAGAAAGATAAGCAAAATGAGAGGACAGAAAAACACACAGCAGATGAAGGAGCAAGATAAAAACCCACCATACCTAAAAAATGAAGAGGAAATAGGCAGTCTACCTGAAAAAGAATTCAGAATAATGATAGTAAAGATGATCCAAAATCTTGGAAATAGAAAAGAGAAAATGCAGGAAACATTTAACAAGGATCTAGAAGACCTAAAGAGGAACAAGCAATGAAGAACAACACAATAAATGAAATTAAACATACTCTAGAAGGGATCAGTAGCAGAATAACTGAGGCAGAGGAACGGATAAGTGACCAGGAAGATAAAATAGTGGAAATAACTACTGCAGAGCAGAATAAAGAAAAAGAAATGAAAAGAACTGAGGACAGTCTCAGAGACCTCTGGGACAACATTAAACGCACCAGCATTCAAATTACAGGGGTCCCAGAAGAAGAAGAGAAAAAGAAACGGACTGAGAAAATATATGAAAAGATTATAGTCGAGAACTTCCCTAACATGGGAAAGGAAATAGTCAATCAAGTCCAGGAAGCACAGAAAGTCCCATACAGGATAAATCCAAGGAGGAACACACCAAGACACATATTAATGAAACTATCAAAAATTTGATACAAAGAAAACATATTAAAAGCAGCAAGGGAAAAATAACACACAACGAATTCCCCATAAGTTTAACAGCTGATCTTTCAGCAGAAACTCTGCAAGCCAGAAGGGACTGGCAGGACATATTTAAAGTGATGAAGGAGAAAATCCTACGACCAAGATTACTCTACCCAGCAAGCATCTCATTCAGATTTGATGCAGAAATTAAAACCTTTACAGACAAGCAAAAGCTGAGAGAGTTCAGCACCACCAAACGAACTTTAGAACAACTGCTAAAGGAACTTCTCTAGGCAAGAAACACAAGAGAAGGAAAAGACCTACAATAACAAACCCAAAACAATTAAGAAAATGGGAAAAGGAACATACATATCAATAACTACCTTAAATGTAAATGGATTAAATACTCCCACCAAAAGACACAGACTGGCTGAATGGATACAAAAACAAGACCCATATATTTGCTGTCTACAAGAGACCCACTTCAGACCTAGAGACACATACAGTCTGAAAGTAAGGGGACGGAAAAAGATATTCCACGCAAATGGAAACCAAAAGAGAGCTGGAGTAGCAATTCTCATATCAGACAAAATGGACATTAAAATAAAGACTATTAGAAGAGAAAAAGAAGGACACTACATAATGATGAAGGGATCAACCCAAGAAGAAGATATAACAATTGTAAATATTTATGCACCCAACATAGGAGCACCTCAATACATAAGGCAAATGCTAACAGCCATAAAAGGGGAAATCGAC
Source organism: Lipotes vexillifer (assembly GCF_000442215.2). NCBI lineage: Eukaryota > Metazoa > Chordata > Mammalia > Artiodactyla > Lipotidae > Lipotes > Lipotes vexillifer. The sequence goes on along the minus strand of NW_006782674.1, from coordinate 1,558,750 downwards.
AGTAACACAATCATAGTAGGGAACTTTAACACCCCACTTTCACCAATGGACAGATCATCCAAAATGAAAATAAATAAGGAAACACAAGCTTTAAATGATACATTAAACAAGATGGACTTAATTGATATTTATAGGACATTCCATCCAAAAACAACAGAATACACATTTTTCTAAAGTGCTCATGGAACATTCTCCAGGATAGATCATATCTTGGGTCACAAATCAAGCCTTGGTAAATTTAAGAAAATTGAAATTGTATCCAGTATCTTTTCCGAGCACAACGCTATGAGACTAGATATCAATTACAGGAAAAGATCTGTAAAAAATACAAACACATGGAGGCTAAATAATACTTAATAATGAAGTGATCACTGAAGAAATCAAAGAGGAAATCAAAAAGTACCTAGAAACAAATGACAATGGAGACACGATGACCCAAAACCTATTGGATGCAGCAAAAGTAGTTCTAAGAGGGAAGTTTATAGCAATACAATCCTACATTAAGAAACAGGAAACATCTCGAATAAACAACCTAACCTTGCACCTAAAGCAATTAGAGAAAGAAGAACAAAAAAACCCAAAGTTAGCAGCAGGAAAGAAATCATAAAGATCAGATCAGAAATAAATGAAAAAGAAATGAAGGACACAATAGCAAAGATCAATAAAACTAAAAGGTGGTACTTTGAGAAGATAAACAAAACTGATAAACCATTAGCCAGACCCATCAACAAAAAAAGGGAGAAGACTCAAGTCAATAGAATTAGAAAAGAAAAAGGAGAAGTAACAACTGACACTGCAGAAATACAAAAGTTCATGAGAGACTACTACAAGCAACTCTATGACAATAAAATGGACAACCTGGAAGAAATGGACAAATTCTTAGAAATGGACAACCTGCCAAGACTGAATCAGGAAGAAATAGAAAATATGAACAGACCAATCGCAAGCAGCAAAATTGGAACTGTGATTAAAAATCTTCCAACAAACAAAAGCCCAGGACCACATGGCTTCACAGGCAAATTCTATCAAACATTTAGAGAAGAGCTAACACCTGTTCTTCTCAAACCCTTCCAAAATATAGCAGAGGGAGGAATACTCCCAAACTCATTCTACGAGGCCACCATCACCTTGATACCAAAACCAGACAAGGATGTCACAAAGAAAGAAAACTATAGGCCAATATCACTGATGAACATAGATGCAAAAATCCTCAACAAAATACTAGCAAACAAAATCCAACAGCACATTAAAAGGATCATAAACCATGATCAAGTGGGATTTATTCCAGGAATGCAAGGATTCTTCAATATACACAAACCAATCAATGTGATACACCATATTAACAAATAGAAGGAGAAAAACCATATGATCATCTCAATAGATGCAGAGAAAGCCATCGACAAAATTCAACACCCATTTACAATAAAAACCCCACAGAAAGTAGGCATAGAGTGAACGTTCCTCAACATAACAAAGGCCATATATGACAAACCCACAGCCAACATCATCCTCAATGGTGAAAAACTGAAAAAATTTCCACTAAGATCAGCAAAAAGACAAGGTTGCCCAGTCTCAGCACTCTTATTCAACATAGTTTTGGAAGTTTTAGCTACAGCAATCAGAGAAGAAAAGGAAATAAAATGAATCCAAATCTGAAAAGAACAAGTAAAGCTGTCACTGTTTCCACATGACATGATACTATACATAGAGAATCCTAAAGATGGTACCAGAAAACTACTAGAGCTAATCAATGAATTTGGTAAAGTAGCAGGATACAAAATCAATGCACAGAAATCTCTGGCATTACTATACACTAATGATCAAATCTGAAAGTGAAATTAAGAAAACACTCCCATTTACCATTGCAACAAAAAGAATAAAATATCTAGGAATAAACTTACCTAAGGAGACAAAAGACCTGTATGCAGAAAATAATAAGACACTGATGAAAGAAATTAAAGATGATACAAATAGATGGCGAGATATACCATGTTCTTGGATTGGAAGAATCAACATTGTGAAAATGACGCTACTACCGAAAGCAATCTACAGATTCAATGCAATCGCTATCAAACTACCACTGGCATTTTTCACAGAGCTGGAAGAAAAAATTTCACAATTTGTACGGAAACACAGAAGAGCCTGAATAGCCTCTCCACTATGAAAACGAAAAATGGAGCTGGAGAAATCAGGCTCCCTGACTTCAGACTATACTACAAAGCTATAGTAATCAAGACAGCATGGTACTGGCACAAAAAGAGAAAGATAGATCAATGGAACAGGATAGAACACCCAGAGATACACCAACGCACATATGGTCATCTTATCTTTGATAAAGGAGGCAGGAATGTACATTGGAGAAAGGACAGGCTCCTCAGTAAGTCGTGCTGGGAAAACTGGACAGGTACATATAAAAGTATGAGATTAGAACACTCCCAAACACCATACACAAAAATGAGCTCAAAATGGATTAAAGACCTAAATGTAAGGCCAGAAACTATCAAAGTCTTAGAGGAAAACATAGGCAGAACACTCTATGACATAAATCACAGAAAGATCCTTTTTGACCCACCTCCTAGAGAAATGGAAATAAAAACAAAACTAAACAAATGGGACCTAATGAAACTTAAAAGCTTTTGCACAGCAAAGGAAACCATAATCAAGACTAGAGACAACCCTCAGAATGGGAGAAAATATTTACAAATGAAGCAACTGACAAAAGATTAATCTCCAAAATTTACAAGCAGCTCATGCAGCTCAATAACAAAAAAACGAACAACCCAATCTAAAAATGGGCAGAAGACCTAAATAGACATTTCTCCAAAGAAGCTATACAGATTGCCAACACACACATGAAAGAATGCTCAACATCATTAATCATTAGCGAAATGCAAATCAAAACTACAATGAGATATCACCTCACACCAGTCAGAATTGCCATCATCAAAAAATCTACAAAAAATAAATGCTGCAGAGGGTGTGGAGGAAAGGGAACACTCTTCCACTGCTGGTGGGAATGTGAACTGATACAGCCACTATGGAGAACAGTATGGAGGTTCCTTAAAAAACTACAAATAGAACTACCATATGACCCAGCAATCCCACTACTGGGCATATACCCTGAGAAAACCATAATTCAAAAGGAGTCATGTACCAAAATGTTCATTGCAGCTCTATTTACAGTAGTCAGGAGATGGAAACAACCTAAGTGTCCATCACAGGATGAATGGATAAAGAAGATGTGGCACATATATACAATGGAATATTACTCAGCCATAAAAAGAAATGAAATTGAGCTATTTGTAATGAGGTGGTTGGACCTAGAGTCTGTCATACAGAGTGAAGTAAGTCAGAAAGAGAGAGACAAATACCGTATGCTAACACATATATATGGAATCTAAGAATAAAAAATGTCATGAAGATCCTAGGTGTATGATGGGAATAAAAACACAGACCTACTAGAGAATAGACTTGAGGATATGGGGAGGGGGAAGGGTAAGCTGTGACAAAGTGGGAGAGTGGCATGGACATATACACACTACCAAACGTAAAATAGATAGCTAGTGAGAAGCAGCCGCATAGCACAGGGAGATCAGCTCGGTGCTTTGTGACCACCTAGAGGGGTGGGAAAGGGAGCGTGTGGGGGAGGGAGACACAGGAGGGAAGTGATATGGGAACATATGTATATGTATAACTGATTCACTTTTTTATAAAGCAGAAACTAACACACCATTGTAAAGCAATTATACTCCAATAAAGATGTCAAAAAATAAAAATAAAAAAATAAATACAAATAAAAATTATTCTAAATTTAGATTGCTTCTACGTCCTGGCTATTGTAAATAGTGCTGCAATGAACATTGGGGTGCATGTGTCTTTTTGAATTATGGTTTGTTCTGGGCAAATGCCCAGTAGTGGTATTGCTGGGTCATATGATAATTCTATTTTTATTTTTTTAAGGAACCTACATACTGTTCTTCAGAGTGGCTGTATCAATTCACATTCCCGCCAATAGAGCAAGAGGGTTCCCTTTTCTCCACACTCTCTCCAGCATTTGTTTTTGTACATTTTCTGATGTTGCCCATTCTAACTGGTGTGAGGTGATACCTCATTGTAGTTTTGATTTGCATTTGTCTAATAATTAGTGATGTTGAGCATCTTTTCATGTGCTTCTTGGCCATCTGGATGTCTTCTTTGGAGAAGTGTCTATTTAGGTATGCTGCCCATTTTTGGATTGGGTTGTTTTTTTAATATTAATAGCTGCATGATCTCTTTATATATTTTGGAGATTAATCCTTTGTCCGTTTATTCATTGGCAAATATTTTCTCCCATTATAAGGGTTGTCTTTTAGTCCTGTTTATGGTTTCCTTTGCTGTGCCAAAGCTTTTAAATTTCATTAGGTTCCATTTGTTTATTTTTTTTTATTTCCATTACTCTAGGAGATGGATCAAAAAAGATGTTGCTGTGATTTATGTCAAAGAGTGTTCTTCCTATGTTTTCCTTTAAGAATTTTAGAGTGTCCAGTCTTACATTTAGGTCTCTAATCCTTTTTTTTTTTTTTTTGGCAGTATGCGGGCCTCTCACTGTTGTGGCCTCTCCCGTTGCAGAGCACAGGCTCCGGACGTGCAGGCTCAGCGTCCATGGCTCACAGGCCCAGTTGCTCCGTGGCATGTGGGATCTTCCCGGACCGGGGCACAAACATGCATCCCCTGCATCGGCAGGCGGACTCCCAACCACTGCGCCACCAGGTAAGTCCTCTAATCCATTTTGAGTTTATTTTTGTGTATGGTGTTAGGGAGTGTTCTAATTTAATTATTTTACATGTCGCTGTCCAGTATTCCCAGCACTATTTATTGAAGAGACTGTCTTTTCTCCATTGTATATGCTTGCCACCTTTGTCATAGATTAGTTGACCATAGGTGCGTGGGTTTATCTATGGGCTTTCTATCGTATTCCATTGATCTATAATTTTTTTTTTTTTTGCCAACACTATACTGTCTTGATCACTATAGATGTGTAGTATAGAATGAAGTCTGGGAGCCTTATTCCTCCAGCTCTGTTTTCTTCCCTCAAGACTGCCTTGGCTATTCGGGGTCTTTTGTGTCTCCATACAAATTTTAAGATTTTTTGTTCTAGCTCTGTAGAAAATGCCATTGGTACTTTGATAGGGATTGCATTGCATCTGTAGATTACTTTGGGTAGTATAGTCATTTTCACAATATTGAATCTTCCAATCCAAGAACATGGTATATCTCGTCATCTGTTTGTATCATCTTTACTTTCTTTCGTCAGTGTCATAGTTTTCTCCATACAAGTCTTTTGTATCCCTAGGTAGGTTTATTCCTAGGTATTTTATTCTTTTTGTTGCAATGTTGAATGGGAGTGTTTCCTTAATTTCTCTTTCAGATTTTTCATCATTAGTGTATAGGAATGCCAGAGATTTTTTGTGCATTAATTTTGTATCCTGAAACTTTACCTAATTAATTAATTAGCTCTAGTAGTTTTCTGGTGGCATCTTTAGGATTCTCTATGTATAGTATCATGTCATCTGCAAACAGTGACAGTTTTAATTCTTCTTGTCCAATTTGTATTCCTCTTATTTCTTTCTTTTTTTTTTTTTTTTTTTTTTTTTTTGTTGTGTGTGGGCCTCTCACTGTTGTGGCCTCTCCCGTTGTGGAGCACAGGCTCCAGACGCACAGCCTCAGCAGCCACAGCTCACAGGCCCAGCCGCTCCGCGGCATGTCGGATCTTCCCGGACCGGGGCATGAACCCGTGTCCCCTGCATCAGCAGGTGGACTCTCAACCACTGTGCCACCAGTGAAGCCCCCTTTTATTTCTTTTTCTTCCCTGGTTGTTGTGGCTAGGACTTCCAAAACTATGTTGAATAATAGTGGCAAGAGTGGACATCCTTGTCTTGTTCTTGATCTTAGAGGAAATGCTTTCAGTTTTTCACCACTGAGAATGATGTTTGCTGTGGGTTTGTCATATATGGCCTTTATTATGTTGAAGTAGGATCCCTCTATGCCCACTTTCTGGAGAGTTATTATCATAAATGAGTGTTGAATTCTTTCAAAAGCTTTTTCTGCATCTTTTGAGGTGGTCATATGGTTTTGTTTTGTTTTTTTTTGTGGTATGCAGGCCTCTCACTGTTGTGGCCTCTCCCGTTTTGGAGCACAGGCTCTGGACGCGCAGGCTCAGCAGCCATGGCTCATGGGCCCAGCCGCTCCGCGGCATGTGGGATCTTCCCGGACCGGGGCACGAACCCGTGTCCCCTGCATTGGCAGGCGGACTCTCAACCACTGCGCCACCAGGGAAGCCCGGTCATATGGTTTTTATTCTTCCATTTGTTAATATGGTGTATCACTTTCATGATTTGCAATATATTGAAGAATCATTGCATCCCTGGGATAAATCCCACTTCATCATGCTTTATGATGCTTTTAATGTGTTGTTGGCTCTGTTTGCTAGTATTTTGTTGAGGATTTTTGCATCTATATTCATGAGTGACATTGTTCTGTAATTTTCTTTTTTTGTAGTATCTTTGTCTGGTTTTGGTATCAGTGTGATGGTGACCTCATAGAATGACTTTGGGAGTGGTCCTTCCTCTGCAATTTTTTGGAAGAGTTTGAGAAAGATGGGTGTTAGCTCATCTCAATATGTTTGGTAGAATTCACCTGTGAAGCCATCTGGTCCTGGACTTTTGTTTGTTGGAAGATTTTTAATCACAGTGTCAATTTCATTCCTTGTGATTGGTCTGTTCATATTTTCTATTATTTCCTGGTTCACTCTTGGAAGTTTCTACCTTTCTAAGAATTTGTCCATTTCTTCCAGGTTGTCCATTTTATTGGCATAGAGCTGCTTGTAGTAGTCTCTTAGGATGCTTGTATTTCTGCAGTGTCTGTTGTAACTTCTTTTTCATTTGTAATATTTTTCACTTGAGTCCTCTCCCTCTTTCTGTTGATGAGTCTGACTAATGGTTTTTGAATTTTGTTTATCTTCTCAAAGAAACAGCTTTTAGTTTTATTGATCTTTGCTATTGTTTTCTTTGTTTCTATTTCATTTATTTCTGCTCTGATATTTATGATTTCTTTCCTTCTACTAACTTTGGGGTTTGTTTGTTCTTCTTTCTCTATTTCCTTTAGGTGTAAGGTTAGATTGTTGATTTGAAATTTTTCTTGTTTCTTGCGGTAGGCTTGTATTGCTATAAACTTCCCTCTTAGAACTGCTTTGGCTGGATCGTCATGTTTTCATTGTAATTTGTGTCTAGCTATTTTTTGATGTCCTCTTTTATTTCTTCAGTTATCACTTGGTTATTTAGTAACGAATTGTTTAGCCTCCATGTGTTTGTGTTTTTTACAGATTTTTTCCTGTAATCATATCTAGTCTCATAGTGTTGTGGTCGGAAAAGATACTTGATAAGATTTCAATTTTCTTAAATTTACCAAGGTTTGATTTGTGACCCAAGATATGATCTACCCTGGAAAATGTTTCATGAGCACTTGAGAAGAAAGTGTATTCAGCTGTTTTTGGATAGAATGTCCTATAAATATCAATTAAATCTATCTGGTCTGTTGTGTCATTTAAAGCTTGTGTTTCCATATTAATTTTCTGTTTGGATGATCTGTCCATTGGTGTAAGTGAGGTGTTAAAGTCCCCCACTATTATTGTGTTACTGTCGATTTCCTCTTTTAGAGCTGTTAGCAATTGCCTTATGTATTGAGGTGCTCCTATATTGGGTGCATATATATTTATAATTGCTATATTTTCTTCTTGGATTGATCCCTTGATCACTATGTAGTGTCCTTCCTTGTCTCTTGTAACATTATTTTAAAATTTATTTTATCTGATATGAGTATTGCTACTCCAGCTTTCTTTTGATTTCCATTTGCATGAAATATCTTTTTCCATCGTCTCACTTTCAGTCTCTATGTGTCCCTAGGTCTGAAGTGGGTCTCTTGTAGACAGCATATATATGGGTCTTGTTTGTGTATCCATTCAGCAAGCCTATGTCTCTTGGTTGGAGCACTTAATCCATTCACATTTAAGGTAATTATCGATATGTATGTTCCTATGACTATTTTCTTAATTGTTTTGGGTTTGTTTTTGTAGGTCCTTTTCTTCCCCTGTGTTTCCCCCTTAGTGAAGTTCCTTTAGCATTTGTGTCAATCTACTTTGGTAGTGTTGAATTCTCTTAACTTTTGCTTGTCCTTAAAGCTTTTGATTTCTCTGTTGAATCTGAATGAGATCCTGGCTGGGTAGAGTAATCTTGGTTGTAGATTCTTGCCTTTCATCAGTTTAAATATATAACGCCACTCCCTTCTGGCTTGTAGAGTTTCTGCTGAGAAATCAGCTGTTAACCTTTTGGGACTTCCCTCGTATGTTGTCATTTTTCCCTTGTTGCTTTCAATAATTCTTCTTTGTCTTTATTTATTGTCAGTTTGATTACTATGTGTCTCAGCATGTTTCTCCTTGGGTTTATCCTGCCTGGGACTCTCTGCACTTCCTGGACTTGGGTGGCTATTTCCTTTCCTATGTTAGGGAAGTTTTTGACTATAATCTCTTCAAATATTTTCTCAGGTCCTTTTGCTCTCTCTTCTCCTTCTGGGACCCTTATAATGCAAACGTTCTTGTGTTTAATGTTGTCCCAGAGGTCTCTTAGGCTGTCTTCATTTCTTTTCATTCTTTTTTCTTTATTGTGTTCTGCAGCAGTGAATTCCACCATTCTGTCTTCTAGGTCACTTATCCGTTCTTCTGACTCAGTTATGCTGCTATTGATTCCTTCTAGTGTATCTTTCATTTCAGTTACTGTATTGCTCTTCTATTTTGGTTTGTCCTTTGATTCTTCTAGGTGTTTGTTCTTTAATTCTTGTACGTGTTTGTTAAACATTTCTTGCATTTTCTCAATCTTTGCCTCCATTCTTTTGCTGAGTTCCTAGATCATGTTCACTATCATTATTCTGAATTCTTTTTCTGAAAGGTTGCCTATATCCACTTGTTTTAGTTGTTTTTCTGGGGGTTTATCTTTTTCCTTCATCTGGTTACATAGTCCCCTGCCTTTTGTTTTTTCTATCTTTCTGTGAATGTGGTTTTCCTTCCACAGGCTGCAGAACAATATTTCTTCTTGCTTCTGCTGTCTGTCTTCTGGTGGACGAGGCTATCTAAGAGGCTTGTGCAAGCTTCCTGATGGGAGGGACTGGTGGTGGGTAGAGCTGGGTGTTGCTCTGGTGGGCAGAGCTCAGTAAAACTTTAATCCACTTGTCTGCTGATGGATGGGGCTGGGTTCCCTCCTTGTTGGTTGTTTGGCCTGAGGTGACCCAACACACTGGAGCCTACCTGGCTCTTTGGTGGGCCTAATGGTGGACTCTGGGAGGGTTCACACCAAGGAGTACTTCCCAGAACTTCTGCTGTCAGTGTCCTTGCTCTCACGGTGAGCCACAAGTACTCCCCACCTCTGCAAGAGACCCTCTGACACTAGCAGGTAGGTCTTGTTCAGTCTTCTATGGGGTCACTGTTCCTTTCCCTGGGCCCCGATGCACACACTACTTTGTATGTGCCCTCCAAGAGTAGAGTCTCTGTTTCCCCCAGTCCTGTCGAAGTTCTGTAATCAAATCCCACTTGCCTTTAAAGTCTGATTCTCTAGGAATTCCTCCTCCCGTTCTTGGACCCCCAGTTTGGGAATCCTGACGTGGGGCTCAGAACCTTCACTCCAGTGGGTGGACTTCTGAGGTGTAAGTGTTGTCCAGTTTGTGAGTCACCCACCTAGCAGTTATGGCATTTGATTTTATTGTGATTGCACTCATATGTCTCATTGTGGCTTCTCCTTTGTCTTTGGAAGTAGGGTATCTTTTTTGGTGATTTCCAGTGTCTTCCTGTCAATGACTGTTCAGCAGTTAGCTGTCATTCTGCTGCTCTCACAAGAGGGAGTGAGCGCACGTCCTTCTCCACCATCTTGAACCAATCCCTCCCCTTTTTCATTTCTAGTTCTATTGATTTGAGTCTTCTCCCTTTTTTTCTTCATGAGTCTGGCTAATGGTTTATCAATTTTGTTTATCTGCTCAAAGAACCAGCATTTAGTTTTACTGATCATTGCTATTGTTCCCTTCATTTCTTTTTCATTTATTTCTGATCCGATCTTTATGATTTCTGTACTCCTGCTAACTTTGAGATTTTTTGTTCTTTTTTCTCTAATTGCTTTAGGTGTAAGGTTAGGTTACTTATTGGAGATTTTTCTTGTTTCTTGAGATAGGTTTGTATTGCTATAAACTTCCCTCTTAGACCTTTTTTTTTTTGTTCTGGTACGCAGGCCTCTCACTGTTGTGGCCTCTCCCGTTGCGGAGCACAGGCTCCAGATGTGTAGGCTCAGTGGCCATGGCTCACGGGCCCAGCCGCTCCGCAGCATGTGGGATCTTCCCGGACTGGGGCACGAACCCGTGTCCCCTGCATCAGCAGGCAGACTCTCAACCACTGCACCACCAGAGAAGCCCTCTTAAGACCTATTTTTGATGCATCCCATAGGTTTTGGGTCATCGTGTTTTCATTGTCATTTGTTCTAGGTATTTTTCTATTTCCTCTTTGATTTCTTCAGTGATCTCTTGGTTATTTAGTAGCTTATTGTTTAGCTTCCAGGTGTTTGTATTTTTTACAGATTTTTTCCTGTAATTGATATTTAGTCTCATAGCATTGTGGTCAGAAAAGATACTTGATAACATTTCAATTTTCTTAAATTTAACAAGGCTTGATTTGTGACCTAAGATATGATCTATCCTAGAGAATGTTTCATGAGCACTTGAGGAGAAAGTGTATTATGTTGTTTTTGGATGGAATGTCCTATAAATATCAATTATGTCCATCTTGTTTAATGTATCATTTAAAGCTTGTGTTTCCTTATTTATTTTCATTTTGGGTGATCTATCCATTGGTGAACGTGGGGTGTTAAAGTCCCCTCCTATGATTGTGTTACTGTCAATTTCCTCTTTTATGGCTGTTAGCATTTGCCTCATGTATTGAGGTTCTCCTGTGTTGGGTGCATTAATATTTTGCAATTGTTATATCTTCTTCTTGGATTGATTCCTTGATCATTATGTAGTGTCCTTCTTTGTCTCTTGTAATGTCTTTATTTTAAAGTCTATTTTGTCTGATATGAGAATTGCTATGCCAGCTTTCTTTTGATTTCCATTTGCATGAAATATCTTTTTCCATCCCCTCACTTTCAGTCTGTATGTGTCCCTAGATCTGAGTGGGTCTCTTGTAGAGAGCACATACACACATCTTGTTTTTGAATCCATTCAGCCAGTCTATATGTTTTGGTTGGAGCATTTAATCCATTTACATATAAGGTATTTATTGATATGTATATTCCTATTACCATTTTCTTAATTGTTTGGGGTTTGTTATTGTAGTTCTTTTCCTTCTCTTGTGTTTCCTGCCTAGAGAAGTTCCTTTAGCATTTGTTGTAAAGCTGGCTTGGTGGTGCTGAATTCTCTTAGCTTTTGCTTGTCTGTCACGGTTTTAATTTCTCCATTGAAACTGAATGAGATCCTTGCTGGGTAGAGTCATCTTGGCTGTAGGTTTTTCCCTTTCATCACTTTAAATAGGTCCTGCCACTCCCTCCTGTGTTGCAGAATTTCTTCTGAAAGATCAGCTGTTAGACTTATGTGGATTCCCTTGTGTGTTATTTGTTTTTCCCTTGTTGCTTTTAATATTTTTTCTTCATATTTAATTTCTGATAGTTTGACTAATATGTGTCTTGGCATTTTTCTCCTTGGATTTATCCTGTATGGGACTCTCTGTCCCTCCTGGACTTGATTAACTATTTCCTCTCCCATATTGGGGAAATTTTCAACTCTAATCTCTTCAAATATTTTCTCCACCTCTGTCTTTTTCTCTTCTTCTGGGCCCCCTATAATTCGAATATTGTGTATTTAATGTTGTCCCTGAGGTCTCTGAGACTGTCCTCAATTCTTTTCACTCTTTTTTCTTTATTCTTCTCTGCAGTAGTTATTTCCACTATTTTATCTTCCAGGTCACTTATTTGTTCTTCCGCCTCAGTTATTCTGCTATTGATTTCTTCCAGAGATTTTTTCATTTCATTTATTGTGTTGTTCATCATTGCTTGTTCTTTAGTTCTCCTAGGTCCTTGTTAAACGTTTCTTTTATTTTCTCCATTCTATTTACAAGATTTTGGATCATGTTTACTATCATTACTCTGAATTCTTTTTCAGGTTGACTGCCTATTTCCTCTTCATTTGTTTCGTCTGGTGGGTTTTTACCTTGCTCCTTCATTTGCTGTGTGTTTCTCTGTCTTGTCATTTTGCTTAACTTACTGTGTTTGGGGTCTCCTTTTCACAGGCTGCAGGTTCCTAGTTCCCGTTGTTTTTGGTGTCTTTTCCCCAGTGGCTAGATTTGGTTCAGTGGGTTGTGTAGGCTTCCTGGTGGAAGGGACTAGTGCTCTGTTCTGGTGGATGAGGCTGGATTTTGTCTTTTTGGTGGGCCAGACCACATCTGATGTTATGTTTTGGGATGTCTGTGACCTTATTATGATTTTAGGCAGCCTCTCTGCTAATGGGTGGGGTTGTGTTCCTATCTTGCTAGTTGTTTGGCATAGGGTGTCCAGCACTGTAGCTTGCTGGTTGTTGGGTGGAGCTGGGTCTTAGTGTTGAGACAGAGAACTCTGGGAGAGCTTTCTCCATCTGATATTACATGGAGCTGGGAGGTCTCTGGTGGACCAATGTCCTGAACTCGGCTCTCCCACCTCAGAGGCACAGGCCTGACACCTGGCCAGAGCATCAGGAGTCTGTCAGCCACACAGCTCAGAAGGAAAGGGAGGAAAAAAAAGGAAGGAAGGAAGGAAGGAAGGAAGGAAGGATGGAAGAAGAAAATTATTAAAGAAAATTGTTAAAAATAAAAAAAATTAAAAAGTAATAAAATAAAGAAAAGAAAGAACCCTTGGACAAATGGTAAAAGCATAGCTATACAGACAAAATAACACAGAGAAGCAAGAAAAAGAGAAAAAGGAAAGAATATATATTATATATATAAAGGAGGAGAGCAACCAAATCAATAAACAAGTCTACCAATGAAAATAAACTCTAAATACTAAACTGAGATAAACATAAAAACAGAAACAAATTAGACGCAGAAAGCAAACCCCAAGTGTACAGTTGCTCACAAAGTTCACCATCTCAATCTTGGGATGATTCATTGTTTATTCAGGTATTCCAGAGATGCAGGGTACATCAAGTTGATTGTGGAGATTTAATCCAGTGCTCCTGAGGCTGCATGGAGAGATTTCCCTTTCTTTTCTTTGTTCCCACAACTCCTGGGGTTCAGCTTTGGATCTGACCCCGCCTCTGCGTGTAGGTTGCCTGAGGGTATCTGTCCCCATCCAGACAGGATAGGGTTAAAGGAGCAGGTGATTAGGGGGCTCTGGCTCACTCAGGCCCGGGGGGAGGGAAGGGTATGGCATACGGGGCGAGACTGCTGCGGCAGAGGCCGGCGTGACGTTGCACCAGCCTGAGGTACGCCATGTGTTCTCCCGGGGAAGTTGTCCCTGGATCACGGGACCCTGGCAGTGGCCCGCTGCACAGGCTCCTGGGAGGGGAGGTATGGATAGTGACCTGAGCTGGCACACAGGCTTCTTGGTGGCTGTAGCAGCAGCCTTAGCATCTCATGCCCATCTCTGGTGTCCACGCTGATAGCCGTGGCTCACACCCGTCCTTGGAGTTCATTTAGGTGGTGCTCTGAATCCCCTTTCCTCGTGCACCCTGAAACAATGGTCTCCTGCCTCTTAGGCAGGTCCAGACATTTTCCTGGACTCCCTCCCAGCTAGCTTTGGCACACTCGCCCCCCTCAGGCTGTGTTCACGCAGCCAACCCCAGTCCTCTCCCTGGGATCTGACCTCTGAAGCCTGAACCTTAGCTCCCAGCCTGCACTCGTCCCAGCAGGTGAGCAGACAAGCCTCTCAGGCTGGTGAGTGCTGGTCGGCACCTATCCTCTGTGTGGGAATTTCTCCGCTTTGCCCTCCGCACCCCTGTTGCTGCGCTCTCCTCCGTGGCTCCAAAGCTTCCCCACCAGCCATCCCCCCGTCTCCACCAGTGAAGGGACTTCCTAGTGTGTGGAAACCTTTCCTCCTTCACAGCTTCCTCCCAGAGGGCATGTTCCATCCTTATTCTTTTGTCTCTGTTTTTCCTTTTGCCCTACCCAGGTACATGGGGAGTTTCTTGCCTTTTGGGAAGTCTGAGGTCTTCTGCCAGTGTTCAGTAGGTACTCTGTAGGAGTTGTTCCACATGTAGATGTATTTCTGATGTATTTGTGGGGAGGACAGTGATCTCCACGTCTTACTCCTCCACCATCTTGAGGGTCCCCCTTATTCACTTTAAAATGGTTAATTTTATGTGAATTTTACCTCAATAAAAAACTTAAAGATTAGTCTTAGATTTTAATTCATTAAAATTTAATACATTCAACTTCAATTAAAAACCTCTAAATGTTTTTTTTTTTATCTGTGCATCATAGCAACCCTCTAGGGCACACAGAGCAATCGTACTTTCTTTTTGCTTTGAATGTGGGGGCTATAGATGGGGTCATGTTCATGGTTGGGTGCAGAGATAGGAGTATTCCCCTACATTCTTTGTATGCAATGGTTTACTGTCCCTGCCAGTCCAATTTCATAAGTTCTCCCTAAAAAAAAAAATGGGAGAAATGGATACTGCAAATAAAATTGCAATTGATGTAATCTGAGGAATTGTGTAGTCTTTGCCCCTGCCATTTGGTAAACCTGAATTCAACCCATTTGAGATGAATTGTCTTAAATTAACTCCTGGAAAGGATATTCTACAAATACTTTGTGGTAGATCTTATACCCAAAGAGAAGGAGTTTCAAGATATACCAAAGAGACAAAGCTACAGTAATTAAGATAGTATGGTACTGGCACAAAAACAGAAATATAGATCAATGGAACAGGATAGAAAAGAAAGAGATAAAACCACACACCTATGGTCACTTAATCTATGACAAAGGAGGCAAAAATATACAATGGAGAAAAAACAGCCTCTTCAATAAGTGGTGCTAGGAAAACTTGACAGCTACATGTAAAAGAATGAAATTAGAACACTCCATAATACCATACACAAAAATAAACTCAAAATGGATTAAAGACTTAAATTAAGACTGGACACTATAAAACACTTAGAGGAAAACATAGGCAGAACACTCTTTGACATAAATCACAGAAACATCTTTTTTGACTGATCTCCTGGAGTAATGAAAATTAAAACAAAAATAAATAAATGAGACCTAATGAAATTTAAAAGCTTTTGCACAGCAAAAGAAACCATAAATAAGACGAAAAGACAACCCTCAGAATGGGAGAAAATATTTGCAAAGGAAGCAACTGACAAAGGATTAATCTCCAAAATACACAAGCAGCTCATACAGCTCCATATCAAAAAAACAAACAACCCAATCAAAAAATGGGTGGAAGACCTAAATAGACATTTCTCCAAAAAAGCCATACAGATGGCCAACAAACACAGAAAAAGATGCTCAACATCACTAATCACTAGAGAAATGCAAATCAAAAGTACAATGAGGTATCAACTAACACTGGTCAGAATGGTCATCATCAAAAAATCTACAAACAACAAATGCTGGAGAGGGTGTGGAGAAAATGGAACACTCTTGCACTGTTGGTGGGAATATAAATTGATACAGCCACTATGGAGAACAGTATGGAGGTTCCTTAAAAAACTAAAAATAGAACTACCATATGACCCAGCAATCCCACTACTTGGCATATACCCGGAGAAAACCACAATTCAAAAAAACACATGCACCCCAATGTTCATAGCAGAACCATTTACAATAGCCAGGAAATGGAAGCAACCTAAATGTCCATTGACAAAGGAATGATTAAAGAAGTTGTGGTCCATACATACAGTGGAATATTACTCAGCCATAAAAAAGGAATGAAATTGGGTCATTTGTAGAGTGGATGGACCTAGAGAGTGTCATACAGAGTGAAGTAAATCAGAAAGAGAAAAGCAAATATCGTATAATAATGCATATATGTGGAATCCAGAAAAATGGTACAGATGTTCTTATTTGCAAAGCAGAAATAGAGACAGAGATGTAGAGAACAAATGTATGGATACCAATGCAGAAAGGGGTGGGGTTGGAGGAATTGGGAGACTGGGATTGACACATATACATTATTGATACTATGTATAAAATAAACAACTGATGGGAACATACTGTATAGCACAGGGAACTCTACCTAAGGCACTGTGGTAACCTAAATGGGAGGGAAGTCCAAAAGGGAGGGGATATCTGTATGTGTATGGCTGATTCATTTTGTTGTGCAGTGAAGGCTAACACAACATTGTAAAGCAACCATACTCCAGTAAAAATTAATTTAAAAAAGATATACCAAAGAGAACCATTTGACATTGATGATTAAGACTTCGTAGGGATATTCTACATGGTCCATAAGGAGGTGAACATGAAGTTCACTTTGTGATTTAACTGGAGATGTTTGCTGGTTTGACAAAGGAAACTATCTTGGTGGTAGTGGAAGGAATTGAGCATCTCTGGAATTTGGGAAGAGAGAGAACAAATTCCAAGATCTGTCTACTTGAAAAACTTTCCCCAGTATTGGCAGAGTAAGAATGGCATGTAAAGTGTGAGCTTTGAGAAACTATAGACAGAAACTAAGAATTATTTGCAACTAATATGCATGTCCTAATATAAGAAAATAACTGTTCCAACATAGGCCAGCAGGGGACAGTGACAATGTCCTCTGCTCTGACTACATTCAGTGATAGAAAGTGGATCTGAAGTTTAATTAGGTTAAGGTTGCCAGATTTAACAAATAAAAATACAGGACATCCAATTAAATCTGAATTGCAGATATACAGCACATTTTTTAAGTGTAAGTATATTCCATGTGTAGCTTGGAATATATTTAGACTAGAAAAAGGATTCATTGTTTCATATGAAAACCAAATTTAACTGGGTAGCCTGTATTCTACCTGAATTAGGGAGGGTGTGTGTGTGTGTGTGTGTGTGTGTGTGTGTGTGTGTGTGTAACAGTCTCAAAGAAGAAGTGTAGCTCATCCAGTTTACACAGTCTTACATGGTAAAACAGGGTCTCCATTCATTTTACCCTAAGATGGTATGAAACGGTACAACAGTGGTCTGAAAGATTTGGAGTTTTCTTTCCTGATCTCCCTTACTGCCTCATGTCTTTTGTGCTTTATGGCCAGATTTCTCACTAACCTCTTCTCTTTCTTACATTGGCAATCAACCTCATGGTTTATGTCTCCAATAAAACTGTCTTCTCCCTGTTTTCTTACCCTGCCCTGAGGTCTAATTTTGTTCAAGTCTTCTCAAAACAAGTAGCAAGTAAATGAGGACTGTCAACTTACCTCAACCTGGACCAAGTGGGGGTAGAGAAGTAGTGAAAATATGAAGCAAAGGAGAAGAAAAAATCATCTGTTTTACTTTCCTCTTTCTGCCACGTACCATAGTATACGGGACCTGCTGTGTCTGTGTACATTTACCTTAGAAACAAGCTTTGTGTAAATTAAGTAAGCCACTTGACCTCAGGTTTTTCAACTGTAAATAAAAATAATCTCAACTTACAACTGCAAGGAGGCTCCACTGAGAAAAGGATATGAAAGTACTTTAGAAAATGTTAAGGGCTATGATTATAGGGTCTTTTTAATTATATATTTTTTCCGCTTGGAATACCACATCAAATACCTGCTTTGATTTCTACAAAAGAAACATTGTTATTATATTCTCTTCACCTTCACCCTGATCCCAACAACTAGTTAAAGGTGTTATAAACAGTGATAAAGAAACTTAACTGAGTCAAGTGCCACCTCCGGCATAATACACTAGCACCTTCCAATTTCTTGAGTTAAGCCCCTCCATTGGGAGCAGGTGATGGTTGGAGGAGAAACAGTCTCTTTTTAAAGCTTCAGATGTATGAAAGGAAACGCTCTGGAGCTAAACACCAGGAAATATCTATCAAAACACAAAGGAAGTAACAAATTACTTTATAATATGCAGAAAAATATGCATTTGAATGATCATCTTTAAAGACTTTTTTTGGGAAAATAACACATTTATAGATGTCATGCAGGAGGATGGGTGACTGCTTTATTCTATTAAATTTTCCCAGAAAAGGAAACTTTAGGGACTCTAAAGATGCTTGGAAATCACACTTATAGCTTCTCTCCTTATCTTACCCGCTTCTTTTGGACTTTTGCTCTCAATAAGCATCACCTGTGTTGGGTCTCTGATGTTATATCCATCACCTGTGTTGGGTCTCTACTGTGATTTTTTTTTTTTTTTTTTTTTTTTTTTTTTTTTTTTTTTTTTTTTTTTTTTTTTTTTTTTTTTTTTTTTTTTTTTTTTTTTTTTTTTTTTTTTTTTTTTTTGTTATGTTTTTAAAACATCCTTCTTGGGTTTCCCTGGTGGCACAGTGGTTAAGAATCCGCCTGCCAATGCAGGGGACACAGGTTCGATCCCTAGTCTGGGAAGACCCCACATGCCGCGGAGCAACTAAGCCCGTGCGCCACAGCTACTGAGCCTGCACTCTAGAGACCATGAACCACAACTACTGAAGCCTACACGCCACAACTGCTGAAGCCCGTGTGCCTAGAGCCTGTGCTCCACAAGCAGAGAAGCCACCGCAATGAGAAGCCCACACACCTCAACAGAGAGTAGCCCCCGCTCACTGCAACTAGAGAAAGCCTGGCGCAGCAGCAAAGACCCAACACAGCCAAAAATAAAATTAATTAATTAATTAATTAAAAACAAAACAAAACATCCTTCTTGTGGTCTCTTCTTTTCTGCCCCACAGAGATAGCTAAGTGTTTTCTAGCTGTTTGTGTTCTTATATCCCTTGGATACAATCCAGTTTTGTAAATCCAAGTTACAGCAATTCCCTACCTCTTACAAAAGGGGATATGCCTCTCAGGAACCCTTGTTGGTGTTCCTACAAAGCCATTTAACACTATTCGTCAGTGTTAGTTGCCAGCAAAGGATTAGACCACAGGTCTCTAAAAGGGGATGGAGAGAGGACACAGAATACTTATTATATGGATTGACACTGCCACCCTCACTCGGTCCATTCAGCCATTTGTCACCAGTCATATGCCAAGGGTCTTGGGAAGAGTGGAGATTCCACAGTCGAGATTGACAATGACCCCCATTCTTATTCACTCTGTTTCATAGAATTGTGAAATATTGCAATTTGCATGTATACAGTAATATAGTATTACAGACTCTGTGGTTTAGTTTTAATCCACCAAATGAGGAAGTAGCTTTAAAATATTCCTGCAGAGAGACCATGAATTGAATTGAATTCTGACAATGCAAAGCACGAAGGAAGAACAAGAAATTGACAGAGCTGACGCTTTCCCTTCTCCTGGCTTGAGCTCTGTCTCAGCCACATTACAGGTGAAAACAGTGATAATCTAATAGAGCTGACACATTTGCTTAAAAATTTTGTTTCCCTGAAAAAGTTTTATAACATAAATAAATGAAATAAAATCTATTTTTAAGTACTGTGTATTTTTCCCTTGATAATTTAATAGCCATATTAGTAGAGCAGTATATGTATATAATGTGAAACTATTGATATTTTGCAATTGTAAACTCAACAAATTGTTACTGACAGCTACATGCAGCAACAAAAAATTTTAGCAACCACTAGGTGAAAGTCAGTATGTTGGAGTTGGCTCATATAGGCTCATGAGAGCTGACTGTTAAATTTGCAGTTTTTCATACTACCTGTTAAATACAACTATTATTAAAATTTTAATTATGTAAATTTATAATGATATAAATTATGTTAAAAACAAAAGTAGGAAATATCAAAACTTACCACTTCCTAATTATTTTAGTACTATTATTTTACCATTATCTATGCTGTTGACGTTGTCTACCTCTATTTTATCTGTATGGCAGTGTATTAGTTATCTATTGCCGAATAACAAATTACCCCAAAATTTAGCATTGTAAAATAACAAACATTAGCTTACCAGGGTTCTAAGTTAGGAATCTGAGAGCAGCTTAGCTGGGTAGTTCTGGCTCAGGGTTTTTCATGAGGCTACAGCCAAGATAACCTTTGGGGCTGTAGCCATCTCGAGGCCTGACTGGGGCTGGAGGATTTGCTTCCAAGAATGTTAACTTACATGTCTATTGGCTGGAGGCCTCAGTTCCTGCTACATGAGCTTCTTAATCAGGCAACTTATAGTATGGCAGCTAGCCTCAAAGTGAGTGATGAGATAGAGAGGGAGAGGGAGAAAGGGGGAGGGAGGGAGAGAGAGGGAGAGAGGGAGGGAGCTGCTACTTTACCAAATTCATTGATTAGCTCTAGTAGTTTTCTGGTAGC
>NW_006782674.1:1530850-1537745 GCF_000442215.2 Lipotes vexillifer | reverse complement strand
GGTTCCTCTAGGACTGGGGCACGACCCCGTGTCCCCTGCATCGGCAGGCGGACTCTCAACCACTGCGCCACCAGGGAAGCCCTGCAGTGTCTTTTATAGCCTAATCTTGGGAGTAATATACCATCACCTCTCCCATATTTTACTGGTCACACAAACCATCTCTGGAAGAATGCGGGAGGAGAATAAATATTAGAAGTGAATACCAGGGGGGACTATCTTGGAGGCTGGCTGGCACAGGTGGAAATACAGTATGTTACTCTGTATTTCTTCCCCACTCACATTCAGGGACATCACACTGATTGTTTGAAATTGGCCATGGTAGAAGTATTATACCACAGAAATCAGCAAATGGTACAAAATCAAGTGGCTGTTGTTCTTTCTTTGCATGTTACTTTGTTTGTTTTGCCTGGAGAACCACGTTAAACACTTCCCAACACTTCCCAGATTAGAGTACACCACCTCACTGCACTGTCCATGCATGCTGTGTTTACAAGGTAATGGGGGTGGGTACCCATCGGTATGAGCATGTGGTAGGGAGGATTAGCTGTAAATTAGTTGGGATGAGATGGGGGTTAAAAAAATAAGGCAGAAGCGGAAAAACCAAGATGGAGGAGGTAGGAGGTGGGATCAAGTGTGGGGCTGGTCCCTCTGCAGATACTTACCAAGTATGACATGGTGAGGATCCAAGGCTCCTACTCCGTAGGGGGGTTGACAGACTATCTGAATTTTGAACTTGAGCTCATTTCAGTGCCCTAAACTGAGACTGACAGGAGTGATTTAAGATTGGGCGAGCAAGAATTTGAACCAATGATTAAGGAAATAAGGAGAGAAGCATAGCAGAGGAACGAGAAACAATGGGAATGGTCTTCTGGATACCGAAAGGCTCTTGCACAGAAGAGTGTCAGGATAATGACAATAATGATCAGAAATGACTCTACCCTATGAGCTAAGTTCTGTTTCAATCTTGATTCGCTACTAGATAATGAATATAGGCTTGTTTCATCATCAATTTAATCATTCAAAATTCAACTTAATAAATGATTATTTAGGGTCTGCTGTGTGCCACAGACTGGCCTGAGCTCCTGGGAATGGAGGCTGGGGTGGGAGGTAAGAGAACTATATTAAACAGTCTCTACATTACTGACTTTTGGGTCTAGTTTACAACATTTTAAAGATTCTCCAATTTTTTTTCTGATAACAAATAAGGATATTGGAACTTAAAAGTTGTGCGTTTTTTTTTTTCCTTTGGTAAAATATACACCACACAAAATTTACCACTTTACCCATTTTCACATCACTATCCATTTTCAGAAAATTTTCAACATCTGAAACAGAAATCTGTCCTTGTTAGACAATAACTTTAGTCTGACAGATATTCAAACTTTTCATATTTTGGATTGCTTTTTTCTTTTCCTTAATTCCTTCAAAGTCTGGACATTAGGCTTTAAATATGGAATCATCAAATCACTAGCCAGTGTTAACTGAGCCTGACATGGATTAAAATGTTTTAAACCCAAATAAAACAAGGCATTAACCTACATTGTATAACTGCTGATAAATTAGAACTGAAAATTTAAAGACCAATGAAAGAATGGGTTAATCAATTTAACTGCAAAATTGGAGGACAACTGGATGCAACCATCCCAGCAATAGAGGCCAGTTAGTTCAAATGTCCACTGAGCACAGAAATCAGGTGGGCTGAAATAAGAGTCAGAGCTGTAGCTTTCAGAATTTGGCCATCCAACTGTGTATGGAACCCAGATGTTCTACTCTGACTTGCAATCTGTCACCAGGTTGAGATAAATAAATAAATAAATAAATATATATATATATATATATATATATATATACACAGAAATAGATATATACAGAAATATATATAAACAGAATATATACATAAACAGAAATATACATATAAACAAATATATATATATATATATATATATATAAACAGAAATGTTCTAGAGAGCCCAGCAGTCTGCCTACAACACCCCCACCCCTCCAATGTCTACACTTGATGGCTAGACCTATTTTATTTTCAATCTTAGGAATCCTACCAAAGAATCAATACTGTGGGAGGAGGGTTGGGAGGGCAGGTGGGCAGGAGAATGAGATATAATACAACCTCAGTTCGGTATTTGTCCTTAGTACTTCCTTAATTTTGAATTCTGTCAGAAGCAGTCCCTTAACTATTCAAGTGTAGTTAGTTTACTCTGGAGAAGCAGGAAACTCCCTGAGGGAGTGGGGAGGTGAGACAGGAACGGGAAGGCAGCCCATAAAGGACGCATTATCAAGCTAACTTCCACTTGGGTGACTGAACTGTAATCCTGTAAGAAGCTCTGGTAAATGGTAAAGAGCACACATCTGAATCATCCAAGCCCAGGGCTGAAGGACCTGGGGTATTGTAGGGGAGAAAAAATATTTTTCCCTCTACCATTCTGAGCTCTTAGCTGAGACCTCTGTAATAAAAGACAGATGAGGAAGAGAAAAACAAACAAGTTCATTAACTTGTTTAATGAACAAGTTAACCTCCTACATACATGAGAGACAGATTAACTCTCTGAGGTGGCTTAGAACTGGGCTTAAATACCATCTTAGGGGCTTCCCTTGTGGCGCAGTGGTTAAGAATCCGCCTGCCGATGCAGGGGACACGGGTTCAAGCTCTGGTCTGGGAGGGTCCCACATGCCGTGGAGCAACTAAGCCCATGTGCAACACAACTGCTGAGCCTGCGCTCTAGAGCCCGTGAGCCACAACTACTGAAACCTGCATGCCTGGAGCCCATGCTCCGCAACAAGAGAGGCCCCTCCATGAGGAGACCATTCACCGCAGTGAAGAGCAGCCCCCGCTTGTTGCAACTAGAAAAGCCCACGCACAGCAGCAAGGACCCATCGCAGCCAAAAAATAAAATAAATAAAATAAAATAATAAAATAAAATACTATCTTAACAGGCAAAGGGGGACTTCCCTGGCGGTCCAGTGGTTAAGATTCTGTGTTTCCAATGCAGGGGATGAAGGTTTGATCCCTGGCTGGGCAACTAAGATCCCACATGCTGGCGCAGCCAAAAAAAACCAAACCAACAAAAAAAATAGGGCAAGGGGAGGGTAAATGATTTTTAGAAAGATGAATGGATCCTTAGAAGGCTATGTGGTTTGACAGTTTGTGACAAAATGTGTATGGATGTGGTGTTGACTTCTAGTCTCCTCTCCTGTGATGAGTCAATCTTCCCTGGCTGATGAAAATCCTAGGGATTTATGACAATTGAGCTCCTTTTGGAGGATCTGTTTTTAGGCAGAGGAGGGAAGTTCAGAGAAAATTCTCCCTGCCTTTGCACTTTTCAAGTACCTACAGCTCAAAATAATCAATACACCAAAGCAGCATATTTTGCAGCGACCTGTCCTGAACTCACACAGTCATATTTTGGAGTGGATATTCTGCTCTTCTCGAGTATTTATGTACCAACTCCCACAATCCCTGTTTGAGGGCGGTTCTCAGGGGTCGATTAAAAAATAGCATGAAATGTAAGTCTGCATTTGAATTCATATAAGTTGAAGGGGCAGATTGAAGGCTGTAAAACATGATGAGCAGTTAGAATTTTATTCTTGAAATCAAGAATTTCATCCAAGAATTTACTCTTGAATCACTGGAAAGTATTTTCAACATGGGAATGTTACCTAGCTTATGCTTTTAGTTAAGATTATTCCGGCTGCTGTGTGAATAATAAATCATAGGAGAAAAAGAGTTAAAACAGAGAAACCAATTAGAAGCTATTTAAAATTAGTAACTGGGCAGTAGGTGGTGGGGGCCCGGGTTAGGGGGATGGCAGCAGATGAGAGAAGCGGTGTGATTCAAGATATTTTTAATCAAACAGTATTGTAAGGAAAGAGGAAAGTCAATGGGAGCTCAGCTTTTTGACTCGAACAACTAGGAGACTGACAGTTGTAATTCTGGAAAGGCAGGAGAGGCACAAGTTTGGGGGTAAAAATCAGAAATTTTGTTTCTAACATGTTATGCTTGAGATGTCAGTTAGACATACAAGCGAAGCTGCTAAGTAGGCAGCTGGAGCTAGATTTTAAAGAAATCTGGCTTGAGATATAAATTTAGGCCTAATAACATCAATTTAGGTGTCAAAAAACAAGATAACATTTAAAGCCAAGAGATCAAACTCGCAGTTTTAAAATAGTTGCAGAAGACATTCCTACCCCTGTGCCAGATAGCTCCTGTCTGCCCCTCCAGCCCCTCTCCTCTTTCTACCCTGCTTTCTGCCTCAAAGGGATTGATAGGTCTCTATGGAGCCATCAGTGGTGCCCCTGGACCTCCAGCTCCCGGTTGAGTTCCACCGGTGGGGGGACCCTACCTCCACCCCCAGGAGATGAGAGGGAGGAAAGATGATGAGGTCCTTTGGTTGCCTCCTTATGGGGTCACCTCAGCCAAAGGTCACTGCTACTCTTTCAAGATGGCTTCCTTTGTAACTGAGCAGGGTCCTCTGGGGCCTTCCTGGGGCAGGCCATTCCCCCATACCCTCTGGTTTAGCTCTCTGAAGTACCTAGATAACAGTAACTAATGCACATTTCCTGAGTTGTTTTACAGATGTGAAAACCCCCCACCAAATGGAAGATATTAACTACTTGATGACCATGAGCACATAGCCCCAGACCTCCTGGAGCCTAAGGATTGATAATATTAACCCCTGTGAAATCACCCTGTTACCTCACCATCAACCAATCAGAGAATTGTGCAGGAACTGGTCACATACCCTGCGACCCACTTTCCACACCTGACCTTTAAAGATGCTTTGCTGAAACCCTTCAGGGAGTTTGGGGTTAGTGAAACTACAAACACCCCGTCTCCTTGCTTTGCCCCATAATAAACCTTTCTCTGCTCCAGACTCCAACATTTAGGTTTGTTTGGCCTCACCGTGCATCTGCCACATGAACTTGCCTTTGCTAGCATGTTTAACTCTCTCTTCTGCATCCCGGCAACCTCTCCCTATTTTCCCTCTCAGGCTGGAAGCCAGGGTGGCAACAGCTTTGCTATAGCCTCTGGCACTCTTGTACCCGCTGGGTTCCCACATCTAGTTCATACCTTTGTAAATAGTCCATATATTGAACACTCCCCAAATTATACAGCTTAGTATGCCATGTGTTTCCTCTCGGGACCTTGAATAATATACCTCTTTTCTCCTCTTCAAAATCACCCCCAAAACAAGAATGAGAGAAACGAACAGAAGCATAAACTCCCTCTTGCCATGTATAACCCCACGTCACACCCTAGGAAGATGGAAAATTGGATGAGGAATGAGAAATGATTTGGCAAAACTTAGGAAACTCAAGAATTGGGAGGACCAGATTCTTTGGAAGCAGGGGTAAGGCAAAGGGATAAACAAAAGAAGATTGTGGAGAAGGCTGTTTAGCAACATGTGTGTCCTCACCTCTACTTCAAATCCAGGATAGTTACTCTCACCCACTCCTGCAGGAGATAAGAGATTTATTTTCTGGAGAAATTAAACCAGAGAGGGTCCCAACTGGTACCAAGAGGAATATTTCCAGGAAATAAAAATTGGAATGGATCAATTTCCTGACAAGTTTGACTATGAAGAAAATTTTCTGCAGTGACATTTTCCATTTCTCTGTGATTCTGTACAGGAAAGCTTAACTCTACCTTCAAAGAATATTAAGCAAAAGAAAAATGAGTATATTTTTAACTCCAGGTAAAACAAAAATTTGCACAAGAAAATAAATGTAATTTTGGCACATCCATTGGCTCAGCAGTGAACAATATTTATATACTCATTATACTGAAAACAGATTTTACATGTAACTATGTTGGGAAGAAAAGGAGGTTTCTAATAACTTAAAATGAACATACCTTATGACCCAGAAATTGGGCTTAAAATAACTTGTACTGTTTATTTGCACATATTCAAGGATATTTTTGATAATGTTGTTTGAAACAGCAAATGGTTGATGACACCCTAAAGGACAACAGAGTTAAATCAATAGTATTCCAAACAATGAAATACTGTTCAACCATCAGAAAGAAAGAGGCAGAGCTATACA
Organism: Lipotes vexillifer; assembly: GCF_000442215.2. NCBI lineage: Eukaryota > Metazoa > Chordata > Mammalia > Artiodactyla > Lipotidae > Lipotes > Lipotes vexillifer. The sequence continues at coordinate 1,531,688 of NW_006782674.1, read as the reverse complement.
TACTGATACTGAAAGCATTTCCAAGATGTATTGTTAAGTGAAAAAAGCAAGATTCAGAGTACTATGAAAACTTTAGGTAAAAGCGTGTTTGTGATTGTGTATGTAGAGAATACTTCTAGAAGGAGATGCAAGACACAGGTAACATCGGTTGCCTCTGTGGAAGGGAACCAGGTGGCCATGGGATGGTGTGGAAGGGAGATGGATTGGGATGGGCTAAGAGAGTGGTATATTTTGTCATAAATGTCTCTGGCACTGTTTGACCTTTTTTAAAGTATGTGTACGTATTGTTGATTCCCCCAAATCAAAACTCAAGGCTCTTCCATAGTCACTCATGAATATGCAGAGCAGAGGATGATTTGAGTCACCCAATGCACACGTTCCCACGTGACGTCTAACAAGGCTACCCTCTGTCTTCAGTTCTCAAACAATAAACAAGTATCCTTTTCACCATCTATCTAGCGCCATGTTTTTCTCATTCTTGTACTTTGTGTTGGTGATTTTACTGCATAAAATGGCCCCCAAGTGTAAGGCACATGTGTAACTATTTCTATAGGTTGGGTTTCACCTGGAGTTGGAATTTCTGTATCAAAGGAAATGAGAATTAAACTTTTTGAAAGCTACCTCCAAATTTTATTTCCAAATTTTTCTCTCAGCCTCATCGTATGGAAACAATGATTACCCTTACCCTTATCAATGTTAGAGATTATCAATCTTTTAAATTTTTACTAATTTGATGGGCAAATAATACTACCTCATTTTAAAATTTCTAAATTTAGTATAGTATTCATATGGAAAACTACACAGAAGTGTATCATTCAGCGATTTTTTTTTTTTTTTT
>NW_006782674.1:1513240-1530263 GCF_000442215.2 Lipotes vexillifer | reverse complement strand
TTGCGGTGTTTCTTTTTTTTTTTTTTTTTTTGCGGTGCCGGGGCCTCTCACTGTTGTGGCCTCTCCCGTTGCGGAGCACAGGCTCCATACACGCAGGCTCAGCAGCCATGGCTCACAGGCCTAGCCGCTCCGCGGCATGTGGGATCTTCCCAGACCAGGGCACGAACCCGTGTCCCCTGCATCGGCAGGTGGACTCTCAACCACTGCGCCACCAGGGAAGCCCTATTCAGTGAATTTTTGAAAACTGAATGCAAACCTGTGACTCAGCGTCCAGATCAAGCACCTTGCTCCAGTCACTATCCTCACTTTAAGGTTGCACTCTGAAGAGCATAGATTCATTTTGTCTGTTTTTCTACATTATATATATGGAATTATCTAACATACACTCTTGGGTGTCTAGCTTATTTGACTCAACATAATGCTTGTAAGATTCCTTCACATGATTGCAGGGAGCTATGGGCCATTCGTGCTCACTGCTCTATCTCACTGTGTATTTTGTTGATCTGAGGTAGAATGGTATTTAGTTTATAGACGGATAATAGGTGTCTTTATAATATTAAATCTCCCCGTTTAAAAACATACCATGTCTCTCAACTTATTTTATTATTTCATTATAGATAGTGCACATTTCTTATTAGATTACCTTCTAAGTATAATTTTCATTGCTATTATGAGAGGAATTTTTAAATTTCTATTACACATTATTACTGAATTTTAAGAGCAAATAGGAAATGATTTTTATATGCTGACTTCAAATTTCTGAACTTTCTTATCAACGCTAATAATTTTAATTAATTATCTTGAAATTTCTAGTTAAACAGTAATTTATAAAGGTACAAATAAGGACAGCTTGGTTACTTTCCCTCAGTATTTGTGACTTATTTCTTTGTCTTCTGGCTCAAAGTTCCAGTACAATGTTGAATTCTGAGTGAATGTAGACACCTTTCTCTCATCCTGAATTCAGTGGGAATAGCCCCCACAAAGTTCCATTGCTTGCTCGGAATTTATGGCAGATATCAGTTATCAAGTTAAGGGTGTTTTCTTCCTTTCCTATTTTAGTATGAAGTTTTTAATGTTAATCAGAAATAGGAACTGAATTTGAGCAGATTTTTAAAGCCTGTATCAATGTTAATTTCCCCATTTGTTAATTTGGAAATTATACGAAAAGATTTTCCAACATTACAATTTCATTATATTCATGGGATTAAATGATAGTTGGCTATGGTGAAGGTGAAATGTATATACATTATTACATTATTTAAGATATTTACTTATATTTATAGCCATATGATTTTTTTTTTTTTTTTTGGTTCTATGCTTTCCATCTTTTTCTAGTCCTGGATTCCTGGATTAATTTATATTAAAATTATATGCTTCCTTATGGCCAACAGGCATATGAAAAGATGCTCAACATCACTAACTCTTAGAGAAATGCAAATCAAAACTACAATAAGGTACCACCGCACACTGATCAGAATGGCCGTCATTAAAAAATCTACAATTAACAAATGCTGGAGAGGATGTGGAGAAAAGGGACCCCTCCTACATTGTTGGTGGGAATGTAAATTGGTACAGTCACTATGGAAAATAGTATGGAGTTTCCTCAAAACACTAAAAATAGAGTTGCCATATGATCCAGCAATCCCACTCCTGGGCATATATCTGGACAAAACTATAATTCAAAAATATACACAGGGCTTCCCTGGTGGCGCAGTGGTTGAGAGTCTGCCTGCCGGTGCAGGGGACACGGGTTCGTGCCCCGGTCCGGGAGGATCCCGCGTGCGGCGGAGCGGCTGGGCCCGTGCGCCATGGCCACTGAGCCTGCGCGTCCGGAGCCTGTGCTCCGCAATGGGAGAGGCCACAACAGTGAGAGGCCCACGTACTGCCAAAAAAAAAAAAAAAAAGATACATGCATCCCTATGTTCACAGCAGCACTGTTCACAATAGCCAAGACATGGAAACAGCCTAAATGTCCATCAACAGATGAATGGATAAAGAAGATATGGTACATATATACAATGGAATACTACTCAGCCATAAGAAAAGAATGAAATAATGGCATTTGCAGCAACATGGATGGAGCAAAAGATTATCATACTAAATGAAGTAAGTCACAAAGAGAAAGACAAATACCATATGATATCACTTATATGTGGAATCTAAAATATGACACAAATGAACTTATCTATGAAACAGAAACAGACTCACAGACATATAGAACAGACTTGTGGTTGCCAAGGGGGATGGGGGTGGGGGAAGGATTCATTGGGAGTTTGGGATTAGCAGATCCATTATTCAGAATGGATAAACAACTAGGCTTTACCGTATAACATAGGGAATGATATTCAATATCCTGTGATAAACCATAATGGAAAAGAATATGAAAAAGAATGTATATATAATTGAATCATTTTACTGTACAGCAGAAATTAATGAAATATTGTAAATCAACTATACTTCAATAAAATAAATTTTAAAATAAGAATTATTGGGCTTCCCTGGTGGCGCAGTGGTTGAGCCGATGCAGGGGACACGGGTTCGTGCCCTCGACTGGGAAGATCCCACATGCCACGGAGCGGCTAGGCCCGTGAGCCATGGCCGCTGAGCCTGCGCATCTGGAGCCTGTGCTCCGCAACAGGAGAGGCCACAACACTGAGAGGCCCGCATACCGCAAAAAAAAAAAAAAAAAAAGAAAGAGTTATCTGTTCTTCAAAAGTTTGGTAGAACTTGTCTATAAATTGTCTGGTACTGAGCCTTTTAAAGGATAGGTCTTTGATTACCTATTCACTTACTTTTATAGTTACTGAATTGTTCAGTTTTCTACCTCTTAGTTCTCCTTAATATATAAATTTATTTTTTTTCTGGGAAATCATCCATTTCATCCATATTTTCAAACATAATGGCATAAAATTTACATAATCTCTTATAACTTAAAAAAAAATGCTGGACCTTTAGTTTATTTGCTTTCTTTTTTCTAAGGTTTATTATTTTTATTCTTTCTCAATTTGTCTTTATAAGAATTGCCAAAAAATTGTTTATTTTACTTTTTAAAAAAATAATCCATTTTTTATATTGATAAAGTCTACTATATTTATATTCTGCTGCATCAATTTCTGCTTTCATTTTTATAATACTTCCCCTTCACTTCTGTGTTTTTTTCAAATGTTCTAGTGATGAATGACTAGTTCGTTTATTTATTTATTTTTTACATCTTTATTGGAGTATAGTTGCTTTACAATGGTGTGTTTAGTTCACTTTTAATCTTTTTTATTTTCTAATACATATACTTAAAGCTATAAATTTTCTTTGGCCACACCCCACAGATTTTAACATGTAGGGCTGTTGTGGCCATTCATTTCTCAATAATTTGTAATTTTGGCATTGATTTCCTTTTTAAGCCAAGAATTATTAGAAGTGTCTTCTGTATATCCAAGTTGTATTTTGGGGTAATTGAATTTCATTTTTAACACAAGAAAATGCACAACAATGTGAATATACTTAACACTACTGAACTGGACACTTAAAAATAGTTAAGATGGAATAGTTTATGTTGTATATATTTTACCATAATTTAAAATTTTTTAATGCAAAAAATAAAGATAAATAGATTCCTGGGTGGGCTCAATGTAATCACAAGGGCCTTTAAAAATGGAAGAGGGAGTTAAAAGAACAAGAGAGGGCTTCCCTGGTGGCGCAGTGGTTGAGAGTCCGCCTGCCAATGCAGGGGACGCGGGTTCGTGTCCCGGTCCGGGAAGATCCCACCTGCTGTGGAGCGGCTGGGCCCGTGAGCCATGGCCGCTGAGCCTGCGCGTCCGGAGCCTGTGCTCCGCAACGGGAGAGGCCACAGCAGTGAGAGGCCCGTGTACCGCAAAAAAAAAAAAAAAAAAAAAAAAGAACAAGAGAAATGGCATTGTCAGAAGGACTTGACCCATTCTTGCTGACTTTGAAGATGGAGCAAGGGGTTGTGAGCAGAGAAATACAGCAGCCTTTAGAAGCTAGAATAGACCAGGAAATAGATTCTCCCCTAGAGCCTCCAGAAAAAATTGCAGCCTTGCTGACACTTGATTTTTTAGCCCAGCCCCATTTTGGACTTCTGACCTCCAGAACTGAATTACAATAAATTTGTATTGTTTTCGGCTCTCCCCACAAACTTTCTAAAAGTGTATTTTTAAAAAATCTAATTGAACAGATTTTAAGAGAGGCCATAATTATGCTAATTCTAATGAACTTTTATTACCAACAGTTAAATAAGCCCTAAAGTTAATATGAGATACTGCATTAGTAATCGCCTCTTTCTATATTTGATATAAAAGTAATTCTAGGACTTCCCTGGTGGCGCAGTGGTTGAGAGTCCGCCTATCGATGCAGGGGACGCGGGTTCGTGTCCCGGTCCGGGAAGATCCCACATGCCACAGAGCGACTGGGCCCGTGAACCATGGCCGCTGAGCCTGCGCGTCCAGAGCCTGTGCTCCGCAACGGGAGAGGCCACAACACTGAGAGGCCCGTGTATCGCAAAAAAAAACCCACAGTAATTCTAATCTTCTTTATTGATATAAAAGTAATATAAGCATAGTGATATAAATGGCCGGGCATATAAGCCATAGGGAAATTCTTCCTGTAAGATACTCAATAATCTGTTCTCCCCTTGCCATCCTTTTGCACAACCATAGTGCAGATAGCACAATCCAAGGTTTTCAGGGAGAAAACAGAAGCAGAAGGAAGGTAAGCTCCAACCCTCAGGATCTCAGTGGTGGACAAGGGGGTAGGACCTCCTAGGTCAGCGTTACTTCCACCATCCTAACTGAGGTCTCTCCAGAAGCCACTCCACACAGCTAGGATCAGAACACTAAGCCCTCTGGCACCCAGGCCCAAAGAGTAGAGCCTGGGAAATATTAACCTGAAACATTATTAAAACTTTCATCTGCAGTGTTTAGAACAATAATGAAAGAATAGTCCAGCAGTGAGAGAGAAAGGCCACAGTTCACCAGGCTCTTTGCCCTCTCCAGGGCTTAAGGGAATTTCATTCCTGGAAATGTGTACAGAGCCTTTGCCATTGTGTCCCAGATGTGTCCCACCTGCTTATCCTCTGAACTTTAGATTGCATTAGAAGACTAACATTTGCTTGTCTAGAAGGAGGCTGAGCCTCTTCTCCACCCTCCTCCCTGGCCATTTGAGAAAGGTCTGAGAGGGAGAATGATTCTTTTAATAAATGGAGACAGAAACCCATTTTGCCAACAATATTTTCATCAATCTTTCATTTCACTATTTTTAAAAATAGAATTCAAAGTGATTTTCAAATTTGGTACAATTCCTCTGACCTATGATTCTCAAGTTTGTAAATTAGTACAGGACCTTCTGGCTTATAAGGTGGGAAAACTGAGGCAGGGAGTTGCGAGGGGTGATGGAGTCCAAGTTACTCAAGATTAGAAAAAGGGAGGGAGGGATAAATTGGGAATTTGGGATACATACTACTATATATAAAATAGATAACCAACAAGGACCTACTGTATAGCACAGGGACCTATACTCAATACCTTGTAATAACCTATAAGGGAAAAGAATCTTCAAAAGAACATATATATATATATATATATATATATATATACACATAACTGAATCACTTTGCTGTACACCTGAAACACTGTAAATCAACTATACTCCATTTTAAGAAAAAAGAAACTAAAAAGGGGAATTTGAGAACCTGTGACAGCATAATGAGTTGATGGGAAACTCATCCAGAGGCTTTGCAATTTTCTCCACTCTCTCCCCCTCAATGACTCCCCGGCATCTTAGAATAATTACCTCCTAGACTTAGTCTATAGCTGTCTTTCTATAAGGAAGAATATGAAAGTGAAGACGGACTCCACATGTTTAGAGCTGAAGTAATATTTTCTTTCCTACCCTGCCCCTCACCAAATCATGCAAATAATTTTGGGAGTCCTTGAGCCATGAAAAGACTTAAAATCTCCTTTTAGCAGTTAACATTTTTGGTGTTAACATGCTATTCCACATGTAAATCCTGAAGACAAAAATATTTGCGCACGATAATTTTTATTAGGACTTTCACGACATACAATCTTTATAAACTACTTTCTTATGTAATCTTCCTCAGAAAGCAGTTTACTTAAGAAGGCGGTTTCTGAAAGTTGTAAGTTGCTGAGAAGTTACTAAGGAAAATCATTTATGTGCAAAATAAAATATTGATCAAATGGTTGTAACCTGGAGTGAGCTCTCACATAAAAGAAAAATGAAACGCAAAGTGTAATGGCACTCAAGTGAAGAGAGATCTAGACGTAGAATTGATTACTAAGGGTTTTTTCCCGGAGGGCTGAAATGCCTTACCTGGTCATAATCTCCTGCTTTTCCTGCTCCATGGAAATAATCGATGAAGAGACCTGAAACTTATAAGGAATTGCTTCAACAGAAGCTGTGAGAAAGGGGAGTCATTGAAACGATTCTTAAATAAATAGCCAGTAGCTGATAGAAGCTATAAAAAGAACTTTTCACCCTAAGGCAGAAAAGCCACGGACATGATCCCTCTGACATATTATATGACTTTAAAATAAGATTTAAGAGAAATCACAAAGATATTAAAAAATCAACTCTTGGGAAAACAAACTATGTCATGAATGATCATGTTTAGAATTCATAAGAAATGAACTGAGTTTTGCCACATATCTAAGTTTTTGCCAACTATTGCCCAGAGATTAGTGCATCTGAAGCAAAGGGCACCAGAGATGGAATGCCAGTGCTAATATCCATGTCTTTTCTATTCTACCTAATTATACTATGAGACCACATTCCCATTCCCAATTTACAGTTAGACTGACCTCTTGACTGAATTCAGCCCTGGACTTTTTTTTTTTTTTTTTTTTTTGCGGTACGCGGGCCTCTCACTGTTGTGGCCTCTCCCGTTGCGGAGCACAGGCTCCGGATGCGCAGGCTCAGCAGCCATGGCTCACGGGCCCAGCCGCTCAGCGGCATGTGGGATCTTCCCAGACTGGGGCACGAACCCGTGTCCCCTGCGTCGGCAGGCAGACTCTCAACCACTGCGCCACCAGGGAAGCCCCTCAGCCCTGGACTTAGGATGGACACTGCTATGATAGCCTGTAAAAACTCTCAAAACTCTCATGTACTGTATAAACAACATTCTAAATCTTCCTTCATTTCTTGGCTGGAGACAAGCTTTTCCACAGAGGATTCCACATCTCTAGAAGATGACAGAACCACAAAGTGTAAGAAGTCTGGATTCCTGAAACTCTGCAATGGAAAGCTGCTGATCCATTTGGATTGGGATATGAGCAAGAAATGGACCTGTTATTGTGTTAACCATCTGAGGTTTGGAGGTGATTTGTTATGGCAGATAGGCTACCTTGATTAATACAATGCTTATTAAAATTACAGATTCCTTGTTCCACTCCAAGATATATTGAACCAGAAACTCTTGGAATAGGATTCAGGAATCTGGAATTCCTAACAAGTTCTCCAAGTGATTCTCTGCACACTAAAGTTTGAGAAGCACTGATTTAGACTTTCTTTGAAAGTCTTCCGTATATAACAAGTTGGAACCTTGCTTAAAGGTGTTAAGTGGGACTGTTCAAAAGAGTGTTAAATCTGTTAGTAGAGACCAATGCATTTGAAACTACGTTAATCTTGTTTACAACACCACACTCATAGTTTAAATCATGTAGGTCAGGGTATGCAACATTTATTCAACAAATATTTATTAAGCACCCACCTTGTGCCAGGTACTATACTAGGTGCTGGAGATACATGATCAACAAATAGTCACATCTGCTCCCACAGAGCCTCTTATGTATATGGATAACTATAACATGTTGTGATAAGTGGAAATACATGGTGCTCTGGGAGCAAATAGGAAAAAATTGATCCCCGGTGTGCTGGATTCACGGATAACATCACAGCTTAAGTATGAAGGATGGAGGATGGCTAGGAATTAGGCTGATAGAACGGAAGAGGAAAGAGGGAGGGTAAAACACTGGTCCAAGTGGGCAAACAGCATGCACTAAGATCAAAAGCTGAGAGAGAGCATGCAACATAATGTTAGGGGTGGGCATGAGGAGAGCTGGGGCAAGAGAACTAAGTATGGCCAGGTCAAAGAGGGAGGTGAATCAATTTAAGGAACTTGGTAATTATCTCGAGGGGAATGAGGGGCCACTGAAGAGGTTTACAAGGAAATGCACTTTATCACATTTGCTTATAAGAATTACTCCAGCTACATTGTGGAGAATGGATTGGCTGGGCCAAGACTAGAGGAAACCCATTAAAAGACTGGTTTGTTGTGGTGCAAAATTCCAGGTGATAAGTTAACTAATCAATTTGTTCATTTGATTTACTTGTATTGAGTCCCATGCAGGGGGCTTAGGATACAATGGTGACAAGACAGACATGATTTCTGTCCTCATGAGCTTTAAAGCTTAGAGAGAGAAAGCCACATACAGAGAGAGATTGAGGTTGAATATTTAATGAAAAGATGATAGTGGCTGAGACTAGCCACAGTAAGAGCGGAAAGAAGTACTGGTAATTGATGAAATGCAGGAGTGGAGGAAGGAGAAGCCCAAGAGGATGCTCTGGTTCCTGGCATGAATGAATGGCACCACCGTTCATTGAGATGAAGAATAAGACTAGGTTAGAAGAGAGAATGTGTTCAATTTTGGACTAACGTTACCTGATTTCAAGACTTATTATAAAATACAGCAATCAAGAGAGGGAGGTATTTGAATGAAGATAGATCAATAGATCAATGGAACAAATTAGAGAATCCAGAAATAGATGCACACATACGTGGCCAACTGATCTTCAGAAAAGGCACAAAAGCAATTCAATGGAGTTAAGACAGTCTTTCCAACAAATGATTCTGTAACAACTGTACAACTATATGCAAAAACAAAGTTAGGGGGCTTCCCTGGTGGCTCAGTGGTTGAGAGTCTGCCTGCCGATGTGGGGGACACGGGTTCGTGCCCTGGTCCGGGAGGATCCCACACGCCGCGGAGCGGCTGGGCCCGTGAGCCATAGCCGCTGAGCCTGCGTGTCCGGAGCCTGTGCTCCGCAGCGGGAGAGGCCACAACAGTGAGAGGCCCTCGTACTGCAAAAAAACAAAACAAAACAAAACAGAAAAACAAAAACAAAACTACAACGAGACGCATACCCCTGTAGAATGGCTAAAATTAAAGACTGATCAGACCAAGTGTAGGAGAGGATGTGGAGTAAGTGGTACTACACACACTACATACACTGCTGGTGGGAATGCAAAATGGTACAACCACTCTAGAAAATAGTTTGGCAGTTTCTTAAAAATTAAGCATACACCTTCCATATGACCCAGACATTGACTTCTAGGTACTTACTGAAGAAAAATGAAAACATATGTCTATACAAAGACTTGTACACAAATGTACATAGGAGAATTATTTGTCATAACCCCAAACTGGAAACCCAAATGTTCAACAGGTGAGTGATTGAACAAATTGTACTATGCCTATACAATGGAATACTACTCAGCAACAAAAAGGAATTCACTATTGATACATGCAATAACAGAGATGGATCTCAAAATTATTATGATGATTGAAAAAAAGCCAAGAAAAAAGGGTATATGCTATATGGTTTTATTTCTTCAAAATTCTACAAAATCCAAATGAATCTATAGAGACAGAGGCAGATCAGTAGTTGCCTGGCAATTGACAGGGAGTGGAAGGAGGAGCTGGAGGGAGGGATTACAAAGGAATGCAAGGAAACTCTTACCAGGTGACGGATTTATTTATTATCTTTTTTTTTTTTTTTTGCGGTACGCGGGCCTCTCACTGTTGTGGCCTCTCCCGCTGCGGAGCACAGGCTCCGGACGCGCAGGCTCAGCGGCCATGGCTCACGGGCTCAGCCGCTCAGTGGCATGTGGGATCTTCCCGGACTGGGGCACGAACCCATGTCCCCTGCGTCAGCAGGCAGACTCTCAACCACTGTGCCACCAGGGAAGCCTTTGTTTATTATCTTGATTGTGGTGACAGTTTCATGGGTATATACATATGTAAAACTCTTCAAACTGTACACTTCAAATATGTGTAGTTTCTTGTATATCAATTATAACTCAATGAAACTGTCGAAACACTTTAAAAAAATAAAATTATATGGGTGGGCCTCATCCAATTCATTGAAGTCCTGAATAGAATAAAAGCCTTAGTAAGAAAGAATTCCCTCTCTGCTTGACTATCTTCAAGCTGGGATATCAGTCTTCTCCTGCCTTTAAACTTGGACTCAGACTGGAACTTGCACCATTGGCTCTCCTGATCTCTGGCTTGGGACTATAGATATTAGACTTCTCAGTTTCCATAATTGCAAGAGGCCAATTCCTTAAGTAAATCTCAATCTCTGTCTATCTCTCTCTGTCTCTCTGTCTCTCTCTCTATATATATAATATGAGATACATAATTCTATATAATATAAATGCTCTCTATAATTGTATATAATTCTTTATACAAAGAATAGAAAATATATTATAGAGAGAATTTTATATATATATATATATATATATAATTCTATATAGGGAGAATATAGAACATAGAATACAGACCTATATTCTCTGGAGGACTCAGACTAATACAGAAACAGAGAAGGTAGACAGTTGGATCAGTCAAGGATTGCTGGCTGGCCAGGTGGTTGAATTGGAAAACAAAGAGACAAGAGAGTTGAGCAAAGGTAAAGCAATGGAGGCAGGGGAACAAAGGTGCTGGGCGTGAGGGAAAATAGAAGGGTCAGGGAAGTCGAGTGGTCAAAGTGTAAACTAACAGATAAAGAGGGAATAATGGGTGAATAAAGTAGTTGCCAGGAGGAGAACTTTAAAATGAAAGCTTTCAGACAAACACTGTATCATATCACTTATACGTGCAATCTAAAAACTACAACAAACTAGTGAATCTAACAAAAAAGCAGCAGACTCACAGATATAGAGAATTAAACTAGTGGTTACCAGTGGGGAGGGGGGAGAAGGGGCAAAATAGGGGTTGGGGACTGGAAGGTACAAACTATTGGGTGTAAGATAGACTCAAGGATGTATTGTACAACATGGGGAATATAGCCAATATTTTGTAATAACTTTGATAACTGTAAATGGAGAGTAACCTTTAAAAATTATATAAAATCTCTTAAAAATTAAAATAAAATAAAACGAAAGCTTTCAGAAACAGAGACATGCTAGGTGATGACAACATCTAGGGATGTGACCTTGGAAGCAGATGACTGAGAAAAAAGTGGAGGTGATTTTTATTGATATTGTGTGAATCAAGGAACTGATTGACCAGGGTGTTGAGTCATCCCCCGTGTTCTTGGTGAGAGGAAGATTCACAAGAGTCCAGACATGTGTTGCCAACTGATATCAGCATCTCCTATGTTCAGATTCTGCTACTGTAAGTGATGCAGAATCTCTGGAGAAATTACACTCCTAAACACATAAAATGATGATGGAAAATATCATGCCTGAAATATTCTCATCAGAAAAACTGTGTATTTACTGTTCTAGATGGTGCAGGCCCACCCCCTTTTTTTTTTGGCCCTTTTATGGTGTTTTTAGCCTTGCAAGCTATAGGACTATCAGAAGTCTTGTTAGAGAAGTTCCTTTCCTGTGACTGATTTCTCCTAATCCCTCACCTGGCAGCTCTGCTTTAGCACAGCAACTTGAGGAGTTATGATTGGATGGATTCTATGAAATTAGGGCATTAGATCAGATCAGCGAGAGGTTCTGAACCTCTTTTTGATTGTGGACCTCTTTGGAAATTTGATGAAAATATGACTCCTTTTTGCAGGAAAACGAACGTTTGTACACATCCACACAATTCTGCATTGGATTTAAAGGCCGTTCACAGACTGTCGCTTAATACAACCTAAAATTGATTAACGTGGGTATCTTTTCAGTTCTACAATATTATGACTACAATTATACTACAAAATCATTTGGCTAATTAGCAAAAAAAAAGAAAAGTGTTAATCTTATTGTAATCCTTTTTCCAAAACTTGTCTCAGATCCCTTTCTGTAATTGGTGAGGTCTAGAGCTACCATACAAATTCCTCTCTGACTGTAGCCTGATATTTCTTTGCTAGTGTGACCCTTCCCTGTCAGAGCACCTGAGAGTCATGTGTTTCACCCCAACATATTTTATTTAAAAAGGATCAATCTCTTCGGCTGAAACAGCTGAGCCTGATATCCGTTTGTGGACTGGCAATAGCCCAGCCCCACAGTTGAAGTGGTGGAAGGGACACCAGAGACACTCACCACCCAGCCAGTTCATTCTGAACTGGGAATTACAAGCCTGAGAGTAGGGGGCTTGGCACAGAAGACAGGGCAGGGAACTGATGGGCTGATGACCGGGTCTCTGCTGAACACATTTGTGCCTGTGGTCTCAAGAGTGTTTAGACATGACAAGCCTAAGAATAGTCCACGGAGCGAAAGGAGGAAAGAGAAAAGAAAAAATCCCCCTAAACAAGCAAGGAAGCTACAAACATAGACCATTATAAAAAATCATGTCTAGAGATAGCCTTAATTTTTTTAAGTTATTCTTAAATTAAAATCAGTCACCAAGCTGGTATCTTTCTCTTTCTCTTAAAAGGTCACTGACCGTTTGCCCAAAGCAGCAGTAGGAGATCTGCTCGGTATCCAGAGTAGGTGCAAATTTTAATCCATTTTAGAAAATAAGTGTGCTCTGTAGATCAGATTATTTTGTCCTGCTCTTCCTCTTGGGCAGAAAATTACCTTTATTCTATTTCTCTCTACCTATGCCTTCTCTTTTTCTATGGCAGTTCATTCTCTCTCTACCTCTAACTATACTCTATCAAATTCCTAGAGTGGTGATATAAAAATTATACAGTTTATCTACATATTACTTTGATTTTATCTATTGCCCAAAGGATTTGAAATGATTTATAATAAAGACTAAAATACTAGAAAACCACTAAACAATAGCAAAATAATAAGAGCCAAGCAATATGTGGATTACAGCTGTGTCATAAAAACTTAGGTTAAGCAAAACTACTGCAGTAGATCCCAAAACATAGTTCTGAGCTCCCTGGAAGCTGAGGTAAGAAATATAATGACAGGAAGTCTTCACTACCTATTAAATTAAATATACCAACTTAAAAGGATTTTCCTACAATCAAATTCTAAAATGAATTTATCTGCCATGGAGATATTCAACTGATATGATGAATTTAAATATCTTCAATTTTATTTGAGATATAGCAACATTTTTATACAGAAAGTTCTCAGTATATCCTTGATAAGTACCAAGGGGAGGATGTTAAGTCATGGATTTGTTAAGGTTTTTTCTCAAAAGTAGCTTAAAGAAGCTTATCATAGGAGTGTTCTTTGTTAGTTTTTGACTTGGCATGAGGATAAAACTTAGGCTAGAGGGGAATTTAAGCTAGAGGAATACCACTTAAGGTATGCTTCTTAGAAAATTCTTTTTAATTATCAGTTGTCTGTGGTGGGTAATTAACAGACAATGAATGGCAGGTAACTTGAGACCTAAAGCATAGATTGTCCACATTGTTGATAGAAGATTCATGTGCTGTATGTGTCTGATGTGCTGATGGCAAAGCTGAAGCTTTATTATGAAAACGAAGATTTATTTAAACTAAGACACTTGGTTTATATTCTTGCCTAGATAGCAGGTCTTTCCATTTGTAGCCTGGGTAGGATTCAGGTGTACATGCAAAGAGTGCCAAAAATTCTCTCAGGAAACAACTTTGGATAACTAAAATATCTCCTGGTAACTAAATTAAATAACAAAGTTGTTTAGTCTGGAAACTGGAGTACCTATAACCATGGTGACTATTTTGAAATTGGCACAATTAATTTTAGGTTTTTCTTTTTGATAGTGGTTAGTCAATGGGATTATTTGCTTTAGGATGATTGCTAAAGAGAGCAAGATTGTGCCATTGCCAAAGAAAAGGATGTTTTTATTCCTGTTTGCTGTGGGAGGAGAGAATGCATCCAGCTCATCTTGTATAATATATAGGTATAAGTTCCAGGGAATGGGAAGGAGTTATATAGCTGCTACTAAAAGGGAACTGGATTGCCCATTTCTGCTCTTCAAGAGTCACTTAAGGGTGCTATTGAAGTGAGACAGAGTAGGATCAGATTTACATTATTCATTTCAGTCCACAAGTTATCAGAATCAAAAGATTCAACATGTCAGCATGGTTGTTAGAACAAGAAGAAATTTGCATTATAGTTTTCCATATTGTAACACACAGATAAAAAATTTTCCTTCAGGGCTTCCCTGGTGGCGCAGTGGTTGGGAGTCCGCCTGCCGATGCAGGGGACATGGGTTCGTGCCCCGGTCTGGGAAGATCCCACATGCCGCGGAGCAGCTGGGCCATAAAAAAAAAAAAAAAAAAAAATTTTCCTTTAGAGTCAAAGTTCACTCAAGTACCTTATTCTACGACTTAGCATTTGAGAATAAAGAGTTCCTTTGTTCTATACAAAGTTATTTGCTCTCTGTGAATATTATCCTATAGTCAATCAATAGTCAGGCAGAACAGAGGTTCTAAGAAGAAGAATATAGTAATGAAAGACACTTCTTTGAGTTCCAGGATTTGAAAAACAAATCTAACCAATGTTGACAGCGTGCAATGAACAAAGGAGTATAATCAATATAACCATCTGGACCTGAGGTTCAAATAAACAAACAAGCAAAACAAACAAACAAACAAACAAAAAACCCCAGCAACACAAAATGTCTAGGTCTTAAAATAGACTGTAAGTCAAGATTGGTTATGAGACACAGAAGGTCATTGTGTAATGATAAAGGGGTCAATTCATCAAGAGGATATAACAATTGTAAATATATTTTACATTGTAGCAACCCAACACTGCAGCACCTAAACATATTAAGCAAATACTAACAGATCTGAAGGGAGAAATAGACAACAACACAATAATAGAAGGGGACTTTAATACCCCATTTTCAACAATGGATAGATCATCCAGATAGAAAATCAATAAGGAACCATTGGACTGGAACTATACCTTACACCAAATGGACCTGACAATCATATGCAGAACATTACACTCAAGAGCAGCAGAATGAACATTTTTCTCAAGAACTCAAGAAATATTCTACAGGATAGATCATACATTAGGTCACAAAATAAGCCTTAGCAAATGTAAGACGATTGAAATCATATCAGGTATCTCTTCCAATCACAATGGCTTAAAACTATAAGCCAATAACAAGAGGAAAAACGGAAAATTTACAAATGTGTGGAAATTAAACAACACACTCCTGAACAACCAATGGGTCAAAGAAGAAACCAAAATGGAAATCAAATGACATCTTAAAAAAAATTAAAACACAACATAAAAAATTTATGGGCTGCATCAAAAGCAGTTCCAAGAGGGAAGTTTATAAAGATAATTACCTACATTAAAAAAAAAGAAAGATCTCTTGGGCTTCCCTGGTGGCGCAGTTGTTAAGAATCTACCTGCCAATGCAGGGGACACAGGTTCGAGCCCTGGTCCAGGAAGATCCCACATGCCACAGAGCAACAAAGCCTGCGCATCACAGCTACTGAGCCTGCTGTCTAGAGCCCATGAGCCACAACTACTGAGCCTGCATGCCACAACTACTGAAGCCTGTGCACCTAGAGCCCATGCTCTGCAACAAGAGAAGCCACCTCAATGAGAAGCCTGTGCACCGCCACAAAGAGTAGCCCCACTCACCACAACTAGAGAAAGCCCACGTGCAGTAACGATGACTCAACACAGCCAAAAATAAATAAAAATAAAATAAATTAATTTAAAAAAAAGATATCAAATAAACAACCTAACTTTATACCTCAAAAACTAGAAAACCAAGAACAAAAACTAAGCCCAAATAAAAGATCAATGAAACTAAGAGTTGGTGTTTTGAAAAGATAAACAAAATACACAAACTTTTACTTAGACTTACCAAGAAAAAAAGGATGGTTCAACATCCACAAATTAATAAATGTGGTATACTACATTCATAAATTAAAAGATAAAAATCATATGATTGGGGCTTCTCTGGTGGTGCAGTGGTTAAGAATTTGCCTGCCAATTCAGGAGACATGGGTTCGAGCTCTGGTCCAGGAAGATCCCACATGCTGCAGAGCAACTAAGCCCGTGCACCACAACTACTGAGCCTGCGAGCCACAACTGCTGAGCCTGTGCACCACAACTACTGAAGCCCATGTGCCTAGAGCCTGTGCTCCAGAGCAAGAGAAGCCACCGCAATGAGAAGCCCGTGCACTGCAACAAAGAGTAGCCCCTGCTTGCTGCAGCTAGAGAAAAGCTCGCGTGCCGCAATGAAGACCCAACGCAGCCAAAAATAAAATAAATTTATTAAAAAAATCATATGATCATCTCAATTATGTAGGGAATAGATGTAGGAAAAGAAACTGACAAAATTCAGTATACTTCTATGATAAAAACTCTCAAGAAATCGGGTATAGAAAGAATGTACCTCAGCATAATAAAGACCATATGTGACGAACCACAGCTAACATCACACTCAGTGGTGAAAGGTTGAAAACTTTCCCTCTAAGATTAGGAAGAACACAAGAGCGCCCACTCTCACCACTCCTATTCAACATAGAACTAGAAGTCCTAGCCAGAGCAATTAGTCAAGAAAAAGAAGTAAAAGGCTTCTAAATCAGAAAGGAGGAAGTAAAATTGTCTCTGTAGATGATATGAACTTATATACAGAAAACCCTAAAGATCCACCAAAAAGCTGTTAGAACTAATAAACAAATTCAGTAAAGTTGCAGGATACAAAATCAGCATACAAAAATCAGTTGTATTTCTATATACTAACAACGAACTATCTGAAAGAGAAATAAAACAATCCCATTTACAACAGCATCAAAAATAATAAAATTCGTAGGAATAAATTTAACCAAGGAGGTAAAAGATCTGTACACTGAAAACTATGAGACATTCATGAAAGAAATTGAAGACATAAATAAGTGAAAAGATATCCCGTGCTCATGGATC
>NW_006782674.1:1452906-1513230 GCF_000442215.2 Lipotes vexillifer | reverse complement strand
CCTGCTGTTAAAATGCCCATACTTCCCAAAGCCATCTATAGATTCAATGCAATCCCTATCCAAATTCCAATGTCATTGTTCACAGAAAAAGAAAAAAAAAAAACAGTCCTAAAATTTGTATGGAACTACAAAAGACCTCCAGTAGCCAAAGCAATCCTGAGAAAGAAGAATAAAGCTGGAGGCATCACAACTCCTGATTTCAAACTTTTCTACAAAACTACAGTAATGAAAAACTTATGATACTGGCATAAAAATAGATACAGAGACCAATGGAACAGAATTCAGATCCCAGAAATAAACCCATGCAGGTACAATCAAATAATATTTGACAAAGGATCCAAGAAGGCTCAATGGGGGAAAGGATAGTCTCTTCAGTAACTTGTGCAGGGAAACCTGGATAACCACATGCAGAAGAATGAAATTGGACCCCTATCTCACATCACTCACAAAAATTAACTCAAAATGGATTATGGACTTAAATCTAAGACTTGAAACTGTAAAACTTCTACAAGAAAACATCGGGCAAAAGCTCTTTGACACTGGTCTCGGCAACAATTTTTTGGATATGACATCTAAAGCACAAGCAGCAAAAACAAAAATAAACAAATGGGACCCTGTCAAACTAAAAAGCTTATGCACAGCAAACGAAACAATCAGCAAAATAAAAAGGCAACCTATGGAATGGGAGAAAATATTTGCAAACCATTTACCTGACAAGGGGTCAGTATCCAAATATATAAGAAACTCATACAAAAGAAGAAAAGGATATGATTAAAAAACAGGCAAAGGACTTGAATAGACATTTTTCCAAAGAAGACAAACAAATGTCCAGCAGGTACATTAAAAGATGCTCAACATAACTAATCATCAGAGAAATGAAAATCAAAACCACAAGGAGATATCACCTCACACCTGTTAGAATGGCTACTGTCAAAAAGACAAGAGACAATAAGTGTTGGCAAGGCTGTGGAGAAAAGGGAACCCTGTGTACTACTGGTGGGAATGTAAATTGATGCAACCACTATGAAAAACAGTATGGATGTTCCTCAGAAAATTAAAAATAGAGATGCCATATGATTCAGCAATTTCACTTCTGGGTATACATGGGCAGGAAATGAAATCACTATCTCAAAGATAGTGTTCATTGCAATATTATTCACAATAGCCAAGCCATGGAAACAACTCAGGTGTTCATCAATGGGTGAATGGATAAGGAAAATGTGGTATATATATAGAATAGAATATATATAGAATAGAATATACATAGAATAGAATATATATATAGAATAGAATAGAATATATAGAATAGAATATATATAGAATAGAAGGAAATCCTGCCTTTTGTGAAAACATGGATGGACCTTGAAGGCATTATGCTAAATGAAATGTCAGAGAAAGACAAATACTATAAGTTCTCATTTATATGTGGAATCTTTAAAAAGCTGAATTAAAAGAAATAGAGACTAGAGTGGTGGTTGCTAGGGGCTAGGGGGTAGGAGAAATGGGAAGATGTTGGTCAAAGGGTACAACCTTCCAGCTATAAGATGACTAAGTTCTGGGGATCTAATATACAGCATGGTGACTATAATTAACAATAATCTATTATATCCTTTTTTCGGATTAAAACTTTAAAAAAATTATTGGTATCTACGGGCCCTATTACTTCTGCATCCATGGAGGAAACTAATCTGCTTATGGAGATCCAGACATTGTATAAAGATATCATCCCAAAGGTGCCTGGAGTCAAATCTGTTGTAAAAATTGCAGATTTTCCTGGTTTAATATGGATAAGAAAAGTTTTATGTGTGACAATTTCCTGTAATTAATCATCTTTCAGATTATTATTATTTGCCTATTTGCTTATGGAGACTGCTTAATAAAGGAAAAGCAAGACAGGAATGGGAACTCTTTGTCACCAACTGTATTGCAGCTTCTATGTTGAATCCTCTGCATTTGTTGTCCATTCACTATTCACAACAATCCTACCATGCGGGCCTTATTATCCTCTTTTTCAAATTTGCAAGTTGTAGCTCAGCAACATGAGTAAACACTCCTTGTAAGTGAGAGGGTCAGAATTTGAATCCAGGTCTCTTAGACTCCAAAACCTACGTTTTTCTACTCTTTCCTGGTATGTAGGACATAGGATACCGGGAGAGGTGTTAGAAGACAGCATGGCCACTTACTAAATATGTGATCTTATCCAAGTGCTGCCCATTAGAAATAGGAGGCTGGTCACATATACAATTTAAAATTTTCTAGTAGTCACGTTTTAAAAGTTCAAAAAAAATCAGGTAAAATTCATTTAAATAATGATATTTTATTGACTTACCTCAGTATAGCCAAGATATTATCATCTCAACATATAATCAATGTTTTAAAATTATCCATGAGATATTTTACATTCTTCTTTCCATACTAAGTCATCAAGATCCAGTGTGAATTTTACCCTATTAGCATGTTTCACTTTGAACTGGCCGCATTTCAAGGGCTCAATAGCCATGTGAAAAACAGTAGATACCATATTGGACAGTTCAGCCTCAGCCTGTGTAATTTCCTCTTTTGTAAAATAGAAATAATAACCTGCCTCTCAATGATGTCTTAAGCATTACATGAGATAATTTATCTAAAAATGTTCTTGAAAAAAGCAGAATGAGTGTGGGAGCCTGAATAATGGGAACCCCGAAAGATTGTCTTAATTCCTGGAAGCTGTGAATATGTGACCTTATATAGCAAAAGGGCCTTTGAAGATGTGATTAAGTCAAGGATCTTGAGAATGGGAGATTGTCTTGTATTACATGTGTGGGCCTGATATAGTCTCAAGTGTCCTCTGTAAGAGCTCTGGAGGCAGGAGATCAGAGCGAGCAGTGGGAGATGTGCTGACAGAAGCAAGAGGGTGGAGTGATTTGAGGAAGGCGTCTTGAGCTAAGCTGTGTAGGCAGCCTCTAGAAGCTGAAAAAGGAAATAATCCTCCCCTCAGAGCCTCCTGGGCGACCAGAGCCTCCTGGTACTGACCAGGTCAGTACCTTGACCTTAGCTCAGAGAGACTGATTTTGGACTTCTGACCTCCAGAACTGTAAGATAATAAGTTGTTGTTGTTTTAAGCCACCAAGTCTGGGGTAATTTGTTACAGCAGCAATATGAAAAAAATACAACAGGCAGTGTAAGTGAAGTGTATCGTTACCATCATGTGTTAATGTGTCATCATGTAAAATACCATTTTATCTTTGGCCAGAAGTGGAGCTTGACTGTGGGTGGTGCAGGGGGGTGGATTAAGTGCGGGTGTTGGGCCATTGCCAGATGGAGGTGTGATTCCCCACCCTCATCCTCCTCTATTTGCATTCAGAAACAAGAGGTGGTAGAGCTACTTGGGGAAAATATATTAGACCCTATCCCCTTCCTTCTGAGTATGAAAGACATAAAGCCATGTGTGGTAGATAGTCCTCCAGCCTAGGTCTAGACTGCAGAACATTTAGGTCCCTGAGAGAGGATATCACAAGAGAAGAGGAAATCTGGGCTGGTGGTTGGACATAGCATGAGTGGATTGGCTGTCCGAGGATAGTGCTGGTTTGGAGCAGAGCCTGTGGACTTCTCGCCCAGCCTTCCCAGCACCTGAGACCTCCATGGTGAAATGGCTTCAGACACAAAGAGCTGTGCCCCTCTGAGACCCAGGCAGTCATATGGCTGGCTGCCTCTCCTGGCAGTCCATTGGGCCTGATGGCAGGGAATAGAGATGGAGACTCCAGGCCAGCAGGAGACTCAACAGGTCCCATTGCTGTTGGCTGGCTGGCTGGCCGCCAGGGCAAGTGACTTCTCTGTCTCCTGGCTGCCATCAGCAGGCGAGCACTGAGGGGGCCTCCCAGGAGAAACTGTGGGGTTCCTGAGGTCCGCCAAGTGGGACTCGGTGGTGTGGCAATCCGGAGTTTTAACAAAAAAGGAAGCATCTTATCTTTTGTCATAAGATTGTGATACTTGGGTTAGTTTGGGGAGGTTTTCAGTCCTACATTTGCATCAGGAGCTAAGAAATGACCATGTGTAAGTGATCTGATGGGATTAGTGTACCTAAAAAATAGAGATTATACAGTATCCATCGACAGTGGTACTTAAAATGACAACCTTTCCAGGGGAGACTGTTCTTGCTTATCAAGGAAGATTCACTTGAGCAGACCACCTGTATATTTAAGAGGGGACCCCCTGTGGCATGAGGAAGGTGACGAGGCTGCTCATGGGCAATCCTTCTTAGTATAGGGGGTTGTCTCTGAGAAGGGGCAGAGAAGTTGACAGAGAAGCAAGATAGTTCTAGAAGGGAAACATAGGGGAAAGGTGGGAGGGAGGACCTCAAGGATTGTAGCGTGTGCTGGTAAGCTGGCCCCTTATTGTGGGCTGTCACCACCATCTCCAACACCCTCTCCCCAGGGATTAAGCCTTTAGTGTCCATTGATAATTCGAAATATCAGGGTGGACTTCAAGAGTGAAACCCTGGCCTTTCTGCCAATAAGCCTAAGGGAAAGTTTTGCTGTAGGGCAAATCATAATGGAGAAAGCAAAAGAACTGTGAACATCTTTGCTCCGTCACCATGAGTTTGTGGAGCAGTTATACAACTGATACAAATAATGCTCTATTTCCTGAAGCATTCAACCCTCAGTGAGACAGTCAGTATCAAACCTCAAACAGGGTCATCTTAGGAGAAAAGGCTGGGAAATGCTCACACAACACTTATACTGCCATCTTTTGCAAACAGGACTCCACACAAGCATCACTGTGTTCATCAGACATTTGCCAAATGTCTACATAAATAACCCTTACCTGAATCTCTAGCAGCTGGGAAAGAAATCAGATTTCCTAGGTTCAGACTGATAAGGTGGTCCATCCAGGCAGACTTTGTTTTGAAACTAGATCCCCTTATAGGAGCTGTGAGAGTGTAAATGTGTGCTAAACGTGGCACCAAAAGCCTGTTAGACACAGCTCTGGGCTTCACAGAGGTGTGAGCAGAAAGAAATCTTCTCAGTGCACCAACATAGAGCATTTTAACACCCTCTGTCTCTGTGGATGAAATACTGTCATCCTGTCTGGTCTAAAGCCTCTCTGTGTTCTTCCTTAATATTCAGTTTTATTCAGAGAAAATGATGCATGGTAATTTTAAGAGGGAGCTATCACTGGAAGAGGTCAGGTTGGAAAAATTAACTGCTCCAGGCTGCTGGCGCTCTTTATTAAGGAGACAAAGTGTATGCAGATGAAGACAAAGACAAGCTTCAAGTCTGAGGGAATGCTTAGAGCAGGTTGGTAAAGAGACTCAAAAATCTTTTCTGATATGAGCCATTATGGAGCTGCCACAGTGCCGACCTGCAGGCGGGGTGGGGTTATAAATCTCTCTTTGCAGCAGCCCCGACTTCAGTCCAGGACTCCTGGTGCAATTAAAGAAGCTCTGAATACACCCATTTGCATGAAATGAAGTGAAATAAGATTAAGTAACTGGAGGAAGGAGAGGGAAGCAGAAGGGAATTGGTGACAAACACGGCCGACGGGAGAGCGGCTTTCCATCTACTTCCTATACAACTGTCTTCCAACTCTTTGCTGATATTCAGCGTTAATGATTCAAAGCAGCCCCAGAGTGCAAAAACCAAGTGAGGGTGGGGCTAAGCTCTGCCACCTGGTCCCAGTCACCTAGCTCGGTGGTGCTTTCCACCTGTAGGCGAGCGTCCTGGCTTGCAGCAGAATGACTGGGCTGGTGCTATAGCCTGCTGGTGGACACAGAGGCTGGGACACTGAGCCTACCCCATCAGGGCCATTTGTAATTCAGGTGGTCAAGTCACAGGTTTCAGGGACAAAGCTGAAGATGTCAGCAATGGAACAGTCAGGAAAGCCATGAGGCACGAAGAATATGCCATGTAGAGAATATGGCCAAGTTTGTCCTGGTGCTGGTGACAAGTGTGGGACATGGAAATAGTTCTTTGCTCAAGTGTGACATGATGCAACCCACCCCAGACCCTCTGAATTTTAACTTCCTTAAAACTCTAGATCCTATTTCTCAGTAAGAGCTAGGTGCTATATTGGGTTGGTTGATGAGCTCAGACCCATCAATTTCAATATCCCCAGATTATGGCAAAATCATTGAGAGGCTCCTTTGACTGACGGGCTATTCTTTTTCTCTTCCATCATCACAGCATGTTGACTTGCCGTAATTAACTAACTTAATGTTAATAGCAAACTTCAGTGATGTATATCAGCCTTCAAACTCACTGAGATCTTAGGAGGAAAAAAGACGACTAATTTTTTTTTTCTTGCTTAACACAATCCCCTGGGGAAATCAGAAGCTAAGGAAAATTCCAGCAATGAAATTAAAAACTATTCCCTCAGTGGATTAAGTCAAATAATAGGGAACAAAAATGGCTGTAATTTAACTGCAAGGGACATTTTAGTGTCATTTCAGAGTTGACAATGCTGGGACACAATTGGCCTTCAATAAACGTTGAAAGATAAAGGGAGAAAGAGAGAGAGAAAGAAATTGAGAAATGAGGGATGGATGTGGGACATGGAAAAAAGGAATGATGACTCAAGTGTAGCTCTGAATTTTTAGGAAGGTAATGAAGAGAGAGACGAATATATATATATATATATATATATATATATATATATAGGTATGTTGGAAAACTATCTAATTGCTCACAAAACCTTTCGACATGTCAATAGTTACACTGACATAGACCTAAAAATCAAGGGGATCCTATAAATATTTTATTACTGTGGGAGGAGTCTATGAAGAGAGAGACAAATATATATATATATATATATATATATATATATATATAGGTATGTTGGAAAACTATCTAATTGCTCACAAAACCTTTCGACATGTCAATAGTTACACTGACATAGACCTAAAAATCAAGGGGATCCTATAAATATTTTATTACTGTGGGAGGAGTCTCCCAATATTGCTTGCAGTTATGATGCTTAGTGCCATCTGGAATGGGAATAAGTAAGGCTTATCTTAGGTAAAGATAAAACCTACTAAGAAAAGTGTTCTCCTGAAACTCTTGGATCAAAATGAGAAAACAACGGTACCTCATATTCTCAACCTTTTAAAAAAATACATATTATATATGTATACATAGTTTTTTTTGTTTGTTTGTTTTTTGTTTTTTTTGCGGTACGTGGGCCTCTCACTGTTGTGGCCTCTCCCGTTGCGGAGCACAGGCTCCGGACGCACAGGATCAGCAGCCATGGCTCACGGGCCCAGCCGCCCCGCGGCATGTGGGATCATCCCGGACCGGGGCTCGAACCTGTGTCCCCTGCATCGGCAGGCGGACTCTCAACCACTGCGCCACCAGGGAGGCCCTATATATAGTTTTAAATCAAAAGATTCAACTGTGGAAATCAGGGCTCACTTAAGACCCTTCCTGGTGATTAAATGAAAGCCGTCTATAACACTTGAGAAACCTATCTTTCTAACTTATATATGTATATGTTAAATAATGTTGACAGGTAATTGGTCCTAGTCCATAGTATTTTAGTTTAGGGGTTAGAATTATATACACTTTCATCACTCTGCCAGAAATTCTAAGTGAAGGGTATGACCTCATTCCATAAATATTAATCAAAACCCAATTAAATATAAAATAATGAATGATGACAATCTCAAGTTCCTCTTTTGAACTCGCCTGAGGAAGAGAAGAGTAAAAAAACTCTAAAAATAGAATATAAAGACATTGGACCAAAGGAAGGGGAAGGTGGGAAGAAGGAAATAATGGGAAAGGCCTTGAGAGGTGATGAAGACGAAAAGAAAGTCTAGGAAAAGTCACTGATTAAATGGCCAGAGCACCAACCCAGAAGATGGCTGGCATGACACCATCAGAAGCATATATCGCCATACCCCAGAGAGGCAAAGCTCTTGCATCTGAAGCACGAAGTCTTATGTCCAAAGCCTTTACTCCCTCCAGTGCCCTTTCTTAGCCACATCTTCTACATAATACAGACTCTGCCCTCCAGAGTGTAGGGATCTGAACATTCAAACTGGGCAGGGAGTGAATACCAGGGCTCATTCAACCCAACCTGCTTCCACAAACCCATGAGGTTCAGACAGGTGCTTCTGGTTTTCTTTCCCAGCAACACCTTTCTCTTGCCAGTTCTGGCGTATATATGCTTAGACACAATCTCTCTCTCCTTTTAGTCTATACTAACCAAGACTCCTTCTCTTGCTTCCTCTCTCTTAATTTTTAAGGGTTTATATTCTATCACATCTTAGATGATTTGTTGTGGATTATAATTTGAGTATAAAGAAAGAAACCAAGGTATTTTGTTAGTTGTTGCAAGTGACAGACATCTAACTCAAACTGACTTTAGCACAAAAGGATCTTACTGGTTCTCATGTTGGAAAAGTGCAGACCTTCAGGTATGGCTGGGTCCAGGGGATCGAACCACATCAAATCATTAGAACTCAGTTTTCTCCTTCTTCCTCATCTGTATTAACATCATTTTCAAGAAGATGTTCTCCATATGGGAGCTCCCAGCAGCTTCAAGCGTCTATCTTCCTTATATTAATAGCTAGAAATATCTGCAAGAGCTTATCTTTCCCAATAATTCCATTGAAAGTCCCAGGATCGAATTGCATACCGGTCACTGAACTAATTAATCAGTGTCATCAGCAAATGGAAAATGACTGGCCATGCTTGGGTCACATGCAAATCTCTGGACATGCTGGGGGCGGTCAAGCCCACAGAACTACAGAGACTGGGAGTGGTGTTGTGACCAGAAGAAGGGGAAGGAGTTTGGGGTATGCACAAGCAATCAATGTCCACTATCTATCCTTTCTCTTCTTTTTCTTTTTCTGTTCATTCCTGGAAACGTAACAAGGTCCTTTCCTGCCCTTGTCAGGAACCACTTCTCCTACCTCCCGTTCCAATTGGAAGATGAATTTCTCAGCTACTTATCAACCTAAGTGGTATACTCCTCAATCCCTGCCCCTCTTTTCCTTCTCCCAGAGCTTTCAAACCAAGTGAAAATATCTGCCCCCTGCCCCGCTCAGCATTTGCTGTCTGCTTTGAAGTTTCTCTAGTTAACTTGCCTCTGCTCAGGTAATTTTTTCTTTTCTGAATACATCTGCTTTCCTCCAAATCATCTCACATCATTCTGCTGCCTGGTCCCATGCCTCATAACGCTTCCCTTTGCCCTGTTCTATCAGGGTCTTTGAACTTCTACGCCTAGGGGGCTTTTAACCTGCCAAACTGTGCTGACCTTAACACATAGCAACACAACTATTTGTTGAACTATTGACCAAAAAGAAACAGTATTTTAAAAATCCACAGGAAATTGGGGGATGGTGGGTAATTGACTATAATAAGTGATGGTAAAAATTGCAAAATTATTGCACGTGGATAAATGTATGAAATTATTTTGCTTGGAGTTCCAGGGTTTAGTAATTTGGTGGTGCGATAAGTATCCTGGGAGGTTATAGGGAAAGTGCTGAATTTATAGGCTGGACTTTCCCTCACAAAATATGTAATGCTAAGGTTGCAAATTCAAAAGTCTACAGAAGCCTGACAGGTTGACGTAAATGAGAACAGAACTGGATCTCAGACAGTAGAGAGTGATGGGGATGATTGGGTGAAGTGAAACGTGCATGACCCTTCTAACAGTGGTGTGTAGTGGCTTAAAGCACAGATTCTGGAACCAGACAGTCTGAGTTCAAATTCTGGTTCCACCATTTTTCACCTATGTGATCATGGTCTGAATATCTGACCTCTCTGTGCCTCAGTTTCCTTGTCTGTAAAATGGACTTTTTGGTTGTTTCCACTATTTGAGTACTATAAATAAGGCTGCAATGAACATTGCTGCATAAGTATCTGTCTTGAGTCCCTGTTTTCACTTCTTTTGGGTATAGACCTAGGAGTAGAATTGCCAGATGATATGGTAATTCTATGATTAACTTTTGGAAGAACCGCCAAACTGTTTTCCACAGCTGCTGCACCATTTTACATTCCCGTCAGCAATGGAAGCTCGGTCCAATTTCTCCAAGGATATATTCTTTAACTGAATTTCTGCCATTAATGGGCACACTCCATATCTGTACACCCTTGCTTCACATTTCGCGTTTCTGGGAGAGAAGATGTAATGGGCCCAGCTTAGGATGGGTCAGGGGCACCCCTGTATCAGTAGACAATGGGGGGAGGGGGAGGGATCATATGATATATATGTGGTCATATGGGGGAGACATTGTGTGAACAGTCAACCCAGGAGGTTTGTACAATACTCAGTTTTCTTTTTTCTGAAAAGGGGATAATCCTACTTAATACGCTATACCTGTGAGGATTAAATAAGATAATGTATATCAAATTTTTTGTAACTGCCTACCACTCAGTGGCTGAAGGATAGCAGCAGTGTCAAAGTATGCTTTGTGGGCGTGCATGGCTATTCTCTGTCAAGTGTCAAGTACACCCAGCTTTCCTATTACAAAGGAAACTCTCTGTTGTAGATTTATAAGTGAATTTATCCAAAACAGTTTTCGAACCTATTTCTATTTTCAGCCTATATCACCTTCAGGGGCAACATGCTTCATTTCTTTACTACGTACTTTGTAGAGTAGTAATTTGTTGTATTTGTCCAAAAACCTCCCCTTTTGAGCTCCTGAGACAGCTTCTTGGTTCTACCTCAGTGGCCCCCGAGACCTTCTCCACAAGGACTTGTTCACATTTCTGTATCCAAGTGAACGAGAACGTTTGCACAGGCCTTGGGCTTTCTTCCGAGTTGCATTCCAAATCACCTGTTCTCTTTACGTATCTTCACAGATGAGCTGATAGCCTTTTTCGTTTTATTGAAGTGTCAGAGCAAAATCACTTTTTACAGCATTTGAGTAAGTTGCTGCCTATGAGAAGGACAGAGATGCCGAACGGTTGCTTGGTGGGTCGGTGCAACCACCAGGTGTAGGTCTTCTTCCTATGACTCGTCACCCAGCACAGGTGATCCGAACTCATGTCTCAGTGAAATGACAAATCACCTTACCTGCCTGTGGAGTTACTCTGATCACAAACCACAACTCATGAAGGCAAGAGTCTACTGATTCAGAATTTAGTGAATGCATGCACTTTTAACCCTCTTTGTTCCTTTTAAGATTAGGGGTATAATTAGGGACATCTGAAAAGAGATTTTTCTCTATATAAAACTACAGAGATCCGACTCATGCTCTCCCTTGGGCCCCACCAACTGAGTTAATCACGTTAACCCAAACTCTGAGAACTACTACTGTGATGTGATCCATGTGTGACAACCCTGTATTTTTCCCACATACAGCCACCTCCCAATTATCTGCACAAATGCAGGGTAGGGTGGTGCAGATAATTCAAATCAGCAAACAGTCCAAAAGCCATTTCTGCTTGGCCTGAGAATATATTATGCAAATGTTGACAGCAAATTTACTTTCCTTATTACATTTTGCTTGGATTCATATTAAAAAATTGTTTGCATTCTCTATGAGTGTGTGTGTGTGGTGTGTATATGGAGGTGGTAGGAATGGCATCCCTGGAATTCAAGAGAATCATAAAACCTTGGCACTCAAAGGAGCCTTACAAAGCATGAAGCGACTTCTTCCTTCTTTGATTTAGAGGCAACCAAGACCCAGAGAGGTTATGTGACTTATGTGAGAACCGAAGGTAAGCTGGTGGCAGACCAGGAACCGGACTTACCTCTCTCACTCACTCATTCCAAGGGGAGAAACACACACTGTTGGATCGAAGCCCGACTGAGCTTTCTGGCCTTGTCAGGACGAACCCAAACACAGAAGCAATCTTGTTAGCGCTTCCAAAGGGCGAATCCACCTGCATTCTCACTTCCGGAGGCGTAAAACTTCCTAAAAAGGCTGGATCAGGAGGCTCCACCTCCATATGGACTAGATAACACCTGTTTTCCCAAGGCAGTTAATAGCCCCAGTGAGCTCTGGGCCTCCTTAGTACATGCTGTCGAGATTTGAATTTCTGGGCAAGAGCTCTCAAGGAGGATCACCTGTCTTCTGTGTGAGCTGGGCATAGGGAATTGCTGGGAGGCCACAAACATTGGAATAAGCGGATCTATACCTTGGGCAGTGTGGCGAGGGAGAGCAAAGCAAGCACTGTG
This sequence comes from Lipotes vexillifer, assembly GCF_000442215.2. NCBI lineage: Eukaryota > Metazoa > Chordata > Mammalia > Artiodactyla > Lipotidae > Lipotes > Lipotes vexillifer. The sequence continues at coordinate 1,501,128 of NW_006782674.1, read as the reverse complement.
CTTTGACTCAGGACTCCAGCCGCATATGCCAGCCTGATCGGTAACCTGGGGCTTGGCTGCCAGTGAGTTAAGTTGACCTTGAAATAACAGCTAAAGAGCAAACATGAAACAGATAGGCAGGGCTCCACCTCTGGCTAAGGCCCCGAAGAAGTACAGCAGTGAGTCTGGAGAAAAGACATTCATAAGATCAGCCAGCCAGCAAACATCAGCTCAGGTGCCTCTGGGGAGGTGGGTGGCTGCAGGGGACTGTGATAAGCTGTGCTGGGTTGCCACGCAGCAGCGCATTGATGTCCAAAGCGACTGGTGTCTGTTCCAAGGGTCATTATCAGCTAATGGCTCTTTGTAGCTTGGAGCAGACTGGCAGTAGTTCCTTGAGGTTATCCTGTGTGGGCAGGTGTTCTTAGTGCCTTGGGTCCTCCTGGAGCAATTCAGCAGAAGGCACTGGACCGCCTGGAGGTGCTCAGAGGCTGGCATGACTTTGGAGGCTGGCTTCCATTGAGAATGGAACCCAAAGACTGAGGAAAGGTTCTGGGCAGGGATACAGGCAGTGTTTGCTTGGGCTTCCAGGCTGACATGTTGAATCTATCAATACCACTTGGCTGTCCTGTGCGCTTTTATTTTCTGCCAAGAATGAAGACAAACATTTACCTTTGAATGAAGAATAATGTCTGAAACTACTTACTGCGTGAAAGTTCTTTCTTTTAATCAGGGATGCATTTTATTAATGTTTTATTTAACATTTATTAATTCTTTCTGGGCAAAGCCTTTTTCTCTGCTCATAGTAACATCTGCTTCAAACTGCTAGGGTTATCAATAATAGCAATGTTATAATACAATAAGTTACTAACAATAATACACAGGGAGGTAAGCGCATTTTATTACTCCAGGGCTTCAGCAAGGTAAACTGGCTTATCCAAGGACACAGTGGACTGGAGAGTGGAACCCAGATCTTATTCTTTTCCAGCTTCTATGGCTCTCCCTTTCACCCAGTAAGTAGCTTCTGCATTTAAAGGTAATACCAAATACCTGGCGAGAAAATTAAATGGCTTGTGATAAGACAAAGTGAAAGCTACAACCTCAACCCCAGTGCTGGGCAGAATGCTCAGTGCATGGTGGGCAGAGCAATGCTGCATTACACATGCTGCCCTGCCATTTGGATTGAGAATCTTCTATTACCAGCTCAGAGAGGACAAAGAATACGTACTAGCCTGCAGACAGTAATTTCAGGATCATTAGAAAGAATTGAAAATGCACATTTTTAGGTCCTATCCAAACCTACAGAATCAGAAACTCTGGGGTGGACCAAGCAATCTATTTTAATAGGTCCTTCAGGTAATTCTGATGCACACTCAAGTTCAAGAGCCACTGGCTTAGACCAAGGGTTAGAAAATTTTTTCCATAAAGGACCAGATAATAAATATTTTAGGCTTTGGAATACACACAATCTCTATCTAGATTATTCAAGTCTGCCATTGTAGAGCAGCCGTAGAGAATATATAAATGAATGGATGAGGCTATATTCTAATAAAACTTTATTTAGACTAATAAGGGCTCACTTGGTTAATGGTGTTAATGCACACTAGTGTGAGTATACCTAGAGAATAAATTCCTATAGGTAAAATTGATTTTTTTAAAGTGTAAAGTGCTATTTTAAAAAATTTAAGAAGTCTTATTTATTTCAGTTCTCTAATGATTCATTTTTAGTCTAAGATACCTAACATTTCAGTATTACAAGGACACCTAAATGTGTTGTTTTCCCTTTTTTAAACAAAATTATATATATATATTTGAATTTCTTTTTTAAAAAATTTATTTATTTATTTATACAGCAGTTCTTATTACTTATCAATTTTTTACATATTAGTGTGTGTATGTCAATCCCAATTGCCCAATTCATCCCACCACCACTCCCACCCCCACCCCACTTTCCCCCACTTGGTGTCCATATGTTTGTTCTCTATATCTGTGTCTCTATTTCTGCCTTGCAAACAGGTTCATCTGTACCATTTTTCTAGATTCTACATATATGAGTTAGTATACGATATTTATTTTTCTCTTTGACTTACTTCCACTCCCACCCCCACCCCACTTTCCCCCACTTGGTGTCCATATGTTTGTTCTCTATATCTGTGTCTCTATTTCTGCCTTGCAAACAGGTTCATCTGTACCATTTTTCTAGATTCTACATATATGAGTTAGTATACGATATTTATTTTTCTCTTTCTGACTTACTTCACTCTGTATGACACTCTCTAGGTCCATCCACGTCTCTACAAATGACCCAATTTCATTCCTTTTTATTGCTGAGTAATATTCCATTGTATATATGTACCACATCTTCTTTATCCATTCATCTGTAGATGGACACTTAGGTTGCTTCCATGATCTGGCTATTGTAAATAGAGCTGCAGTGAACATTGTGATACACGACTCTTTTTGACTTATGGTTTTCTCAGGATATATGCCCAGTAGTAGGAGTGCTGGGTAATATGGTAGTTCTATTTTTAGGTTTTTAAGGAAGCTCCATACTGTTCCCCATAGTGGCTGTATCAATTTACATTCCCACCAACAGTGCAAGAGGGTCCCCTTTTATCCACACCTCTCCAGCATTTGTTGTTTGTAGATTTTCTGACGATGGCCATTTTAACCGGTGTGAGGTGATGTCTCATTGTAGTTTTGGTTTGCATTTCTCTAAAAATTAGTGATGTTGAGCAGCTATTCACCTGCCTCTTGGCCATCTGTATGTCTTCTTTGGAGAAATGTCTATTTAGGTCTTCTGCCCATTTTTTGATTGGATTGTTTGTTTGTTTTTTAATATTGAGCTACATGAGCTATTTATATATTTTGGAAATTAATCCTTTGTCCATTGATTCGTTTGCAAATATTTTCTCCCATTCTGAGGGTTGTCTTTTCGTCTAGCTTATAGTTTCCTTTGCTGTGCAAAAGATTTTAGGTTCCATTTGTTTATTTTTGTTTTTATTTCCATTACTCTAGGAGGTGGGTCAAAAAAGATCTTGCTGTGGAAAATTATATGTATTTTTAATATTGTGTCAGTTAGGTTTGCTACCTAACAAACTACCCCAAAGCTTAGCGACTTAAAACAACAACCATTTGTTATATAGTTCCTGATTCTATAGTTCAGCTGGATGATTCAGCTCATCTGGGCCAGGTGAGGCTGATCTTGACTGGGCTTGCTTATGTGTCTGGTCAGCCAATAGATTATCTGGAGGTTTACTGGTCTAGGATGGCCTCACTCATGTGTTAGGAGGTTAGCAAGCTATTGCCTGGGGTGATGATGGTGACTGGGCCGGAACAAGCCCAGGCTTGTTCACATGGTAAGTGGGTAAGAGAACTAGTGAAAGGCCACAAGGCCTCTTGAGGCCCATGCTCAGAACTGGCACAAGTCACCTCTGCTATATTCTATTGGTGATGCAATTCACAAGGTCAGCCCAGACTCAAGGGGTGGAGAAGTAGACAAGTCCTCTTGATGGAAGGATCTGAAAAGGCACATTACAAAGTAATGTGGACTCAGGGAGAGGAATAACCGTGGCCATTTTTAAAAACAGTCTACCATAGAGATGTTTTTAATTTTTAATATTCTGCTTTTAGAAAGTTCTGAGAAAAACTGCGTTGATCATGAAACTAACATATGCGTGACACTTTGGCTTTCTCTATCGCCACTGGTACATCTGAGAGAGAATTATGTTGAACTTCACACCTTATGGGACGTTAATGACCTACCCAGTGCAGTGAGGAGAGACCCAAGGGTGTGGGATTATTTTTAGTCTCATTTGACAGTATGTGAAGCTAAAACTATTTTGGAACCATTGTCCATATCCTTTATTTTCTCTCTCTCTCTATCTCACATTGAGATACAATGTATATGTAATAAATTTCACCCTTGTTAGTATGCACCTCTATGAGTTTTGACAAGTGCATACAGTTGTTCAAGCCCCAGCACAATTAAGATATAGACTTATTCCATCACCTAAAAAAAATCTCCCTGAAGATCAGCTTGGTGCTTTGTGTCTACCTAGAGGGGTGGGATAGGGAGGGTGGGAGGGAGATGCAAGAGGGAGGAGATATGGGGATATATGTGTATGTATAGCTGATTCACTTTGTTATACAGCAGAAACTAACACACCATTGTAAAGCAATTATACTCCAATAAAGATGTTTAAAAAAAAAAATCTCCCTGAGCACCTTTAGTCAACTGCACACTCTACCTCCAGCTCCTGGGAACCGCTGATCTGTTTCCTGTCCCCATAGTTTTACCTTTTCCAGAACATCGCATAAAATAGAATCATACATGATCTAATCTTGTGGTTCTGGCTTCTTTTCCTTAGCGTAATTCCATTAAGATTTATCCATGTTGTAGCACGTATCCGAAGTTTGTTCTCTTTTATTACTGAATAGTAGTCTTCAGGAAATTAACTCAGGCCAAGTTCAGAGGTAGGTTCTAAACATACAAACATGTTCTTTACTACTCTAAAGCCAATGGAATTATCATAAGAGCAGAAATAAAAAGCCCATGCAGAAAAAAGTCTTTGCCTTGCCCTTTAACATGCCATTTTCATAGTTTTCTCCTCCAAGTGGTTTCTTTACTTTGAAGTTTTTATTAAGTGCCTTTTAAAACAAGGTATAATTTTAAAGATCACCTAATACAACCTAGTTATTATTTTTAAATAATTATTTACTTTTTATTAAAGTATCACAGGTGGATAATTTTTAAAAATCAATTAGTGTTCAACGACATAACTAGAAACCACAATCCCCTGCCCCACCATTTCCTGACGCCCCGCATGCCAAATCCTCCACTTTCAATCCTTTTATTTGTTTCTTCTGGTTTTAACCTTCGTATTTCTAAATCATTGGCTTATACTAATAATGTTTAAATTATCCTTTCTGACATTTTCTATTGATTTCATATTATGTTAGGCGAAGATTTAGGTATCTTACATACTTTCTTTCCCCTCCATCCAGGCTCGTAATGTAGTTACATCACAATTAAAGGTTCAATTGACTTTTGTATTTACATTCCAGTATTATGACTATACCACCTACTGTACTATGATTCGTTCCTTTCTTGGACATTTATTTCCCTGATGTTAACACTTCATATTTTTCATTTCCTGTTTTCTTTGTAAATATCTAATTTTTCATCCAACAACCTCTCAATACAATTTTCCATGCTGACATACTCATCAGATGATCTATCAATTATTTATTTTTCCTGGAACTTTCTCTTCTTTTGTTCCAGTCTTGACTGGTTGCTCCCTAGACTTGCTGCTTTAATTCTAAGAATTCTCTTTATCTCTCTCTTGTGCTGGATCCCCACACACCTGCTTCCCATATTTTCTTATGCTTGTTGTAATCCTTTTTGTGGAGTACATTTTTTAGTAGCCTCCTGAGAATGATTAATGAGAGGGGAAAAAAATTTAGGTCATTTTACACCTGAAAATGTCTTTATTTTACCCTCACAGTTGATAGTTTGGCTGGATACAGGTGGGAAATAATTTTCCTTCAAATTTTTAAGACATTTCCCCATTATCTTTTAATTTCCAACAATGTTTTTAAGAAATCCAATGCTATTCTGATTCCTGGTCTTTTGTATGTGACTTAAAAACAAATCTCTAAAAGTCTTAGTCTCTTTATTCCTGATGTATTGAAATTTTACAATGATATCCTTTGGTGTGGGTCTTTTTTAATTTTTGTAGTGATATTTTGGGGCTCTTTCAATCTGGAGACTCATGTCCTACAATTTTCTTGTATTATTTCTTTGATAAGTCCCTCCCCATGACTTTCTTTGTTCCGTCTTTCTGTTACACCCAGATGTTGGATCTCTTAGTTTGAGCCTCTAATTTCTGATTGTTTCTCTTATATTTATCACCTTCTCTTTTTGTTACACTCTCTGAGAGATTTCCTAAACTCTTTCTTCTACCCTCTTATTTAAAAAAATTTTTGTTGTAATATTTTCAATTTTAAGAACTCCTTTTCTCTGATTATTTCTTTCATTGTTCCTGTCCTTTTCCCATGGATGTATTATTTCCACTGTTTCTAATATTATCAGTTATATTTATTTTTTGAAAATAATTTTTTGCTACCTAACTTGTCTCTATGTCCTCTTGGTTTCCTTTTTTTTTTTTTTTTGTGGTACACAGGCCTCTCACTGTTGTGGCCTCTCCCACTGCAGAGCACAGGCTCCGGACGCGCAGGCTCAGCGGCCATGGCTCACGGGCCCAGCTGCTCCGCGGCATGTGGGATCTTCCCAGACTGGGGCACAAACCTGTGTCCCCTGCATCGGCAGGTGGACTCTCAACCATTGCGCCACCAGGGAAGCCCTTGGTTTCCTTTTTTACCCGTGTGTGTGTGTGTGTGTGTGTGTGTGTGTGTTTTATTCAGTGTCTTTCATATTGGAGGATTTCTTCAAATGTCAAGAGATCTTGGTTGTCAGTTTATATTTAAAAAGGAGCTATTAAAGAGCTGTTTGGAAATTCCATCTGTAGAGTTGAGCTTGCCAGCCTCGTAGGTTGGTGGAGTAGTAAGCTGCTAGATTTTCATTGGTGGAATTTACCACTATCTGTATCTCTAGGTATTATTTTCTGGGACATTCAGTTATTCCAGAGAAGAATTCTACAATTTACGTTGTTTGGGTAGAAGGTGGTAGAGAAAGGAGGAGACCATGGCAATAAGTCTGGTTCTCAGTGTCCTGGCAGCTGAGTGTCGGGTAGGAGGTGAGGGTTTCACTGTGTGTTTAACTTCTTTTTTAGACTAGTGCCTATTCCAGACCTTCATCTGGGCTGGTGTCCCTGAGTTTGAAGGTACTCTGTTTCAATTTCTTCTTGGTCCAGGGTATGTGAGAGATAGTCACCTGGCTGTTCAGGATGGGATGAGGCTTTGAGGGGTTCCCTCTGCTCCTTATATAGACTTTTAATAAATTTCCCCATTTTAGCCCCTCCCCTCTTTCCTACTTCCTGTGGTATTGTGTCTCTTTAAAATTATTTATTTATTTATTTTGGCTGTGCCGGGTCTTAGTTGTGGCATGCAGGATCTTTAGTTGCGGCATACGTGTGGGATCTAGTTCACTGAACGGGGATTGAACTGAGGTCCCCTGCATTGGGAGCGCAGAGCCCTACCCACTGGACCACCAGGGAAGTCCCGGTATTAAGTGTCTTAAAAATCCTATCATTAACCAACTATCTAGGCTTCCTCCACTCTGCTACATCATTTAACTCCTTCATTCATTTTCATATATTATAGTTTGAAGTTATAAATGCTTCCTGATTTCATGGACTATGGAGTTTGTGTTTTGTTTCTCATCATCCTTGTTGGTTGTGGGTGATAGCTGAGGAAAAAGGGGGGCAGAAAAATCTTTGTTCTGCCATCTTAAAATTGGAAATCTCTGATAGCACATTTTCATTTTGGTAGATATTCTCAAATTGCCCTCCATACAGTTTGTACCAATTTATATATAAACTATATAAAAGTGTCCCTTCCCCATATCTTCACCATCTTAATATACTAGTTTTTTAATCTTAGTCAATCTTAGTGAAAAAATGGAGGTGACACCATTTTAACAATATATTTTGTAAAGGGCACTGAGACCTCATTCATTCTAAATATAGTCATTCAGTAAATACATGTCCTTGCATACAGATGTTTGTAGATAAATTACTATAAACCCCTCTTTAGAAAATATCTCAAAGCTCAATTTTCTGACAGTAGAAAGCCAGTAGGGTGTCTACTGTCAGTGCCAGGAGAGTTATATTTATATATGAGAATTTGCACATGAGTGGGCTTATTCATATATAATAAAGGGCCCAGGGATGTGGAATCTTAACTCTGGATCCTGTGCCATTATTCCCTAGTTTGCCTTCTTGGAGTTCCTCCAGGGAGGCAAGTAGAGGTGATGGAGAGGTGGGAGATTTTTCCTGCATTATGCTTTCTTTTCAGGCTTCTGCCTCCTTAGCTCTTAGTTACACAGTATGTGTCCTCTAAGCTGTTCAAGGTGGTAGAGAATCTCTTTGACAGGGAACATGTCATAAATAGCGCAATAGCCCAGCTGTTAGGCACTAGGCTAAAGGGAAAAATCTGGCACAGAAGCTAATCCAAATCTCTGGACTGCCATCACCTAGGGTGGTGGAAGGTGCTGCTTAGAAGAGAAAGATCTGACTACGAAGTTATCTATCTTCATGTCTGAGAAATGAGAGGGGATGGGATTTTCTATTTAATGGCCAGTGAGGGTCCTTGTCTATCTAGAAATGTAGAGAGAAAATCATAAAGACACTAATGTAAGGTATATCAGAAAGATTTGCCACATTGTAGCAAAATGAGTACACTAAATTGTGAAAGCACTTTGCCAGTATGTGGAAGACCTGCTTCTTTCCCCTTTATTGACATTTTATGGCAACGTTTTTATTATTGGGGTATATTTGCTTTACAATGTTGTGTTAGTTTCAGCTGTACAATGAAGTGAATCAGCTATACGTATACATATATCCTCATATCCCCTCCCTCTTGGACCTCCCCCACCCCCCCTCAATCCTACCCATCTAGGTCACCACAGAGCACTGAGCTGAGTTCCCTGTGCTATACAACAGGTTCCCACTAGCTATCTGTTTTACACATGGTAGTATATATATGTCAATCCCAATCTCCCAATTCATCCCAACCCCTTCCCCTGTGTGTCCACACGTCCATTCTCTACATCTGTCTCTATTTCTGCCCTGAAAATAGGTTCATCTGTACCATTTTTCAAGCTGGAGGAATCAGGCTCCCTGACTTCAGACTATAGTACAAAGCTACAGTAATCAAGACAGTATGGTACTGGCACAAAAACAGAAATATAGATCAATGGAAGAGGATAGAAAGCCCAGAGATAAACCCATGTGCCTATGGTCACCTAATCTATGACAAAGGAGGCAAGGATATACAATGGAGAAAAGAGTTTCTTCAATAAGTGGTGCTGGGAAAACTGGACAGCTACATGTAAAAGAATGAAATTAGAACACTCCCTAACACCATACACAAAAATAAACTGAAAATGGATTAAAGACCTAAATGTAAGACCAGACACTTTAAAACTCTTAGAGGAAAACATAGGAAGAACATTCTTTGATATAAATCACAGCAAGATATTTTTTGACCCACCTCCTGGAGTAATGAAAATATGGCAACTTTTACACCTAATTCTCAATCCCTAGCTCGTATCTGCAGCTATGGTGGGGAAGTAATCTCAGTCCAGGGGAGGGGTTAAGGGAGTAGATAAAGAGGGTTCCTATTGAGTGTGGCAGGCTACCAACACAAACATCATGACATCATCTCTTACTTTTTAAATTTTTTGTTTTGTTTTGTATGAGCCTTACTGACTTGTCTTCTAAGGTTTACTCTCCTCAAAGATTTAAATGCGTCTTTAATGTTCTGAAAAATTAAAAGAAAAACTGGCAAACGATAAGGCTGGTTTCATTTAAAGGTGAGTTATGGTTCTGAATCCACTTCACTGCATTTCATCACCATCATAAAAAGGTAAAATGGGAATAAACCTCTGCCTTCTTCAGAATTAGATGAGAAAACACAACCAGACATTCTGCCAGACTTTTCTAGGTGGGATATAGACAGGGAAAATAAAAAGTTTACACTGCACATAAAAAAAGGAAAGTTTCTGGGCTTCCCTAGTGGCACAGTGGTTGAGAGTCCGCCTGCCGATGCATGGGACACGGGTTTGTGCCCCGGTCCAGGAGGATCCCACGTGCCGCGGAGCGGCTGGGCCCATGAGCCATGGCCGCTGAGCCTGCACGTCCAGAGCCTGTGCTCCGCAGCGGGAGAGGCCACAACAGTGAGAGGTACCGCAAAAAAATAAATAAATAAAAATATAAAATAAAAACATCAAGTTATATACCTTAAATAGATACAATTTTTATTTGTCAATTATACATCAATAAAGAAGGGGGGAAGAAAGTGCAGGACACTTTTGAAAATTGTAATTCATTCATTCATCCAACAAGCATTGAATGCCTACTCTAGCTTAGCTACTGTATAATGTAGTTGAAGTGTGAGGTTGAGGCAGGAATATAGTAGGTGATGAGGCAAAGGAAAAGTTTGGGACTACAGTTTGAAGGACCAAGAGTTCATATGACATGTTTAGTTTTATTTTGTTTAATATTGTTTTCATAAGTAGGGTTATACTGAGCCTAGTTTTCTGTCACTTGATTTTTTTTCACTTGATATGTCTTGGAGATACTTCCATGTCCATATCTGTAAGACCGTCTTATTTTTTTCTATTTCTGTATCATATGTAGAAATGGACTATAATTTATTCAACCATTTTTCTTATTGATGAATATTTAGTTTGGGGAAAAGTATCTTAAGTATTTTCTTTCATGAAAAGAAATCAGCCCAAATGCGATTACTATGTTACAGAAATTTTTAAAGGAAGATATATCAGAACCAAGACTGGATAATATCAATCAACCAGTCAATCAGTCAACCAATCAATATTTGCAGAGGACTCTTACCAGGGTAGTGTCAGGAAGTAATGCATTCAAACTAGGTAATTGGGAAGAGTTTAACAAAGTCTGATCAAGTTAATGATTCTTAATAAAGGCACTATTTACAAAAGTATAGGCATGATTTAGGGAAGCTAACAAAGAATGGTGTTATACCCCACAGGCTAGCATCAAGAAACTGTCACCACCTCTAGGCCAGACTGGCAAGAATGGGGAGTGGTTATCAGAACCTAAGGCAAGTAACTGCACAGAGAGAGGCAGCCAACTCCTCATGGCCAGACAAAGAGAGATCCATGACATAAAGACACCTTGGTCTTACTTTCCTCCTGACATTGTTTCTCTGGGTCTTCCACTGGCCCAAACATTAAGCAGCCAGAGGGCAAGGTGATGCAGTCCACAGAAGTGAGCAGGATGGAGAGAGAATCTGAATGTACATTCAGAAAATCTCTAGTATAAAGACCAATTAAGACTTATCAAAATTTTTGTATTAAAAAATTAGAATATAATATTGTTGGGCTGCACCCTGCAGGCCTGCAAGCCCTGTACTTGCCAAGCTTCTTTTTTTTTTTAATGGCTGCGTTGGGTCTTAGTTGCAGCATGCGGGATCCTTCATTGCGGCACTCAGGCTTCTCTCTAGTCGAGGCCTGCAAGCTCGGTAGTTGTGGCGTGGGCTTAGTTGCCCCGCAGCATGTGGAATCTTAGTTCCCTGACCAGGGATTGAACCCACATCCCCTGCATTGGAAGGCAGATTCTTTACCATTGGAACACCAGGGAAGTCCCTTGCCCAGCTTTAAGACCAAAGAAGCAGCCCAGAGTCAGCAACAGAGACACAAATGATTTAGTGGATGGTGAGGGTGGGGTTATTTGTCTAAAGCAAGGTCCTGGAGCAACACCCCACCATGTGTTGCTGTAGCACGCAGGACATCACAGCAGTCCTCGCTCTCCAGGGTTGGGGGCTGGAGAAATTGCCAGTTATAGAGGTAATTGACCTCAGGTTGGCTCATTAGTTACCAGGGAAACCAGCAAAGTGCCAGGCCCCTCACCACCCTTTTGATAAAAACAATCACTAGCTGGGGCCTGGGGCCCATATATAGGAAGGTCAGTCATGCGAATAGGGTGTAGGTGAAGCAGGTATTGATCCGGCTGGGGATGTACAGAGAACAAGAGAACAGCCATCTTGAGTGGCCTGACCATACAAAGATGGAGAGTGTACACTGGGAGTTGTAGGATAAGTACTTGTTGGGGAAGAAATTAAATAGTTTTGAGGGTCAAAAACAGGACTTCTAGGACATTCTACAGTCTACTTGACTAGTATCCCACAAAACAGGTCTTCTGAATCTTTATCTTTATTCTTGACTTTTCTCCTGAGTTGGGTTGATTGCTGGCTATGATTTCTGTGTCAAACTTAATATGTCTCATTCATGCCTCTCCAAACCTGTCTCTAACCGCAATCCTGTTCAACTATTCTCTGTCCCCTGACCTTGAACTCCTCTATTTCTCTCAACTTATTATATGAGCTATCACTTTTAAGTTTCTTCCTCAACTAGATCATTAGATCATTGAACTCAGGACAAGGATGTGGCTCCTTTTTACCCTCTGTAATGTCCTGTGTTGAGCTTGTCTACCTCCATCTTGGGGAAAACTAGGAACTTTCTCTCCTAAAGCAGGCCTATTCCGTGGGCCTCACCCTAGTTTGTATGACCTTAGTTATTCCCAAACCATTCCGTTTTTTAGCCATTTCCTCACGATATTATTTGAGGGCAGAGCCCATGTTTATTTGTGTTGATATGTCTCCTGGTGTCCCATTTTCCAAGAAAAGAACTTAACACTCAGTAGGAGACCAGTGGCTGCTGTTGCTGTTTTTGCTCTCACTGTTAATTGTGTCTGGAGTAAACCATGTCTCAGCTTGGGCACCATCTAAGCTTAGTAGACAAACTTCAATGGAAGAACTAAGTTTGGAAGTATTATGTTAAAGATGGACGCCTGTTGTGTCAGGGCTCCCAACTGCGAAAATTGCTTTCAGTTCAGCCAGTATTTAACTGCTTTGTCAGCTGACGTGAATATGCAAAGGAAAAAAAGACCACTGACAAATCACAGGGTGGTTTGGTGATTAGGCATTAACAATCAAAGTTCGGACGTAACGAGTCTTCAAGTGCTGCAGGTATCAAGAAAAGCTCTTAAATTGTTCTGATCTCGTTGAAATGGCTGTTAGACAAGACTGAAAAATATATGATTGTAACTATCCCTTTGTGGGTCTTTTCTATACTCATTTGAAAGAGGAATGGCAGCTCATAAAGAACTGCAACTTCCTCACAAGCCAGAAGGTTTAATGCAGAATTAAGGATATTGCAACCTTGTAGCTGAAATAATAGAAAGAAAATTGAATTATTCTTCCCATATTAAATGCATATATTCCTGAGTACTTCTGCCAAAATGACTTTGCTAACCCATGGAGTGAAATACACTTTGTTTCACATGGGGGCATTCAACAAAGCTGTGGGCTCGACTGCAACTGCTTAGAAGGGAACAAAAAAACATCAGAATGAAAAAGCACTCTCGATGTATGGTTATATCAGCCCTAAATTGTATCACAGCTGCTTCTGGCACCATTAGACAGAACACTGGGTAATTTATAGAAGTCATTTTTAACAATTTGATTGTTGGTATATATCTGCTGAATTGATTGGTTGCAGAGACAGATCTTTATTTTTATAATAGCAATAACATCCTTTGCAGATTACTGCTCAATTTATTCCTGATGCTAACATCACCAAGCAGCGCCTATCAATTTATGTTGGAAAAACATGTTCTTACTTCTTAATTATCTGTTTAATTGTAGAGAGACTAGAGTCCTGTGATACCCTGATTTGCCAGCACTGGGGAGCCTGCCAGAGTCTCTGAGAGTCTTGCTGTTTGGCTTCTAGAGGGCTTTTTGCAACCTCGTGATATTAGCAACCTTTACCCCTGTGTATAAGGAGGCGCTTGTGCCCTGAATCACAGCCGGTAGCACAGCCTGCTCTTCTGCTCCTCAGATGAAGTCTCCAGGAGCTGGCAAGTGGCTCCTTCATTGACCTACTTTCCCATTGATCTACTCTTGTCAGCTCTAGTCATCAGGAATCCTGGTGATGACACCCTCCATCCGGTCCCCCTTCAGCACCATGGGCCTTTCAGGAGAGAAATTGACGGGAGGGCAGGACTTCCCAAATTTTGTGACAGCTACCTGGAAAAAAATTATGGGCCTCATTTCTGACCAATGGATTCAGAATGGCAGAAATGGAAATTATACACATTTAACCAGTCTCCTCTTCACCCCAGCTGTCACCACCACTAAATAGAAGCATAAATCTATATAATACATGTGCATTAGAAGGCAACTACTGTAATTCACAGCATTGGTATTTGCACACTATTTGTGACATTTATTTTTTAATTAAATTATTTTTACTATGGTAAAGTACATGTAACATAAAATTTACCGTTTTAATCATTTGTAAGTGTTCAGTGACATGAAGTACACTCACACTGTTGTACAGCCATCACCACCATCCATCTCCAGAACTTTTCTTCACAAACTGAAACTCTGCACCCATTCAACAGTAATTCTGCATTTCCCCCTTCCCCAGCCCCTGACAAACACCAGCCTACTTCTCTCTATGAATTTGACCACTCTAGGTACCCTGTGTAAGTGGAATCATACAGTATCTACCCTTTTTTGTCTGGTTTCTTTTATTTAGCACAATATCTTCAAGTTTTGCCCATGCTGTAGCATATATCAAATTTTCATTCCTTTTAAAGGCTGTATAATATTCCACTGTGAAACAGCATGTAAGACATTGACCAGCTTAAACTGGTTTTGCCTCCTTAAATAGGTTGTTGATTCATCAAATTGAAACAGCACCAGCTTCAACTGGTTTTGTCTCCTTAAATAGGTTGTTGATTAATCAAACCTTGAGTGATTTTACAGGCACAGCACTGTGCAAGTGCAAGATGGGAACCCACATCTCCAGAGTGACCCTGGAACCAAGGATCTTCAGTCTACGGAATTTAAGGAATAGAAATGTTGCCACCAGAGCTCTTTACACAGTGAGAAGTCGTTCAATGCGGAAAAGCTGGCTTCCACCAACACAAGTAGCTTATGTGGACTCATTCAAGACTAGCCAATCAGCTTCCAAGTTTGAAATTCCAAGTTGAAATTCCCCTAATCACTTAAATTTCACCCTGAACCCTGGATCAAGGAGACAGATTTGAGCTCTGTGTCCTTGGTAGTTGACCTTGCAATAAAGCTCTTTCTTTTCTCAAAAGTCGGTGCTGTAGTATTGGCTTCTATGCATGTTGGGCAGCAAGCCCTTGATCGGTAACAATTGTTTGAATAGGCCATATTTTGTTTACCCGTTCATTTGTCAATGGACATGTGAGTTGTTTCCCGCCTCCTGGCTATTGTAATTTTGTGCAGTGGTAGGCTTTGATTCCTTTCTCTTTATCTTTCCTGTATCTACTAGAGGTTTTTTCTTTGTTACCATAAAGTTTACATAATACATCTTATAGTTAAAACATTCTATTTTAAGTTGGCTATTGTGAATAATGCTACTGTGAACATGGGTGTACAAATACCTGTTTAAGTCCCTGCTTTCATTTCCTTTGGTCTTTGCCTACTCTTTAGAGGCACTGCTCATCTCGTTCACCATGTGACTCTGCCCCAACTTTCATCTCTCTGTGATTCAGTTCCTGCCAATGCCTTTCACTGTGACTACCTGGATTGCATCCCTTCTCTTTATCTGCCCTCCCTGTGTCCCCTTCTTCAGCTCACAGATTCCAATTTCTCTCCCAAGCCTCCCTTTCACCATCAGCCTTCAGTGGAAGAGGTATTAGCCCAGGGCTGGACTCCTGGAGGAGGGATACTCCCATTTTTTCTCACTGATGCCCAATAGCCTAGGTGGGTCCCAGTCCCAAGCCTTCCACAGCTAAAAGTTATAATCCCTGATTTCTACCCAGCAGCCATCATGAATATGTGAAGATCATCCCTGATTTTGAGACTGGCTGAAGTTAAAGGCTGAGCACAAGCCCAATCATCAAAAGCCAGAACCATGATAATGACCTCAGCAGCTTTGGACCCCAACAGCACCGTGGCAGGAGGAAACAATCTTTGTCCCAAGCGGGATCCAAGCTCAGGTAAAGAAAGCCCTCTCTCTGGTAAGGGGAATAGTTTGCTTAGGGCCAGCAGCTTTTTCAGGGATTATAATCACACCTTTTCTAAATCATTTTGGTGTTTTATTCTTTTCATCACAATCATCATCATAATTTTAGATCACTACCATTTGTTGTATGCTTACTATATACAAGGCACATAATAAGAAATTTACTTGAATTTTTTCTCTTTCTATATTTGTAACAATCTCCCTGTTAATAGGAGGCAAAATACTCTTTGGAGCCAGACTGCCAAGTTCAAATCCCACTTACTAACTGCTTGAACTTCTCTCTCTTTCAGTTTCCTCACGCAAGAGGGGATAATAGTATGTACCTTAAAGAGTTGTGAGAATTGAATGAGATTATTCATGGGAAGCATTTAGAATCATATCTAGCACAAAGTACTTGATTAAGTTTAGTTATTATTTCTCCATCTTAAGGATCAAGAACCCAGGGCAGAGCAGGTTAAGAAACTTGCCCAAGGCCACACTTCCTAGGTCTGTTGATTCTTAGGTGTATGCTCATAATCTTTCTCAGGTTTATAGATGCTTACCCCATTGCTCATGGAAGAGGAAACAGAAATAAGCTGTATTTCAGCCTTTTATATATAAAGATATTGTGTTAATCAGCCTACCTCTACTTCAAGTTGCAAAGAGTAGATAACAGAGTTAAATAAAATTTCTGCAACTAATTTTTACTGACCTAAGGCAAGTAGATATCTAAAAGGCTGATATTTTGATAATACTTTCCTTGTACAAACACACATAAAGCATGGAGATTCCTTATCTCACCCTATGCTAAATATCTATTCTCAACATTCTGAGACTTTAGAAAGCAGACTATCAATCCTTTCCCCTATCTCACCACCCTCATCACTCTCCACAAATTGGTACATAAGAGATAGTGAATGTAGATGGCAGTTCAGAGCCGGAAATGATCTCTACAGGTATTCCTTATGCAGAAAGCTGCCCTTTCTCCAAGAGGAAGGACCAGATGAGTCCTGCTCAAGTGCATTTCTAAGTCATCAGAGTAAAACCCTTTTAAAATCTGGACCATTTCAAAATCACTTTTAATAGACTTATTTAACTTGGGGGGGCTTTACTCAAGTCAGAGCAGTTTTACTTCTTTTCGCGCTTTCATTAAACCTCATGCTGTGGTTGATATCAATTTGTTATTTACGAATGGGCATGGCCTGTCTAATCCTATGAAGGTAATATGGTAAATTTCTGAATGTAGGTAGTTTTAAATTGAAGCATCATTCTGCTTCAGTGATGGGTCTCTGGACATAGATATCAATTCACCTTTGAAAGATAATGCCAAGTAATTTGGAAATTATGGAATGAGGGTGAACTTCTCTTCTTTGGAGATACATGTCTAGATTTTATGGAAACTTTTCTTGCAGAAAACAAGGTGTTAGACTAGAACGTGTCATGTAAAGTTTCTTTCAATGGCCACATTTTCTGATTCTATAGGAGAGAGGCTGAGTGTGTATATTGGGGGAAAAGATTATGTCTAGGTCAGGGATTGGTAAACATTTTCTGTAAAGGGATAGGTAGTAAATATTTTAGGTTTGCAGACCATATGGTCTCTATCACAACTACTCAAGTCTGCCGTCATAGCAGGGAAGGAGCCATAGACAAAAATGAATGGGCATGGCTGTGTTCCAATAAAACCCTGTTTACAAAAATAGGTTGTAGGTCAATTTGGTCTATGAGCCATAGTTGGTAAGCCCTGTACTAGATTCTATGCTGAGCACTTCATATGCAGTACCTCAATCACTCAGACTACTGAACATCAAGATAGAGTCTAGTTAAATGCTAACTAACCAAACCTAGTTAAATTATGTGAACACAGATAGAGATTTTTCTCATGCATCCAGTAAAGAGCAGTAAAAAAAAAAAAAAAAAAAAAGAAAAAAAAAAAAAAAAAAAAAAAAAGGCTGGCCCCAGACTTCTCTACAAGAGGTTTCAATGCCAGGAGAAAAGTAAAGGAGGAACATCATCCGAGTTCTAACAGAAAGTGACCTGTGAACATTTCATTATCCAAGAAGCCTTCAAGTATCAATAAAAAGCTACACATGAAATAATTCAAAGAATACAGACCCATGAGCTCTTCTGAAAAAACTGCAGATAACAATTTCACATTGAGGTAAATCAAAACAAAGAACTCAGGAACAGACATCCCATGATAAAAGTGTGTGAGCATTAAATACATTTGAATATAGGGTCAAATCTAGAACCAGAAGTGGATTCCAAACAACTATGGGAATTACGCACAGAAATTAGAGTGAAAGCTACAAGTGTGGATAATATAGGAACACAGCTAACACAAACCGAAAAGTGGGCGAAGGGTGTTGGAAGAAACTACAAGTGCTGATGTCTAAAATAGAAAAATGTAATGACTTTAACCTAATATTTTTCATATTCTCTGTTTAGCTTTGGAGGGATCTTTTAGACAATTGTTTCTATTGTACTGAAGGAAATATTTATTTGAAGTTCAACAATTCTGTTTTACATCTACTAAAATAAAGTAAAATTAAGTTTAATTCTTTTTAAAGTAGCATCTATAGTATGAGCTCATTTTTTAAAATTCTATTTTTCTAGTTCATAGTTGCATTTTTAAAAGGTGCTGTGGGTAACAAAGTGTTTGGTTGAATAGAATTTCAAAGTGAAGGGATTTGAGTTCTCTGTAAATTTCTAATCCTTTTAAAATATCCATATTAATTTCATTTATATCATGTACAAGTAAGTTTTTACAAAATGGAATGATTTTCTTAAAGAGAAAAATAATAGAAAAGAGAAGTATGTTAGTAGTAGTTAACTTTTGGTGATGATACAAAAGATTGATTTCTCTTTGTTCATTTATATATATTAAAACAATTTTAAAGAAACCAATATGGATTTGTAAAAACATAGAATATATTGCTATAGAAGCCATAGAAAGAACTTTTTTAAAGAGGAGAGAATGGTCAACAGTGCCAATTCTAAAAAGAAAATGAAAAATATTAAGAGACAAACATGAGCAACAGGAAAGTCATAGTTGACCTTAATGAAAACAATTTCAAGGGAGTAGTAGAAGCAGAAGCCAGAAATTAGTGTGTTTAGAGTGAATGAGAAGTGAAAAAGTGAAGATTCTGTGTTTAGGTGACTCTTTCCAAAACAAGTCATTGTTCCTCAAAATCACCTCTTGGGATAGACGCTATTTCCTCTATGGAGAAATTGAAGTTTGTTTCTTAACCAAGGTCATACTGCTGGTCACTAGAGAGCCAGTATTTGAACCCAAGTCTGTCTGACTCCCAAACCTATTCTCTCTCAGTATACCATGATTGGTTTGAAGTTTTAGTTAGAAGAGAAGATGGAGGATATGATTAGAAAACAGAAGGGACAAAGATGCCTTTCGAGGTGCATGTCCAGCCCACAGTTCCCACTCCTGAGAACTTCCTATAGTCCGAGGAATGGATGATGATAGCTCTGGATGTACTGCATGGTCCTGCCATCCAGGTCATACCGAACGGATTAGGTGGACAATCAATGAACAATATTGATTGGACTGGAGTAGAGCAAACAAGAGCCTAAATCTTCTGGGAATTATTATCGGAGCTACAAAATACTAGTACTTTTTTCAGACAGCCACTTGAACTGAGGAGAGTTAAAAATGGGCCAAGGTAGCCGTATTTGTCCACGTGCACATGGCGAGGCAAAGGAAGCTGAGTAAAAGAGACAGACCAAGAAGACAGAGATGGGGAGAGAGACGGAGGAGAGGGCGGGAAAGAGAGAGAGAAATCATGTGAGGAAAGTGAAGGTGAGAGGCCGGTTGGCTCCAGAGAGAGAAAGGGACTGAGTGAGGTGGAAGAGGAGCTGCTTTGAGTCAGATGGTTTTTTAGTTCTCGTTCTGGAAAGTTCTAGCTGCACTTGTTCTAATTGAGCTAGTTTGAGTGGGTTTCTGTTACTGCCAACCAAATAGTCTTGAAGAAGGCAGGAAGGTAAGAATTTAGTCACATCAAGGGAAGACTGATGGAGGTATGAAAGCTAAAGGATTACCTAACATGGCCATGCCCCTGGGCCTGCTACTTATCAGCGACTCATTGGATAGACTGCTTATCCCCTGGAGGGTTCCAATGCTACTTAATAAAAATGTCTACTGAGAAATATAGCTCTGACCCCTCCTCACAGGTGCTTTCCTTCCTCTCTGACTGGGCCAAGAAAACCTCAGAGCACGGAATTTTTTAAAAGGATATAATAGGAAACATCTGTAATCTAAAGGCAGCTATGCATTGAAGAGAATGAGGTGATGCAGCAACATTGATGGACCTGGAGATTGTTGTGCTGGGTGGGGTGAGTCAGAGAGGGACAGGTATTGTGTGGTGTCCATTATGTGCAGAATCTAGAAAGAAGATAATACAAATCAACTTATTTATGGGACAAAAACGGACTCACGGACTTAGGGAGTGAACTTATGGCTGCCAGAGGGGGCGGGGTGGGGGAAGTGAAGCGGGGAGGGATGGATTGGGAGTTTGGGATTGACACGTGTGGGCTACTATATATAAAATGGATAACCAACAGGGACCTACTGTAGCGCACAGGGAACTCTGCTCAATATTCTGTAATAACCTAAATGGGAAAAGAATTTGAAAAAAAATAGATACACATGTATATACATGTATATGTATAACTGAATCACTTTGCTGTACACCTGAAACTGGCACAACATTGTTAATCAACTCTACTCCAATAGAAAATGGAAATTTTTTAAAAAGTATAACTACTCTCATTCCTCCCAATCCTGGCCCTTTCTCTGCTTTATTTTTTTCTCTTTAGCACCTATTATTTTCAATCATACTATACATTTCACTCATTTACTTTGTTCATTGTTTGTCTTCCTCACTCTAGTATAAAATTTCTGACTATTCACTATGCACACACCTGGCACACAGTAAAAGCTCAACGAATATTTGTTGAATGAATAAAGAAAAGGTAGCTTCTTGAAGCCCTCCTGAAATGGCAGTGATGACTCCTTTCTTACAAGGAACCTGTGAGGATTCCTATCCTGCCGTGAAACTGACAGTGTGATCCATACTCCCATGCTTCCCAGTCTTTGAGGTCTGTATGTTCCCCTCCCAAGCTCCCATACTGCTTCTTGAGTTGAGTTTGGAGAACATAGGGTTTCCGTGACTACCCAGTCTCAGTCTTTCAGGCAGCAACTGGAGGAAGAAGAGACGATAGAATTCTGGTGTCAAATCTTTATAATGAAGAATTGGCTTTAGGGACCCAGGTCGTTCATTCGTTAATCATCTGTCATCATAGTGTTCCTGAAAAGTCACATGTAATTAGTCGATTGGTTAGAAGAGTAATGATAACAAGATCTTAAGTTTAAACTGCAACTAAGGCACTTAGCACTATTCTGGTTCAAGGTGACAGCTGTTAATCTAGTCATATGCTTTCTAAATTGCCTGCTATTAATATATATATCAGCATCCATTGCATCCAATTATTCATCAGCATAAATATTTGAAAATCTTCTCACAGGGCATGACCCGTCCCACAGTAGATTGTAGGCACCATCCTCTTACCAAAAGCTTGGAGTATTTTCTTTTGTCTGATCCTCTCTAATAAGGACCTGGGGGTGTGGAGTTTCCACTGGAGAACTGATAATTCCGTGTAGTGGATGAACTTCGGCTCTCAGATGGAGTGAGACACAGATGCTCTCCCTTGATGCATTTTATACCCTCAGCCAGCACTTTGCGCACATTAGATTGCATCCTTTGAATAACGAGCATCTAGTGTCCAAGCCAATGTGTGCAACTTGACGGATGTAGATTTAAATGCTACAATGCATTACAAAGTGCTACATGTCACCCCAGGTTGTGTTTGCCTCCATCATGGCTTAGGCTGATGGGTTGCAACATAACAGGATGTGGCAAGCTGGGTGATGTATAGTGCAATGTTACGTGCCCCGCCTGCAAAGTAGTGTTCTCAGTGGGAGCAGCACATCACAACAGAAAGCCCTGCTCTCCACTAATCCTCCATCTGTCAGTGGGCTGGGAGGGAGCTGGCTCGTTGGGGGTAATGGACTCTCTCAACACCGTAGAAACCAGTTTGAAGTTGCATTTTACCCAGTTCAATCAGCAAATGCTTTCAGAAAGCAAAGCCCATCAGCCTCAACCTAAAGCCACCTCAGGGAAGGGATGAGCCTGGGATTACATATCTGTGGTTAGAAACTAGGCGTGCTAGAGATCTTGGCCTTTGCCTCAACATGTGAGGGCAACTTCCCAGATAGCCTCTGAGGTGTTTGCCAGGTCAGCCTTTCACTCTGAATATGATCAAGCCACTGATATCAGTGTGGACACAAGGCTACTGTTAGCCTAGAGGTCTCCATTTTGTAAATTAGAAAACGGTACCGCTTTTTCTGCCAGGTGCCTAAATAATGGGCTGCACCTTCTAACAATAGCCGCTTGCTATCAGAGCAAGCCTCAGTTCTTGGTCACTGGAGAGGATCTCTAGCCAGTCTCACCCCGGAAGACTTCCTCAGTCAGGCTACCCTTGTGTCTTGCCCGTTGGCATTGCCTCTTGAACATGCCTAGTTCCAGGCAGGGCCCACTTCAGAGAAAACTTACATGGAAAGTGAAGGAGATGTTTAAAATCACAAGCTGTTCAGAACACTCGCCTCCTGAGGGCAGGACCAAAGCATGACAGTATAGTTCACCCCGGTGAAGAGAAGTTTGTGGGCTCTCGCTGAATGCAAGTCATGATTAATTAATGAGGTGTTGGTGTTTAGAAATAATTGGCTTTCTTAATTATGAAAGTAATGTCTATTAAAGAAAAATAGAAAAGTAGAAAAAGTATAAAGTAGAAAATGAAAATCATCCATAATCCTACCACTCAGAGCTAACAACTACTAATGTTTTGGTATATTTTCTCCCAATTTTTATTATAGACATACAGGTGCATTAAAAAAAAAATTTTTTTAAATTCTTTAGCTGGTATATATAAAATACATATTGTTATATATAATTATATAATGATTATGTTATTATGTATTATAATTATATAATGTATAACAGATATATATTATTGTATATAAATATATATATAATTTGTGCCTTTTTTTTTTCCACTTAATTTAATGTTATTAACGTTTCCCCATGATTTACTTTGCATAAGTTACTAGCACAGGAATTACTAGATAAGAGGGACATTTGTGAATCATGCAATACATGGGGTCAAATTACAAGAATATTGTCTGGCTTTGAAATCTTAACACCCTTGCTGACCTCGCTGGCCAGTGAAGAACAATCCACCCCCTTCCTCTGAGAAGGGCCCAGGTTCATTACTGGAAGCAGCCCACAGTGGCTATAGGCTGAGAGGGCTGCTTCCACCTCATCCGTTGAGTCACTGGAACAATAAATATGTCCACACACCAAGGCTCCGTTTCTACTTTGATGACATGAGCTTAAAAATGACTAACCCCAGAACTCCTAAGATCTCGTTGAGCGGATCGCCAGACACCCAGGATGGGCTCCCAGACTTCCTTACACTTACTTTCCACCATTCTCGGCTTTCCCCAGAAGCAGGTCTTTTCATATACTCAGTCTGTTGTACAGATTGGGGAAGGAGGTTGGTGAGCGGAGGTTCAAGAGGAGGAGTGAGGGCTGAGCAACAGGGGGAAAATGTTCCAGAGGCCTCATGCTCTGGTCCATTTCCTAAAGCCTTCCTCAGTTCCCAAAGACTTTTCACAGGAGAAGTTGGGAATAAAACATAAACTTTTTCATTAAACCTGTTCAATGCAGTAGCCGCTAGCCACATGTGGCTATTTAAACTTAAATCAATTAAACAAATTAAGATGGAATACAAGAAAATATCAGTTCCTCAGTCTCTCTAGCCACATTTCAAGTGCTTAATAGCACACTTGTCTGTATAGAACATTTCTATGATCCTAGAAAGTTTTATGGACAGTGCTGCTATAAACAATTCTTAGAGGAGGGTAAATGCATATCCCTGGGATTCTGGAGCCTCTGCCAGAACTTTATCAGGGAGAAATTTCTTTAAAGACTCTCATTTTCTTTTAAAAGCTCAAGTGAAGTTTTAATTCTATAATATAAAACACACACACTTGCTTTAATGTGAAAAAATGATTTTAAACACATTGAATACAATTGACAAACCAGAAAGGCATTTGATTTATCCTGTGGTTTTGCATATTGCAGCTGGAGGAACTCAGCTCTTTCTTTTTCTGATGGTGATATTTTTATTTTATTAAAAATTTTAAAAAAAATTTTTATGCAATTTTTAAAGCTTACTTCCCATTTATAGTTATTACAGAATATTGGCCTGTGTTATACGATACAGCTTTGAGCATATCTTACACCCAATAGTTTGTACCTCTAACTCCCCAAGCCCTATATAGCCTCTCCCTGCCCCTCCACTAGTAATCACTAGTTAGTTCTCTATATCTGTGAGTCTGCTTCTTTTTTGTTGTATTCACTAGTTTGTTGTATTTTTTAGATTTCACTTATAAGTGATATCATACAGTATTTGTCTTTCTCTGTCTGACTTATTTCACTCAGCATAATGCCTGGAGGACCACAGCTTTGGGGGCACTAAGGGTGTGGCTCCCCTTTGCTTGTCACCAGTGGTGAGCCTTCCTGCCTTCCAGAAGAGGAGGGGCTGCACAACAAAGTGATTCGTAATTAGGCTCTGAGAGTGACGCCTGTGCCCATCTCTCACGGAACTTCTCCACACCTCCCGACCCAGTGAGATACTGTGGCTCATGGGGAACAAGTAGGGTTATTTGTCAGAAGGTCTTACTCATTTTTTAACTATGCTCTGACAACCTGGCCAGCTGAGTAGACGCAGATTGAACTGGTTGACCAGATAACAGACTCCCTGTCTGATCACTAGCATTCTGTCCTAGGACGCTGTTCTCACAGAGATCACCTCAAGGCCAGTTGCTGAGATTCATAGTCCTAGGCCAGGGGTTTTCAAAATCACTTGGAGAGGTTATTAAACATGTAAATTTCCTGATAAAAAGAGCCTTGAGTAATTATATTGCATGTGGTCCCTTAACAATATTTACTGAGCACCTACTATATTTTGGGCATAGTAGCAGGCAATGAAAACACAAGGCAAATGATCATTAATTTTTAGAATCCTAAGATTAGAAGCTACCTCCAAAGGATATATAATGCACACCTAAGGCTTAAGTGGCTCAGTTTTAAGCTACAGACTGACCCCTCTTTCCATGTATGAGATCAGGTCTTTTGTTAATGCTTTGGTCTACATTTTTTCCAAGGTAGTGCTTTCATCTAACAAAGGCTGCTTAATGATTTCCAACAAAGAAGATGTTCAGAATAATACGAAGAAAAGTGAAAATTTGTGCAGAGCATGGAGGGGGTCTTGCTGGGATTCGTGGCCTCTCTGCAGTTCTAAAAGCTTCGAAGGAATTAGATCAAGTATCTGTGTAGCTTCCTGTTTTAGAATCTAAAACATAAAAAAATTTGTGTGTAGTTTAAATTCCCCATTCTGTGGTTGAGGCTTATTTCTTCTTTGTGCTCAGAAGAAATGGAAATGCTGAATTTCCATCCTTGAAAAAAATTTAAAACTTCTCAGAGTTTTTAAAGTCTTTATTCATATATTATGCAGATTTACCACCCAGGCTAAATCATCTCTTTTTTTTCCTCACCTTCCCCCCAGGTGGTATTTTCTCACTGGAATCACTCCTATTTGTTTCTGGAACTCCTCCAATTTACCCAGGCCCACTCTGGGGTAAATATGCTGGACAAAATAAGGTCCCAATCCTAGCTACAGAGCTGGATTCCACCAAAACTACCTCAAGGCCATCCAATTTCAACTGGCCCATTGGTTTTTCTCTAACCTGGATCCTAACACCTGTTTTTCTGTTATTGTCACCTCTGATCAAACCCCTCTATTAAGATTCTCTTAGCATTCAACTGTTACAAATATATCATATATAGGAATTATTATTACAAATATTTGTTTCAATTAATTAGCGATGGCCTTATGATGAAGACTGACTGCATTTTTCTACTGTAACCATGTGGTAGCTCTATCCCCGGGGTGATGCACAGCCTAGCAACATTCCTTAATGATCCTCTTAATTACACAACTGGGGTAACCATTCTGTCTAAAAAATCTGCTTCGTAATTACAAAATCACCAGCCCAGCCAGCCGTGTTGACCCATCAATCGCTCGCATTCCACTGTGTCCTTATATTGTGCTCTGTCTTCTCTCCAAATGACAGAGAAGCTTTGGAAGCTGATGCATGTGGGGTGCAGCTGCTCCTGTAATAAATGTCTCTGCCTCTCTCTGCCCAGGGCTGCTCCACCGCTGGGCTTCTTCCTTTACCTCCTGCCATCTTTTCCTCGGCAATAGCCTCAAAAACACAAAGGAATTCATCTCCTTTTTCAAATCCATCTACAGAAAGCTAGTTGCAGTAATTTAGCATAAGCCTGAAAAAGTAATGATGGCCCCTTAGGTGGCCTGGCTTGGTTCCTTGGATGCGGAAGCTGTTGTTGAAATTGCCCCTTCATTTGTTCCTGTTTATTAACCAGGCTTGTGTCATCAGGTCCAAAATCAATGTGTGTCCCTCTGTTATTCTGTGTGTTGCATTGAGCTGTGATGATCTGTGGACATGTTAGTCTCCTGCATTGTACTAAGAGTTCTGGGATGTAACACCTAGTACAGTGACTGGCCTGTAGCATAGGCTCCATGCATCATTGTGGTGAAGTGTTGGCAAATGAAAAACCTGGCAAGTTCTTAATTTCTCTATGTCACATCTTTTCTCTTCGAAGACTCCTACTGGTAAACTTGTCCTGACTGCAGTGTACATGAGGAAATCTTTGGACCCAAGGTACCACACGTGCATCTTGAGGGTCTGGTGAGTGGAGATCCTTTTGGACCTCATAGAACTACTCTTTGGCTGTATAGTGGGAATTCCTAGCATCTTCAGTGTCCTCAACATGTTCTTTTATTTCAACCAGGGAATCATCACTTCCTCATACTGCAAAAATCTTGCTTGTTGAGGTGCCCTTTGGGAACTGGTGGCCCCAAGAGCCATGGCATGGTGGATTCTGAGGACTTGTGCCCCAGTCAACACCTCTTCTTACTGAAACCCTGCCTTCTAGAGCAGTGGAGACTGGCTAGGAGTTTTTCTTCATGTTGTGTGTGACATGGTTTGAACTAAAAGGGAAGGCTTAGAGCAACAGGGACCCTCATTCATTGCTGGTGGGAATGCAAAGGGATACAGTCACTTTGGAAGACAGTTGGCAGTTTCTTGCAAAGCTAAACATAATCTTTCCATACAGTCTAGGAATCGTGCTTGTGGGTATTTACCCACTTGATTTGAAAAGGTGCATTCACAAAAAACCTGCACGTAAATGTTTAGAGCTGCTTTATTCATAATTGTCAAAAACTGGAAGGAACTAAGATGTCCTTCCATAGGTGAATGGATAAACTGTGGTACACCCATAGTTTGGAGTAGTATTCAGTGAGGAAAAGAAATAATCTATCAAGCTGCCAAAATGCACAAAAGATCTTAAAGCTCCTAGGGGAAAGAAGCCAGCTAGAAGCCCACACCTCGTATGATTTTGTTTTTATACAGTTCTGGAAAAGGCTTAACTATACAGCCAGTAAAAGGATCAGTGGTTTCCAGGAGCTCAGGTGAAAGAGGGGTGGGAGAGATCAACAGATGAAGCACAGGGGACTTTTAAGGCAGTGAAATTATTCTATAAGCTCCTATAATAGACACATGACATTATGCATTTGTCAAAACCCGTAGGAACTTTGTATAGCACAAAGAGTGAAGCTTCATGTATATAAATTAAAAAAAAAAAAACAAAAACTATTTAGGGGGTTGAAGGGTCCCAGGAAGAAATGCAGATTATGGCAAGAGAACTTAAATGTATGAAACAATCTCACTGAAGGGGGCAGGGGAAACGGTGCTGACCTGAGTAACTTTGGGGATTGGTGGAGTCTGTAAAATTAAAGAAGAAAGGCACTGCAAGTAGGCACTGTTTTCTCCAACATAATAAGAAATACAGTCTTTGGTCTCCATATTTGGTCTCCATCCCAATTCCTGGCACAGAACTCCTAAAACTCTTGGAATTTCCTAAAAGATAGAGTGAGAGGGACCTCTTTTCTTTTCTTTAAAATTTTTATTTATTTGTTTATTTTTGCGGTACGCGGGCCTCTCACTGTTGTGGCCTCTCCCGTTGCGGAGCACAGCCTCCGGACGCGCAGGCTCAGCGGCCATGGCTCACGGGCCCAGCCGCTCCGCGACATGTGGGATCTTCCCCGACCAGGGAACGAACCCGTGTCCCCTGCATCGGCAGGCAGACCCTCAACCACTGAGCCACCAGGGAAGCCCTTCTTTTCTTTTTTTAAAAGATTGATTGATTGATTGATTGATTGATTTAGCTGCTTCGAGTCCTAGTTGCAGCACACAGGCTCTTCGTTGTGGCGCATGGGCTTCTCTCTAGGTGTGGCACTCAGGCTCCAGAGCACGAAGGCTCAGTAGTTCGTTGCCCCACAGCATGTGGGATCTTAGTTCCCTGACCAGGGATCGAACCTGCGTCCCCTGCATTGGAAGGTGGATTCTGTACAACTGGACCACCAGGGAAGTGAGGGACCTCTTTTCTTATTTATAATATGCCCTGTTCGACCGTGCCTGAGTTTATGCTCACAAGGTCATTCTTGGAGGATAGGGGGCTGATTGCCAGAGGAACCAACTCTGTGATTAGAGAGTTGGAATTTTCAGCTGTACCTGCCCTCCGCCCTCCTTCCAGAGAAGGAAGAGGGGCTAAAGATGGAGTTAATCACCAGTGGCCAATGATTTAATCAATAATGTCTATGTAATGGAACCTTCATAAAACCCCTAAACCACAGAGTTTGGAGGGCTTCCAGGTTGGTGAACACATCGAGGTGCTGGGAGGCTGGTACCCAGAGAGGGCCTCGAAGCTCCACAGTTCTTCCTCCTACCTTGCCCTGTACATCTCTCTCCTTTGGATATTCCTGAGTTGTATCCTTTATAATAAACTAGTAAAGTAAGTACAGTGTTTCTGTAAGTTCTAAAGCCATTAAGGTAAATTATGGAACCGAGAAGAGAGTTGTGGGAACCTCCTATTTGTAGTCAAGTCAGATAGGAGTGCCAACGACCTGGAGACCCACTGCTTGCGCCTGGCGTCTGAAGTGGGGCGCGGTCTTGTGGGACTGAGCCATTAACCCTGTGGGGTGTTTGCTAACTCCAGGTAGTGAGTGTCCGAATTGCTTAATATAATGGAAAACCCTAAGCATTTGGCATCAGAAATTTTCTGTGGGTAGAGGAAATAGTTTTTCTTTTAGTAGGAAATACACAAGATAAGCCTGGAGCATCTTATAGTGCCAGAAAGTAAGAAAATGCACACACACACACACACACACACACACACACACACACAAACTAAAACAGAACACATTCATGGAGCTGTGTCAAAGGGGAGCAAAACTCAACTGAAAAGCTCCCAATGGCCAAAGCTGGGGCAGTTTGAGCAACGAGATAGATAAAGCTGTATTGGATTATAACCCAAAGTAGAAAATAAGTATCCATGATTCATACTGATATAATACATGATTGTATAAAATAAATGGGTGGCAAAGGGGAAACCTCCCATGCGAAAGAATTCCAAATAATTTGTGTAGATACTTCACCTTCTAGGAAAGGGAACACACTTCCCCTATTTTTAGGTGTCACACATGGTAACTTCCTTCCAAAGAGAACCGTATGGAAAGGGGGAAAAATAACTTTACAGTGTAGAAAACTAACAAAAACACTACCTCAGCCAGGTGATCAAGCTCATCATAATTGCCATAAATCATGTTGATAGTATGTACTCTTGATATGATGTGATAAAAATGGTACTTACTTCTGTGGTTTTGCTCCCCATAACCTATAACCCCAGTCTCATCCTGAGA
The DNA here is from genome assembly GCF_000442215.2 of Lipotes vexillifer. Taxonomy (NCBI): domain Eukaryota; kingdom Metazoa; phylum Chordata; class Mammalia; order Artiodactyla; family Lipotidae; genus Lipotes; species Lipotes vexillifer. Next base: position 1,471,475 of record NW_006782674.1, on the reverse strand, counting down.
AGAACATCCAATTCCAGTAGAGTGACATCCTAAAAAATACCTGACCAGAAGCCCTCAGAAATGTCAAGGTCATCAAAAACAAAGTCTGAGAACCTGCCATGGCTATAATGAGCCTAAGGAAACATGATGACTGAATGTAATGTGATACCCTGGATGGGACTCTGGGTCAGAAAAAGGCATTAGAGAAAAACTAAGGAAATCTGAAAATACTATGGACCTTAGTTAATAGTATTTATGTATCAATACGGGTCCATTAATCATAACAGACGAATCACAGTCATTTAAGGTGTGAATCACGGGGAAACTGGGTGCAGGATATACAGAAACGCTGTATTATCTTTTCCATTGTTCTCTCACTCCAAAAAGGTGCTAAAAAACAGTCTATTATTAAGGAGGAACAGGCCCTGTGGTCATCAGGGCTACCATCCTGGTCCTTTTTTCTTTCGCTTCCACTCTCTGGGAAGCTTACAGCCCCTCTGCTTTGCCCTCCTTTACCTTTGGATAGGATGGCAGGGCGAGGCTGGGTTTACTCTTTGCCTCTCCATATCCACTCATCACCCTCTCTCTATGGCTCCAGAAGTTGCCCACTATGAATTGCACCAACTGGGCTCCCCTGCCCTCTGAATTCTGTTGGGTTCTGCAAATGGAAGTCATGGGCAGGAGATCAAAAAGTGGAAGGAGAGAGGTGTTGAGGCATTTATTCCCCCGGTGGCCCTACTGTTTGGCCGTGGGCTGGCGGTGACTGTGCTATGCTGTGCTATCTAAGGCCAGATCTCTGTTGCGTGTGCCTCTCAACAGCTCTCTCGATGTTTCCCTAACCACTTCCTTTCTTGCTCCTTCAGGGCTAGGCTGGTAACTGACTCTATTGATATCCAGATATTTCACCATCACTTATTGGTTTCTTTTAACCCTGCCCATATCTTTGTAAGTAGCCCCTTCATTAAATTCGTCCCAATTTCCCCACTTGAATGGCCCACGTGTGTCCTGCCCTGATCCTACTGATGGGCCTCAGGGTCCTGATTACCAGCAATGCTCCCTCATGTGCTTGATCCACTCCCTGACACCCTGCAGCCCCACCAGCCTGTAACCCACATGAGAACATGAGAAACTTTATCCTCTAGCACTCTGAAGCCCTCCCTAACTGCCCAGTGTGTGCAGACCAAGTTGAAGCAGGAGGATGAGAGATGTACTTAATCTCTGAGCATAAACGAATGGTGAACAGCCCTCTTACTTACCAGGGTCTCCATTTGAAAAATGGGGGGATTGCCATAGGCCTACCTCATTTGTCTCTGTAAGAATTGCTAGTGATAACAAAAGTGAAGTCACTAGTAAACCCAAAGAAACACACAATATCATTTTGGTAATCTTTTCTCCTCATTATAAAAGTAATATAACTTCTAGGGGACGAGGGGAAGATGGCAGAAGAGTAAGACGCGGAGATCACCTTCCTCCCCACAGATACACTGGAAATACATCTACACGTGGAACAACTCCTACAGAACACCTACTGAGCGCTGGCAGAAGACCTCAGACCTCTCAAAAGGCAAGAAAGTCCCCACATACCTGGGTAGGGCAAAAGAAAAAAGAAAAAACAGAGACAAAATGAAAGGGACGGGACCTGCACAAGTGGGAGGGAGCTGTGAAGGAGGAAAGGTTTCCACACACTAGGAAGCCCCTTCGTGGGCAGAGACTGCGGGTGGCAGAGGGGGAAATCTTTGGAGCCGTGGAGGAGAGTACAGCCACAGGGGTGTGGAGGGCAAAGCGGAGAGATTCCCGCACAGGGGATCAGTGCCGATTGGCACTCACTAGCCCAAGAGGCACGCCAGGGCGTTGCGGGGGCTGGGAGCTGAGGCTCGGGTTTCAGTCGGAGGCAGGGAGAGGACTGTGGTTGGCTCATTGGCATTTTTCACAGAACTAGAACAAAAAATTTCACAATTTGTATGGAAACACAAAAGACCCCGAATAGCCAAAGCAATCTTGAGAACGAAAAACAGAACTAGAGGAATCAGGCTCCCTGACTTCAGACAATACTACAAAGCTACAGTAATCAAGACAGTATGGTACTGGTACAAAAACAGAAAGATAGATCAATGGAACAGGATAGAAAGCCCAGAGATAAACCCACGCACATATGGTCACCTTATCTTTGATAAAGGAGGCAGGAATGTACAGTGGAGAAAGGACAGCCTCTTCAATAAGTGGTGCTGGGAAAACTGGACAGGTACATGTAAAAGTATGAGATTAGATCACTCCCTAACACCATACACAAAAATAAGCTCAAAATGGATTAAAGACCTAAATGTAAGGCCAGAAACTATCAAACTCTTAGAGGAAAACATAGGCAGAACACTCTATGACATAAATCACAGCAAGATCCTTCTTGACCCATCTCCTAGAGTAATGGAGATAAAAACAAAAATAAACAAATGGGACCTAATGAAACTTCAAAGCTTTTGCACAGCAAAGGAAACCATAAACAAGACCAAAAGACAGCCCCCTCAGAATGGGAGAAAATATTTGCAAATGAAGCAACTGACAAAGGATTAATCTCCAAAATTTACAAGCAGCTCATGCAGCTCAATAAGAAAAAAACAAACAACCCAATCCAAAAATGGGAGAAGACCTAAATAGACATTTCTCCAAAGAAATATACAGACTGCCAACAAACACATGAAAGAATGCTCAACATCATTAATCATTAGAGAAATGCAAATCAAAACTACAGTGAGGTATCATCTCACACCAGTCAGAATTGCCATCAACAAAAAATCTAGAAACAATAAATGCTGGAGAGGGTGTGGAGAAAAGGGAACACTCTTCCACTGCTGGTGGGAATGTGAATTGGTACAGCCACTATGGAGAACAGTATGGAGGTTCCTTAAAAACTACAAATAGAACTACCATATGACCCAGCAATCCCACTACTGGGCATATACCCTGAGAAAACCAGAATTCAGAAAGAGTCATGTACCAAAATGTTCATTGCAGCTCTATTTACAATAGCCCAGAGATGGAAACAGCTTAAGTGTCCATCATTGGATGAATGGATAAAGAAGATGTGGCACATATATACAATGGAATATTACTCAGCCATGAAGAGCAACGAAATTGAGCTATTTGTAATGAGGTGGTTGGACCTAGAGTCTGTCATACAGAGTGAAGTAAGTCAGAAAGAGAAAGACAGATACTGTATGCTAACACATATATATGGAATTAAAGAAAAGAATAAAATGTCATGAAGAACCTAGGGGTAAGACAGGAATAAAGACACAGACCTACTAGAGAATGGACTTGAGGATATGGGGAGGGGGAAGGGTAAGCTGTGACAAAGCGAGAGAGTGGCATGGACATGTATACACTATCAATCATAAAATAGCTAGCTAGTGGGAAGCAGCCGCATAGCACAGGGAGATCAGCTCGGTGCTTTGTGACCGCCTGGAGGGGTGGGATAGGGAGGGTGGGAGGGAGGGAGAGGCAAGAGGGAAGAGATATGGGAACATATGTATATGTATAACTGATTCAGTTTGTTATAAAGCAGAAACTAACACACCATTGTAAAGCAATTATACCCCAATAAAGATGTTAAAAAAAAAGTAATATAACTTCTATAGTGTTAATTTTTTACAGTAAGCATGTCTTCATGCCTTACTATGGTAATTACAAGACTATAAAAAGATAAAAATAAAAGTAATATATGCTTATTTTCAAAAATTTGAAAACTTTTTTTAAAATTTAAAGAAGAGGGCTTCCCTGGTGGCGCAGTGGTTGGGAATCCGCCTGCCAGTGCAGGGGACACGGGTTCGAGCCCTGGTCTGGGAGGATCCCACATGCCGCGGAGCAACTGGGCCCGTGTGCCACAATTGCTGAGCCTGCGCTTTAGAGCCCACGAGCCACAACTACTGAGCCCACGTGCCACAACTGCTGAAGCCTGTGCACCTAGAGCCCATGCTCCACAAGAGAAGCCACCAGAGTGAGAAGCCCGTGCACCTCAGCGAAGAGTAGCGCCCACTCGCCACAACTGGAGAAAGCCCACGCACAACAACAAAGATCCAATGCAGCCAAAAATAAATTTAAAAAAAAGAAAAGAAAAAAAAAAGAAAAGAAAATTTAAAGAAGAAAATAATAATGACCCACAATGCTGGCATGTTAAAAGCACATGAGAGTCCTCAGTTCAAATACTGGCTCCATCATTTTGTCTGTAACTTTGCATAAGTCACTTAGCTCCTCTGAGCCTCATTTGTCACAGCTATAAAAGAGGAACACTAATACCTCCCTAGCAGGATTATGTCAAGAATTAGGTGTAATATACCCATGGCCTGTGGCATAGTGCCTCATGCAGAGTGTTTATGAGTAAGGACAGACCTGGGTTGGAATACCTGGCCTTGCCAGTTACCAGCTATTTAACCTTGGGAAAGTTAGCTACCATCTAAGTCTGTGAAACAGGGAGATACAAATGATAACTATTTACTAGGGTTAAACAGGGTAATTCATGAAAAAAGAATTCATTGCCATGACGAGCCCATGGCCAGCGCAGTGCATTACAGCTGCTGTCTTCATCTTCATCATCATCATCATCATCTGTATAACTTTATCATCAACAATAGCAATCATCATTTTAGGAAAGGAAATCAACACTGAAGAGACAACCCACCCACCCCGCTCAGGTCTGGTTTTTACTATATTTTAAAAATGGGGTTTTTACATATTAAGTGAGACCTGGGAGTAGGGGGGAAGGGGCCAAATTGGGCCCATTCCTATCCCCAAATTTACACTTTCAGAGACGTATTTCTTTGGGCCAAGGATAATGCAACAAGGATAATATAGGTGCTCATGGATTACTGAGCTTTTAAAAGGACTGCTCCCTAAGGGTATGGGGCCTGGGACACTTCCCATCCCTACATTCTCAGCCCTGTGAAACCTGGTAAGAACAAACAGTAGCAATAATCTTACATTGAAGGGAAAAAAGGGAATTTGGTGTGAGTAAGAGAGAGGAGGGAAATGGGGGTGAAAGTTGAAAAAGAAAGGTGATGGGGCTTCCCTGGTGGCGCAGTGGTTGAGAGTCCGCCTGCCAGTGCAGGGGACACGGGTTCGTGCTCCGGTCTGGGAAGACCCCACGTGCGGCGGAGTGACTGGGCCCGTGAGCCATGGCCACTGAGCCTGTGCATCCGAAGCCTGTGCTCCACAACGGGAGAGGCCACAGCAGTGAGAGGCCCGCGTACCGCAAAACAAACAAACAAACAAAAAAAAAAAAAAAAAAGAAAAAGAGAGGTGATGGGGGATGTTAGGAGAGGCTGTCTTTTCTAGTTTCTCTCAGCGATGGGGGAAGGTTTGCCAGCTTTTTCTTTATTTTATTTATGTTTGTTTGCTTGCCGAAGAATCCCACATATTGTTTCCTATGAGCCAGGCACTGTTCTAAGCCCTTTACAGCTATTAAATTTGTTACAAACATACCAATTTACAAATATAATCTCTTGATTATATGTAGGCTTAGGAGTCTCTGACCCTTTTTAAAGCAGCAGGCATACCTGTTCTCTCTCAGCCCCCTCTTTTTTTCTTGGGGTCCGTGAGACAGCATTTGTACAGCCAACTACACACCGCGTGTTCATTAATTCTTTCAAGAAAGATTTACTGAACACCTGTTCAGTCAGGGACATAGCTCACACTGACCTCTTAGAGCTTATATTCCAGTAGAAAGAGACAGACTGCAAATAATTAGTTATAAATAATTATTCTAGGGAGCTCAGCATTTCAGTATGAATAAGTTCATCACATGGTCTTTCTGAGAGCAGCTTTTGATAGATGAGAGGGTGGCAGAGGGCCTGGATTTGGGTAAGAGGGTTATATGTGGACATGTCAATTAGAGGAAGATTCAGGTGGGGTGATCAGAGGTCTGGGCTGTTGTTCACAACACGTCTTTGCCTGGGGTCAGCCCAGGGTCCCAGGCTGAAGACTGCAGGGGCTTTGGCATCTTTAGGAAAACAGGCTCTTCCCGACCTCGCCACGTTTCTCCGGGAACTCTCAGATGTGGGCGTGTGGCCACATAAGCTCCAAGAATCAGGGCAGTGCTGAGTCCAAAGGCCGGCTGGTTTGGGGAATTCGTATCTCATTATCTCCTGTGGGGATGGTTTCCACAAGCCAGGGGGGAACCGAGGATGATACATTTTCTTAGGAAAATCATATTAAAGTTCAGTTTGTTAAATCAGCCTCCTGATATTATCAACGGTGGGCACTTGTTGTAGGTGCAGAACCAGGAGGTGATAAATCCTTTAGGCTGAGCCTACAGGTGGTTATCCTGACTGAGGATAAAATCCATGAGGGAAGTCGTTTAAGGAATGGGCTTATATGATAGGAGGCTGGTAATGTTGCTTGATCAGACTGCAGTCATGATTTCACCCTGGCCTGTGTGTCATTTCAATAACAAAGCTTTCGACATGGTTGAAATTTTCCTCGTCTCCTGGCGAGAGCAGCAGAAACACCTGTTACCTATGTCCTTTCCTGCTTTCAACACCCAAATTCACCAGCTTAATGGGCCCAAGTGTTTCTGGGAAATTTGGTGGGAACAAGACTGGGGAAGGAGGTTTCATGATGCTGGAAATTAATACAAGCCCATATGATGTAAGTGCTTCTCAGACAGCCTTTGGTGCTAAGGAAAGCATCCTAACAGCCTGAGGGGTATTAAATTGGGGGAACATCTTGCCTTTTGGGGGACTTCATGGCAGATGGGACATGAGGTTAAGCCAGTGAACGTTTTTTAGGAAGCAGTGTAAGGACTGGTATTTGCCGCATTGATTTAGTTACCCAGTAGGTAAGTGCTGAGCACATTCTGTGTGTCAGGAACTGTGTAAAATACAGAGGAGGGCTTCCCTGGTGGCGCAGTGCTTGAGAGTCCGCCTGCCGATGCAGGAGACGCGGGTTCGTGCCCCGTTTCGGGAAGATCCCACATGCCGCGGAGCGGCTGGGCCCGTGAGCCATGGCCGCTGAGCCTGCGCGTCCGGAGCCTGTGCTCCGCAAATGGGAGAGGCCACAACAGTGAGAGGCCCGCATAACGCAAGGAAAAAAAAAAAAAAAAAAAAAAAAATACAGAGGAGAGGCTGCTTGGACAATCATTTCCTCTCTCAAGGAGCCTAGGAGCTTAGGATCTAGGGCAGTGTCAGCCAAGTCTGCCCCTGCTTGTTTTTGTCCAGCCCAAGGACTAAGAATGGTCTTCACATTAAAAAAAATTGAACTATAGCTGATTTACAATATTGGATTCGTTTCAGCAAAGTGATTCAGTTATATATATATTTTTCAGATTCTTTTCTCTTTTAGGTTATTACAAGATATTGAATATAGTTCCCTGTGCTATATAATTAATCCTTGTTGTTTATCTATTTTATGTATAGTAGTGTGTATCTGTTAATCCCATACTCCTAATCTATTCTTACACCTCCTTCCCCTTTGGTAACCATAAGTTTGTTTTCTCTGTTTGTGAGTATATTTCTGTTTTATAAATAAGTTCATTTGTGTCATTTTTTTAGATCCCACATACAAGCGATATCATATGATATTTATCTTTGTCTTACTTCACTTGGTATGATAATCTCTAGGTCCATCCATGTTGCTGCAAATGGCATTATTTCATTCTTTTTTATGGCTGAGTAATATTCCATTGTATAGGTATGCCACATCTTCTTTATCCATTCATCTGTTGATGGACATTTAGGTTGTTTCCATGTCTTGGCTATTGTAAATAGTGCTGCTATGAACATTGGGGTGCATGTATCTTTTCGAATCAGAGTTTTCATCTTTTCCGGCTATTGATATATGCCCAGGAGTGGGGTTGCTGGGTCATATGGTGACTCGGTCTTTACATTTTTTTAACGGTTGAAAAAAAAAGACAGTTTCATGACGTGTGAAATGACATGAAATGCAAATTTCAGTGTCCACAAGTAAAGTTTTGTTGGATATAGCCTGCTCATACATTTATATATCGTCTGTGGCTACTTTCTCACTACCATAGCAGAGTCGAGTATTTGGGACAGAGACCTCATGGCTTGCAAAGTCCGAAATACTTATTATCTGACCCTTTAAAGAGAACGTTTGCCAACCACGACTAGGGGACACAGATAAGTAAGAGGAAGCCACCTCACAATGTGATAAGTGCTAGAGGGTGTAGTGCCTTTACGACTCCAGGACAGCAAAGATACTGAACTGGTCGTTAGTAAGGGTTATTGCTGTTACAAAGAGCTGACTTAGCAATGAGAGAGTGTTTGAAATAAAGAGAAGTTGGGGCTGGCTGGTGGTGATTAATAATACACTAAGTGAGAGGACATCAACCTAGTGAGAGATGCTGGTGAGTGGATTAAGGAAGGGGACTGACTTGGTCTGGGGGCTTTTTGAGAGCAGAGCCTGAGATAAGAACTTGAGTCTAAGGACTTTATTTGGGAGATTATATCAAGAAACAGGAGGGAGAAGATGAAGAGAAAAAGCTAATAAAAGGTATGTTTGGTTACTGCTGGGGGCAACTGGGGCTCACTGCTTCTGGGAACACTCTGAGGAGCCCTGCAGAACAAGCCTCAGAAGTGCCCCGCCCACCATCGGATGGGAGTGCGGGGTGATTACTCTCTGATCCTTTACTGGCTAAGCTTGCATCATCGCCTCTGCACTAACAGGCTGCACCTACTCATGGCTGCTGAGTGTCTGAATCTTGCGGGAAGCCCTGGGTCAGCAAGGCATAGACCCCGGGCTTGGAGTGGGGTGCTGCAACACGCATGGCTCTGTCTACCAAGGCTGTGCTGAAATCAAGTGACCGAGGAGATGTGGGCACCACGTACCATGAACATCTCCTGCAGAGATGTCCATACAGCTGAGGAGGAGTAGAATTAAGCTTTGGCCCTCGGCTATGGTGCATTCAGCTGGACTCACATCTCTTGCTGCTGGTTACTCAGATCCCCTGGCTGGCCTCACAGCTCCTGCAGGAGCCTGTGCCACATGTGCTGGAAAGGTATACAGCTCTGGGGGTCAGAAGGCCTTGGTTCCATCTGGGCCTACCTGTCTTGGTCCCTCTATTAGTCAAGGTTCTCCATAGAAATAGAATCAGAGATACACACACACAGAGGAACAGATTTATTATAAGGAATTGGCTCATCCAATTATGGAGGCTGAGAAGCGCCACGATCTGCTGTCTGCGAGCTGGAGGCCCAAAGAGGCCAATGGTGTAATTCAGTCTTACTCTGAGGCCTGAGAACCAGGGAGCATGTGGTATAGATTTCGGCCTGGCCCTGAAGGCCTGAGAGCCTGCAGAGCCGGGAGGCAGAAGATCGATGTCCCAGCTCGAGCAACCAGGCAGCGAGGGCCAAATTCTTCCTTCCTCTTTTTTTCCTTCTTTAGGCCCTCAGTGGGTTGAATGACGCCCACCTGAGGTTGGGCGGGCAAACTGCTTTATTGAGTCCATTGATTCAAATGCTAATTCTATCCAGAAATACCCTCACAGACACACTCAGAAAGATGTTTAGCCAAGTTTCTCAGCACCCTGTGATCCAGTCAGGTTGACACATACAATTAACCGTCAGTTTCTGACCGACCTGGTGAGCTATTTATCTTCCCAGCAGGGGGGAAGTCTGCCTCTGTGGAGAAGATGGGTTCTCTTGGCCCCATGAGGTGTCTTATTACCCACTGGATACAATGACATTTTCTTACCTCTGTGTTGATCAGAGCTTCCAGCTTCCAAGCACTAAGGAATTGTAAGCAACCATGAAAAACTATAGGAAGGTTCCTGTCTCTGACAAACAGACCAAGCTTTGACCAGGACTTTTCTTTGAAATAAAAAATAAAGAAAGAAAGAAGCTGTGGGACCTTCCCGAGCCCCAGCTCACTTCGTTTCTTGGGGGAAAAAAAGACTATGTTTAGGTGGCAGATGGTAAACCTCTTCACGTTATAGGGGTCTCACTTTCCTGGGACCATTGGAAAGACACTTTTCCTATTTCCAAGCACTTGACCTTTGATTGTGTTTGCTACTTGTGCAGTATCTGGGGAGAAAAAAATATCCTATTACTCTTAAATATATGCAAAGTATCTCACCTTTGGTAGAAGGCAGTTTTCATCAAAGGGAGAAATGAGCAGGGAGGGGAGGAGGGGAGGGGAGAGACGGAGGGGGCAGTGAGGCACCTCAGGATGCCATCCATACCCTGAGCTGTCAAAGAAGAGGCAGGCGCAGAGAGAAATGATAGCAGAAGGGGATCGTCAACATCTGGAATTCACCCCTCATCACATCTTGGCTCCGTCTAGGTGAAGCTGTTATGAAAAGATCTATTCTGCTTAAATCCATTCATTTTCACAACAGCTGAGAGAGGCACCAAGTGTAACCAATCCCATTTTGCAGATACAGGAAGTGAGTACCTCGTGTTCTATGACAGAGGGGCTGGAGAGGGAATCCAGAAACATCCATTCCCCGGGCCAGCTCTGGCTCAAAACAGCCTGGTCCCCTGGGGTCCCTTGCTGCCCTTCCTTTGCCAGTTCATCCCTTTACCTCTAATGGCATTTCCTTCTCCAAGGTAATTATGAGCAGTAGTTCTGAGGTTCTGCTGTTTGGGGAAAGAGTTTTTTTTTTTTAAGGTTGAAACTCTCAAACTCCGGAGTCAATCTCTTAAACTTCCCTTTTGTTTTAAACACTGAAGGGCAGAAATGCTCACTGTTCTTAAAGACAAGATAAATCAAAGGCAAGAGTTAAGCCCACAGTTACCCATCTGTCATAGAAAAGATTTTCCCACCATTGCTGTATTTGGAATTTGCAGTAAGCAACATGTGTCATGTCAATTGCTTCGCATTTCTATCATACTCCCTATGTTTGAGAATTTGACAACCTAACAAATATGTTTCTCCCCAATCACAAAAGTCAGTTTGATATCCTTGTTTCTCCTTAATAGATAAAGGCCCTACGACAGAGAAATGGTAAATGACTTTTCTTGTGGTCTTATGAAAGTCAGTGAAGAGGTCAACATTTGGAATTATAACTGGAACTCCTTCTAGACAGGCTGACTAACTAACATGCACAGTCCAATCCTGGGTTGCCCAGACCGTAATAAGCCAAAAAAGAATAGTAAACTAGGAAGACACATTCACTGGGGGATCTGGGTAGTATATCACAGCATCCGTCATAGGGCTCTTCAGACAAACACTGATGATTCCCACAGAAGAATAGAAATTACATGAGGAAGGAGAAGCCAGCAGTCTCAGAATCCCTACATCCTCTAGCCCCTCTAGACAGTGCTTTGGCGGGAAGCTGGTTACACTCATTCAACAGGCTCTGGAAGATGCAAAACGTAAGCTGAGAGATGGAAACTCAAATCTTATTGCTGGTGGCTACACAGCCCCTAAGCCTGAAACAAAGAGATGCCCGTGAGCCATCGGGATTCCAGACACAGCTTCAACTGTTGAAGCTACATGGGAAGGACTTGATTCAGAGTAAGATGTCCTTGTTGTCTCTCAAGAACCTGTGCTTGCAGAATTCAGATTGGTAGAACTCAAAGCTACCCTGGAGTGTAGTAAGCAGCAAAGGTCAACTTCAACAAGGTTTCAGTTATGAGTTGAGCAGTGCTGGGGCACCACCCTCCTCATGACTATCACAGTCAGGGCGACTTGAGGTTCTTGAGCTAGCTGCTCTGAGAGCCTTCTGCTCAGTGACTGGAGCCCAGATTCCACTAGCAACGTAGCAGATGCTCATGAAATGGGACGACCAGATGCACAAAGAGACAGTCTTATCACCCCTAGGTTGTGGCTATCTTTCCCCGGTTCTTCACTCCAGCATTTGAAGCCTGGTCTATATGAGGAGACCTGGGGATGGGAATGAAGCTCTAGTCTCACAGAGCTCCAGGTAGGATGGTTATGGCTGAAGAAGGTCCAAATTAAATCAAGTCTGGAGGCTGACTTACGGTTTTCCATGATGACCTTTCAAATCGTGAGTAAATAGAGAGTCAAGTACATTGTTGCAACTGAGCCCAGCCATAGGCCTGATGTGCTTGGAATATCTTGGGTTCAGTAGGTGAGTTCCTATATAATATCCCTGTAGAGAACCTTCCCACTCAGTTTTTCAACAGACATCTTTGTGGACCCACTCTAGACCAGGCATTGCATTTGAAACTGCAGATACAAAAGGGCTAATTAATAAATGGACCTTTCCCTTGAAGACATTATGGTGGGCTTTATAGTAGTACCTCCTGGAATCAGTATGTCAACCGTAGTATTGGATGGGGCAGGGTTAGGGTAGAGTAGAAAGGATAATTAGGGACCAGGGTCAAGCCCAAATGACCTTGACTATTTGCTGTGATCTCTAGTGTTTCTGCTGGGGCAAGAGCCATGCTCTGAACCTTAGGCTTTTTGACTGGGGCCTTGATATCCTCTCTGGTACCTGTGACACTCTCCTACCTAGTGTTGAGCTTTGATGAGTACGGACTTCTGAATCTTGGTAATGCCATTTTTATACTTCAAGCATCTCAGCATCATAGAAACTTCTGCTGACATGCTTCACCCAGTGGGCTAGACCCCCCACTTATTTATGCCATCCCAGACTAAGTCTGAACTTGCTCTAGCCCTTTGGGCTTGGGAATTGCCTCATTCCCTTCCTTCCTTCCATTCTTCCTTCCTTCCTTCCTCACTGGGGCTAAGACCACTGGCTACCCTCCCTTGAGGACCACTCAGACAGCAAAGTTAACAACTCAATCCCAGCCCTACTTACTTGTGGCTTCTTCCCTCTCATCTTGTCCTGCAGCTGAGAACCCAGCATGCATTTAGGACAAAGTCCAATTGTGATGACATTCTCCAGATTAAACCTTTACCAACGAAGACCTCACCCTTGGTGTCTTCTGTACCATGCCTCCTCCCCTATTCTCCCATCGCAGATTCCTTGTGTGTACTGGGGAGGACAGCAGCCCGTCTTTATTTTTTATTATCTTGTGTTTACGTGCCTCTGCTTAGTAACCTGAACCCATTTCCATGGTGAATGTGGCAGGACTATGGGATTATGGGTCTGAAACTTTCTCTTCCTTTTGAAGAAGCTATGTGATTACCAGAACTATAACTTAATCTCCCTTTGTAAATTGTTTCTATTATTTTGTAGCTACCTGTCGCCGCCAACAGCCTCCTGACTGTTTTGTGAAAAGTTCTTATAAATGTTTAAAGAGAACTAGGACAGGAAGTTCCTAAAGGTCAGAATCTAGAAAAGAGAGGTAACATTTCTATGGGACTATATGACTTGGTTGAATTCTTACTACCCCATTTTACAGATGAGAAAAACTAAGTCTCAGAGTGGTAAGTTCCTACATAAGATAGAGCAACTCTTTCAAAGGTGAATTTGATTTAAATCCAGATATATCTGACTCCAGGGCCCATGCTTCTTTCACATGTAGTGCTTCAGAAGAAGTTGGGTCGGAGGATAACACAACAATGAAAGTATCATAGATCAAGGAAGTAGGTGAGAAAAATGATATCCTACACAGATGGATTGTTTGGTGATGAGGGAAGGCAAAAAAGTGATAACATTTCTGCAATATCTGAACTTGATTTTATCCACGAGAGGGGCAAGGATCACATGTCTCTCAATTACCACTGTCACTCTGCTGCCTAGCACAGTGTCTGCTTCCTAATTTGTGCTGAATGTGTCAGATAAATTTCTAACCTATGACATGAGGCTTTTTTGGCAATTAGATCTCAGCAAGAGTAATCAAATGCACCTTTATTGGTTTTAGCTACTATGCTTGCAGATTGTTTTATGAATATGTAATCAGTGGTGCCTCATAACTTACCCTCAATCTTTCCTAGGTGGCAATTGAGAAAAGTGATTTCTGAGCTGTTTGGTTTGGATAATCAGGGACCATCCAACGTGATAGTCACTAGCTGCGTGTGACTAATTTTAAATAACTTCAAATTAAATAAAATTAAAAACTCAGTTCCTGAATTGTACTAACTACATGTCAAGTCTCAAAGTCACGTGTGGCTGGTGGCTATCACATTGGATAGGGCAATTAGAGAACATTTTCATGATTATAGAAAGTTCTACTGGATAGCAATGGTTTAGAGCACAGCCTTTGGTGTCAGGCAGACTAGGGCTCAATCCTAGTACACTGTTCAGTGGTTGTGTAACCATGGACAGCTAATCAACTGACATCTGTAAAATGGAAATAACAATAGTATCGGCCTCAGCCTGGGTTCCCAGAAAACAAAGCCTAAGACAGAGGCCTATGTGCAACTACTTTACTGGGGAATGTCATTGCAGAGAACAAGAGTAAAGGATGGGGCAAATGGGTAAGTGAAGACGGAAAGGCGGGAGAGCCCATTGCGGATGTACATTTGAGCGGGCCTCAGCGATAAGCAACTAGCTACTTGATTCTGCGAGACTTCCTGAAAAAAAATGTATGATGTGCAGCTCAGATTCACTTGTCTGGGGAGTAGTGAGGGATGGGAAACATTTATCTATTGGTTCCTACCTGCTTTGCTTCCTTTGTTGGGGGGTGATTCAGATATTCATCTCTGAACAGTCTAAGCTTTGGTTGTCTTGTGCTTGCCAGGCAGTGATCACTGCAATCCTCACTCGTCATCACTAAGATGCCCTCATTGAATCCCTGAGGTTGCAGACTCGGTCTTCCCTACTTGAGCTGTATAGCAGTAGCTCCTTGTGGCAATCAGGGTCCATCACCCTTGCCAGTATAATAGTTCCTTTCTTAGTCTCCTTGTCCTTCAGCATGAGGATCCCAAAGCGATCAGGTGCAAGTTCAATGACTGAATCCCCTGGCACATGTAGTCTAGATATTGGGGAGACAGCTCCATGTATCTTCTTTTGGCTCAATGCGTATACTATAGCCCGGAGCAAAATGTCACAAACCAACAGGGTGTTAGCCCTGAGATGGAGCCTAATTGGGGATGACACTCCTCAATACAGTATTCTTTCAGACTGGTTGCTTCTGAATAATGGGATACATAGTCAGACACCAGAGGATCCTGTGGTCCTGTATCCATTGTTTCACCTGTCTTCCATAACAAAGGACCTTTTCTACTAAGGCAATGTTGTACTGTGTATTATGTTAATAGATTCAACATTCTGTAGATCGATAATAGTGGCTCTAGTGGAGACACTGTGGGCTGGAAAGGCAAACACCTATATGGAGTAAGTGTCAGTTCTGTTAAGGGCAAATTTCTGCTCCCTCTAGGGTAGAAGGATCTGATAGAATCAACCTGCCACCATACGTCCGGGTGGAGTCCTTGAGGAATGGTGCCATATCAAGGGCTCAGGGTCATTGTTTGCAGATTGGACATTTAATGTTCAGCCTTGTTGGAGGGCACCCATACACAATCTCCATCCCTGCCACCATGGTTACTGTTTCTAGATTCACTGTCCACCCCTGGAATGGCTTAGGAGGAGACTGGCTGACATCCACGGGGTGAGTCATCCTGTCTACCCACCTGACTGTTGAAAGCCTCCTCTGCAAGGGATGTTCTCTGTTGGGCATCAGTGTGAGACACAAAGATCTACACACTTTCTATTTACCCCTAGAGCTCCATCCTCATGTCTTTTCCCCAGACTTCTCTGTCTTATATCTTCCAGTCTCATTCCTTTCAAGTCCCTGACCAACCATCCAAAGCTTTCACCACTCCCCAGGAATCTGTGTTTGGCCATACCTCAGGCTACTTCTCTTTCCATAGAAAGAGAAAATTTCCCTTTACCACTGTACTTAAAAAATCCACTTTGGGATAAAATCCAGCACTGACATATAGTGCCAACCCATCTGTGATGCAAATTCTTTCTTCCTCTATTATTTGGATGTAGGGACACCCTCCTCCCACTCCATGAAGTCATCAGTGTGAGCCGAGGCACAAATGCTGGTGAAACATGGGGAGAATGGAGCCAGGCCAACTAATCACGAAATTTGCTTGTGCATTCCAAACCTGCTGATAGGATCCCAAATGTACTGTTCATTATGCAAGCTGACTTTATGAATTGATGGTTCTGGTAGTGGTGAGCTTAGCACAGTTAGTTTGGATTTCATAGCCGTTTGGCATCCCGGATGTTAGATCTCTATGAGGTCCCAAGAGCACACCAGGAACTATTACTAAAAAGGAGTGCGATTCTCTGATTCAGACGGTACGGTCTTGCTCCAGAAACCTGCTATAATCCTCATATCAGGGTTTGCCCCACTCTTCACATAACATCCTTTTATTTTCTTTTTAAAATTTATTTATTTACATTCGGCTGTGTTGGGTCTTCTTTGCTGTGCACGGGCTATCTCTGGTTGCAGCAAGCGCGGGCTACTCTTCACTGCGGTGCGCGGGTTTCTCATTGCGGTGGCTTCTCTTGTTGCGGAGCACAGGCTCTAGGCACGCGGGCTTCAGTAGTTGTAGCACACGGGCTCAGTAGTTGTGGCTTGCGGGCTCTAGAGCGCAGGCTCAGTTGTTGTGGTGCACGGGCTTAGTTGCTCCGCAGCTTGTGGGATCTTCCCGGACCAGGGCTCAAACCAGTGTCCCCTGCATTGGCAGGCAGATTCTTAACCACTGAGCCACCAGGGAAGTCCTTCACATAGCACTCTTACCCACCAGGGATCTCTCTAGCACTGTTCAATCTGCTGGTCATGTGGCCCAAGCAACAGGGCAATTTGCCCCACAGTCCAGACTTGTTGCTGAATTGTTTTTGTGTTCCAGATCCCACTTGAAAGTGGAAACCTTTCTGGTCACCTGACAAATTGGTCAGAATAGTATTTTCAAGTGCAGGGCATGCTGCTTCCAATATCCAAAAAGGTTCATGAAACATTGTGCCTCCTTTTTAATGATAGGAAGTATAAGATACAAAAACTTGTCCCCTACCTCAGAACGGATATCCAGGGACATCCCAGGAGGAATGTGCCAAAAGACACCACAGGGATGCCATTAACAAAATTCAACCTGCAGGAAAAATGACCGAGTTTCTTTAGCAAATACATTGCAAGGGAAAAAACCAGGCAGATGCAAGGGGAACTGATAAATTAGAAGAGACTTTAAAAACACATTAACTAATTGCAATGTGTAGGTTTTATTTTTATCTTTATTCAAACAACCAACTTAAAACTTTTTTGTCACATTTATGAAACAACTGGAAACTTGAAAAAATGACTGAATATTTGATGATATTAAGGAATTACTAAGTATTTTTAGATGTGAACATAATATTGTAATTATGTTCAAAAAAAGTCTTGTCTTTTAGAAGTATATTTGGAATATTTATGAGTGAAAGTATATGATGTCTGGGATTTGTTTCAAAATTATAGGGGAGGGGGAAAATGAATGAAGTTACAGAGGAAAAAAATTGTCAGTGAGTTGATAATTGTTGAAGTTAGGTTAAGGATATGTGGTGATTTGTTATATTACTCTGATTAATTCTGTATATGTGTGCAATTGTCTATGATAAAAGTTAAAATTTTTTTTAATTTAAATTTTTAAAAATCATTAGTAAGTAATTACATTGGTAGTGCTTCAACCTGAGTCTTTGTAGAATTTATCTCCATGCACTGGCTCACTTACAAGGGCATCTGGGACATTTGCCATCCCATTCTCACCAGATCCCATTAGTATGATGGTACTAATGTCCTGCGGGAATGTCAGAACAATCAAGTCCTTGCAGACTCTATTAGGGCAGAGACTAGAAAAGTTAGCACAGCCCTGGGGCAAGGCAGTGAAAGTGCTTCTGTCCCTCTCACATAAAACCAAACTGATTCTGATCCTCCCCGTACTGATCTGGTTGGGGAAGAGGGCATTTGCCAGATCAATAGCCACATATCAAGAATTAGGGGCTGGGTTGATCTGCTTTAGTTAGGCAACCACAGCTGGCGCAGCAGCCGCTATTTGAGGCTACCACCTGATTAAGGTTTATGGTTGTCACCCACCATGATCTATCTTGGATTTTCTGTTTTCTTTTTTGTTTTACAGCATCCAGATAGATGAACTGAATGTGAATATTACAGGAACCGCTACCCCTGCATCTTTTAAACCTCTGATGGTAGCACTAATCTCACAATTCCCTCTGACATCTATGATTGTTTTACTGTCTTAGCCAGAAAACTGAGGGAGGAAGACAGTGACAAGGGCTTCCACACTGTCTTTCCTATCATTCCTCTCATAGCAGGCTTTTATTCTAGAGGTCAGAGAACTAACAACAGGATTCTTCCAACTTCCGACAATATCCATCCCAATGACACATTCAGGGACTTTCTCATAGCAACCCATGCTGAGCATAGGAAGAGAGGCTCCAGGGCAGAAAGCATGTGACTGAGGGCAGATATCACCAGGGTACATCTGTATGAAGCTGGTTGGACCCTGTGCAGGACTGGTCACTGAACATTGGCTAGATTATCCGATAAGTGAGGCTCAGAGGATTTGAAGTGGTATATAGGGAGGGTCCTATACAGTCAGATCCATGTCAAAGGATTATTGGGAGGATTAAATGAGAAAACCATGTAACGCTGCATTGCACATTACATACTTAAGTGCTCAAAAACTGTTAGCTACGCTGTCATTACTGTCATTATAATTATTATCATTTCCCTGAGGAATAGACCTTTTATTTAGGGAAA
>NW_006782674.1:1452238-1452896 GCF_000442215.2 Lipotes vexillifer | reverse complement strand
GAAAGAGCAAGGTGCAGAAAGCTTAGATTACTATACCACTACCTCCTATATCATCTCTGGGATACTTTTCTTAAAAATTCATTTGCTTGCTTGGCCCCATAAGGCATGCAAACATAATTAAAACTATAGTAGCAATTGCCATTTTACCTCTTCCACTAGAATCTTTTGTTGTAATAACGAGTTATTTTTTTTTCAGCTATCTTCCCTCCCTTTATTAATTAACTTTTTACTCAGTAGCCATGCTGGATACTTCTCATTCCTTAAATTCTCTTTTCAGAGGCCTGTTGTGATTTCATTATGACACCTGGATTCTGAGCTATCCTTATTCTGAATCTTGCTGACTATTATCAGGTTCATAAAACTTACTTTCATGAAGTGGAAAATCCTAGAAATTTTCAAACTAGTCCAGAGAGGGAAAAGTGAGAAAAATAAAAAGTATCATATTTAAAAGAAAGCAAAGTGGGAAAAAAGAATAAGTATAGGGCTTCCCTGGTGGTGCAGTGGTTGGGAATCTGCCTGCCAATGCAGGGGACGCGGGTTTGTGCCCCGGTCCGGGAGGATCCCACATGCTGCGGAGCGGCAGGGCCCGTGAGTCATGGCCGCTGAGCCTGTGCGTCCGGAGCCTGTGCTCCGCAAGGGGAGAGGCCACAACAGTGAG
>NW_006782674.1:1449477-1452228 GCF_000442215.2 Lipotes vexillifer | reverse complement strand
TAAAAAAAAAAAAAAAAAAAAAAAAAAAGCATAAGTATAGAATAGAGAGGAACAGTATACAGCTGAGATGGTAGATATAAACCTAAATAAATCAGTAATTGCTGAATAAAAATGGACTAATGCTTTAGTTAAAACACAAAGGTTTTCAAGCTAGATTTAAAAGATCCAAATATTTACAAAAACACATCTAAAATGTGCAGCTATAGAAAGATATAGATAAGGTATAGAAAGATATAAGATATAGAAAGATATATAAGATATAGAAAGTTAAGGGATGAAACATCTGCTTCCAGCCAAGATGGAATGACAGGGATCAAATTCAATTTCCTACCTGAAACAAACAAGCAAATATCACAATAAAGTGAGTCATGAACTTTTTGGTTTCCCAGTGCATATAAAAGCTACGTTTATACTATACTGGAGTCTACTAAGTGTGCAATAGCATTGTGTCTAAAAAATGACATATACTTTAATTAAGAAAATACTTGATTGCTAAAAGAATGTCAACCATCAGGGAGGCATAATCTTTTAGCAATAGTAACATCAAAGATCACTTATCACAGATCACCATAACAAATATAATAATATTGAAAAAGTTTGAAATATTGTAAGAATTACCAAAATATGACACAGAGACATGAAATGAGCAAATGTTATTGGAAATAGGGCGCTAATAGACTTGCTCAACTCAGGGTTGCCACAAACATTCAATTTGCAAAAAATGTCCTATCTGCAAAGTGCAATAAAGTGAAGTGCAGTAAAACAAGGTGTGCCTGTATATAAAATTCTGGAAAAAGCAAACCATAGTGACAGAAAAAAGACCAGTGGCTGCCTGGGAACTGGTTGAGGAGAATTCAGGGAGAGTCAAGGGAAGGGAGACGGGCACAAGGAAACTTTTGGGGATGATAGACATGTTATTTTAATGCACCAAACTATACCAGGCAAACACGAACTGAAATAAATCTGGTTTAGTCATACAAATAATGGGTAAAATAGACTTTTAGTAAAAAAAAAGCCTTGTTAGTGGTAAAGATGATCACTTCTTAATGATATAATTACAGTCGCCGAAAAGAGTCAATTTAAATTAAAAAACATTTAATAACATTGTCTCAAATTATATAACGCAAAATGGACAAACCTAAAAAGACAAATAGATAAATCCATAATCTTAGCAGGAGATTTTAACCACCTCTCTCAAAAATTCACTAAAAAGCTGACAAAAATCACAGTAAAAATATGGAAGACTAGAACCATTAACAATTTAACTTACAAACTTTGCCTAATAGCACCCAGCAACACAGTAAAGAACATCTTTAGCATGATTATACTTTTTAAGAGCCTATGGAAAATTTATAAAACTGACCATGTGCTAGGAAAAAGAATAAATCTCCACGCATTTCTGAGTACTGAAATCATATAGAACAGTGTTGCATGTTGGGTTCTCCAGAAGCATACTCTACCCAAAGGGCAAGGGAGCTGGGGTCCTTAAATACCAACTCCTAGCAGTCACTGGTTGAAGGCTGTTCCCTGGGTTTGAGGGTGGGGTGGTATTGATTTCCAACACTTCCTATCTGGGTTGTGAGAGCCAGAGAAAGCACTCAGGCAAAGAAACGCAGGGCGGGCAGTAGGAGGTGGGATCAGTGCCCACTGAAGTGGTAAAGGCAAGGGGGTGGGGCAGAGCACCAACCACAGTTGGAAAAGGGGTGGGTTGAGGAGAGTGGGTAAATAACATGCCAAAGGCCCTTTCCAAAGATATCCCAAATCTTGACCTCTATTCCCCTTAATAAATTTGCCTTCTCTTATATCGCCTGAAGATGGGTGATGTGCCAGTGCTGGCCAAAATGTTTTTTATCACCCCTTTTTGCATGGCCTTTGTCAATGGTCTAGCACTGCAGTTTAGAATGCAAAGGTATTTTGCACCTATAATCATAAGTTGGGGAGTCTGATCCAAAATTCTGAGACAGGAAGAGTCCCACATTTACATCCTATTACAAATCCTTACAATTCTTCACTCTTCCCTTGAGGTAACTTGGGCAAATCTCTTTGGAACCCAGAATCTTATTAAAGCCTATATATGTTGGTGAGTGGGGTGTTAATTATAGGAGAGGGAATAGGAGTTTAAATATCTTTGGAAAGTACTGGAGCGTTAGTGATATTTGAAGCATATGGCCCAAGTTCTTTTGTTATTTCTCAAAGGGTGAAAAAAATTTTTGTGAGAAAGGAAATCTTCTAAAGGCTGGAGTTGATTGTAGTCTGTATTCTGTAAGACATCCATCTGTGCAGCAGCTCTCTTGCCCCCGGAAGCTCAAGTCCTACGTGTCATCCTCCCACTTACCCATGTAAGTAGTTCAGAGAAAATTTCCATCTCAAGTCCAAAACCAAAAAGTTGGAGAGATCATTTTCACAATCTGTTCAGACATCAGCAGACCAGAACAACCCCATCCTCCAGAATTGTTGGGCAAAAATAATGCTGCCACCTCCAACTGAGAGCTCACTTACATTCGAAGGTCTCCCAGCTCTAGCCCTTGGCGTTGGGCAGTTAAATTTCTGCAGTGTCTCTCAGATACATCCCTCCATTCCCAATGCCTGCCTTCTTAGATGAGGATTCTGTGTGGCTTATCTGAACTACAGTCTTCGGGAAGATTTATTTGCCTCCCACTGCTGTCTACCCTGTGTGATCTGTAGCCAGGATAAGCCACTTAAGATAACCACTTTCATTTTTTTTTTTTTTTTTTTTTTTTTTCGTACCCG
>NW_006782674.1:1412658-1449277 GCF_000442215.2 Lipotes vexillifer | reverse complement strand
GTCCCCTGCATCGGCAGGCGGACTCTCAACCACTGCGCCACCGGGGAAGCCCTGGCTATCATTTTTTTTAATCCAAGGCCACACCCTGACTTTCAAAGTTCTAACCTTCTTTTTTTTTTAATTAGACCAATTTTTTTTTTTTTTGGCCATGCTGTGCAGCATGCAGGATCTTAGTTCCCCAACCAGGGATCAAACCCATGCTCCCTGCAGTGGAAACACAGAGGCTTAACCACTGGACCGTCAGAGAAGTTCCCAATCCTTCTTTATCTGTCTGAAATACCCTAACTCCCAATGTGTATCCTGTGCCCTCCCTTATCTGGTCTGTTGCCCAGACTCAGGATGCTTTTCTTTCTCTCATGTTCTTCCTATTCCATTCCTACCTAGTGCTAACATACCCAAATATCACTAAATGAGATTATATGTGTACAAGAATCTTGTGCTCTACTTGACATAGTCAATCTTCACATGTTGGTCCCCTCTCCAGAAGCCTCATCCGTTACAATTTTGGGTCCCCTGGTCCTATGAAGGTCTCCATTTCAGAGGAATGAGGCAGAAAGGGAAACTGATTTCAAACTTTAATCAACGGGGTCTTCCAAACCAATTAATCTAAGAGCCTACGCTTCTGTGACTCTTTCATTCCATTTTATTTTTTCCATAGCTTTTATCTTAATTTGAAATTACCTTATTCGGGTATTTATTGATTGTCTACCCCTCCCCACTAAGTGTGAGAGCCACTGGATCAGTGCTTGTCTTGTTCAACATTTAATCCCCCAGCACCTGTCCTTGGCATAGAACAGGTGCTCAAGAAATAGTAGTTGAATGAATGAATGAATCTATTTCATGAAGCCTTCTCTTATTTGGTTAGCTGGTATTGATTTCTCACTTTCCTGACTGTTAACTCAGTACCTCGTGTTTGCCCTTTCGGTGATATCTAGTGTGGCAGCTTACTAAAGTTGTCTGAACTTATTTTACACATGTATCTCTTATTTCCCCAACTAGACATAACTTCTTGTTGGTAAGAATTTAAGCTTGGTGATTGAGATCACTGGTTTTGGAACAAGACAGAACTAAATTTTGATTCCATTAATCAGCTGTGTGACTTTGAATAAATTACTCAACCTTTCTGAACTGGGACAAGGTAAGAACAGTACTTTCCTCCCAGGATTGGTGGAAGGATTCAATGAGAAATCCTATGTTAAAGTGCTTGTTAGAGTGCCTTGGAGATAGTAAATCCTCATTAAATATCAGATACTTTTAATTTGAAAAAATACATACAGAAAATATAATGTATACTTATATATATTATAATATATGTATTTTAAAAATATAATGTATGTTTTAATATACATGATAACATATATTATTAAAAAACATAGTGTCTATTTTTAAAAAGAAAATAATATAACAACGATGTGCTCACCACTCAGAATTAACAACTGTTAACATTTCACCATTTTTTCAGATATTTTTAAATAAAAGAAATAATGCATTATAGATAAACATAGATATAGATAAACATAGTGTGAAATGTTATTATGACTATGATTATGCTTTCCACCCAGAAATGCTCCTTGAGGATAATAATCATGTCATATATTTTTTCCAATCCTTCCTTCTTCTGTTCCAGCCCTTCTAGAACAGACGATGGTATAGGTGCTCTAGGAATACTTGCTGAATTAAATTGAGATGATAGTTTATTCCCTCTGGAGAGATCTGATTTAAAGAGGATAAGAGGCTTCTTGATTGTCAGAGCCAGGAAAAATCTGCAGTGTTTCTAGATCATGTATAAAAGATTTTATTAAGTCTATCAACCCTGTGACAAAGCTGGAGATAAAGTCTCTCCCTGTAAATCTCGGAGGGGCAGTCTCCTTCTGTGAACCCAATCAGAGGTCGCAGGATTCGGTGTGCTTGGAGTTGCTGAGCTAGGTGGCCCCACTGACCAGAACCAGCACCAGAGCAGGAATCAGAAGACCTGGGCCAGCTGTCTCTATTTGCTTCCTAACA
Organism: Lipotes vexillifer; assembly: GCF_000442215.2. Classification (NCBI taxonomy): domain Eukaryota; kingdom Metazoa; phylum Chordata; class Mammalia; order Artiodactyla; family Lipotidae; genus Lipotes; species Lipotes vexillifer. Next base: position 1,447,273 of record NW_006782674.1, on the reverse strand, counting down.
AAGGAGGCTTCCTGGCCTCCTTTGAGCTCAGGCTCTTCACCTTCCTAATGAATTGGTCCAAATGGTTGAGCTCTCCGGTCCTCCCTGTAAATGCTAAATGGTGTGATTCTCTGAGTCCAGTGAGTTTCTGAATAGCCTGGCTCCCTTAGAGTTTAAAGTTGAATAGTTATCTATTTCCATGTAACAAGATACCCCAAAACTTAGTAGCTTAAAAAACAAACATGGATTGTCTCCGTGTTTGTGTGTTGGGAACCCCAGCATGCTTAGCTGAGGCTCTCTCACAAGGTGACAGGCAAGGTGTCATCAGGGGCTGCAGTTAGCTCAAGGCTGGACAGAGGGAGGATCTGTGTCCAAACTCAATCAGGTGGCTGTTGGCAGGTCTTAGACCCTTGCTGGCTGGGGTAGAGACAGGGATTCCTTGCCAAGTGGGCTTCTCCATAGGGCTGCTGGAAACCAGGCAGCTGGTTATCTTCAGAGGGAGAGAGGAAGCGGGGGCGCTGAGAGCGAGGGAGGAGGAGGAAAGAGGGGAGGGAGTACCTGAGGTGGAAGCCACAGTCTTTTTTCGAAATTAACCTCAGGAGTAACATCCTTTCACCTCTGCCCTCTTCTCTTTAGAAGGGAGAGAATACATCCAGCTCATGCTCAGTGGGAGGGAATTACCAAAAGCGTGAGAAACAGAAGGTGGAGATCACTGGAGCCATCTCAGAGGACGCCTACTATAAAATGGAAATGGAAACAAGGTTGGATGGAGACACAGACAGGACCAGGAAGAATTTACCTGGTGGGGCCAGTGATGCAGACACAGATAGGGTGGCCAACTCATCCCGTTGGCTTGAGACTTGTTTTTAGCACTGAAGCCCTGCATCCCAGGAAACCCCTCAGTCCCTGGCACATCAGGACAGTTGGTTACCCTACGGGCGTTCCGGTGATCACTAGTTCTCCGTGGCAGGGTGTGCCCTGTTAGTATGGAGGCGCTGCCATCACAGTAGCTCTCTGCAGACAGAGCCAATATCACCAAGGGGACAGGGTCTACACTGAAATGGGCCATGCGTGACTCGCCATAGTGAGAGACGTGTTCCTCATTCGGCAGCTTGTGCCTTCCCTGGGAAGACCTTCTTGCTGAATGGTATACAGTTTACTGTGTCACGCAGGGCATTGCTGCTAATGCCACTTTGGCTGGCACTGGGCTGGTGGCTATTGACGTGTCATCCTGCAGCAAGAGCACCATGCCATCGTGACAGATGGATTCATGTGCCGTCATGTTGTGGAATCAACAGGTCCATCATGTATGAAAGAGACAGACAAGAAAGGGGTTTCAGAAAGTCAGAACTCAGACAGAAGCCCAGGAGATGTAGGGATATTGTCAAGGCAGTGCTAAGAGCTTTGAACTTTTTTGAGACGAATTTTCTGAAAATGAAACCAAATAGACCAATGTCCTTTGAAAGGCTTTGCAAAAGCATTTGGCATCGAAGATAAGTTCCACCCACTCTTGTTTTTTTCTTTCTTAGTGGCAACAAATGCCCGGATGGAAGATCATCTCCTTCCCACCATGACCACAATAAATCAGAGCAAAACAGAGAGAGAAAAAGAGGAAGAGAAACAAAATCCTCCAAATCTAATTAGACTTTCAATCCCGCCTTTGCTTTGCCATTTTTTTGTGCCTGTGTGGCTAAATCGGGTGTCAAGTTAATAGAAAAATTATTTGGTGAAATCTCCTTTAAGAAACACTTTTGCTGAGAATAAAAGATATCTCATACATTATTACCATTTTTTTTAACTTGAGAGTCATCCCCGTTCCACTAGAATGTAATTCGTCTTACAATTGTGACTATAATTCCCTGCGTTTTCCTTAGAAACCTTGGCAAATACACTCTCAGTGAAGAGAAATAATACCAGGAATAGAAAAGGGATGATTGTTAGTTTCAAGGCAATGTATCTCTTAGTAATAAGAATGGTAGGGAGAATGGGGTAATAAGGAAAGCCCTGCACTAGATGGATGTGGATGTGCTAATAGTTCCAGCAGCGCAGATGTTTGGAGGTTGTATCTGGCTTTCCTTAGGCCACTATGGGGAAAGGAGACAAAGATTACAGATAGAAACCACTAGAAGTTGTGAGAGTGGGAAGGGAATCCCAGATATTAGCCATGATGATGCAGTTTCACAGGGTCTGTTAATTATTCTCTCTCACACTTTCTCATGTAGAATCCCACCTTGCAGAGGAGGCAGGGAAGGTCTTATTAACCCCACTTTAACTAGGAGGAAAGGGATAAAGAGACTTCCTTCACATATCTGAATTCCCAGCCAGTATCTTATCCCTGGACCCGGAAGTCCTCACTAGAACATGATCCTAACCAGAGCTGAATCATGTATCATTCAGTGCCTAAGTAACCCATGTCTCAGCACTTAACACCCATTAAACAACCCCCTTCACATAATGTTACAAAGGAAAAAAGGTCATTTTCTTTTTTTTCCCAAATAGATTTTAATGTTATTTTAGACAAAATGCACAATTCAATACAAATAGCATTTGATTTAGGTCAGAAAACTTAGGTACAAGTCTAATGCCACTATCCAATTATTATTGGGCTCTTTTTCCTTTTTTCTTATTGAGGTACAATAGATATATAACTTTATATTAGTTTAAGATGTACAATCTAATGATTTGGTATTTGTATATATTGCAAAATAATCGCCATAAGTCTAGTTAACATCTATTATCACACACAGTTACAAAACTTTTGGTTTTTCTTGTGATGAGAACTTTCAAGATCTACTCTCTTAGCAACTTGCAAATACGCGGCACAGTATCATCAACTATAGTCACCATGTTGTACATCACATCCCCATGACTTATTTATTTTAAACTAAAAGTTTGTGCTTTTTGACCCCCCAAATGTCATTTTTCAATCCGCCCTCTTCTAAGAAAGATGGATACCAAGGAAGTTCTTTTGTGAGGATGAAAATGGAAGGACATAAGAGAAGCTGTAAAATTTTTCCATGGGAAAAAGGGAGGTGAGGAGACAGTGAGGCTGAACTCCAAGTAGCTGAGAGTTGGCTTAGTGGGAAGGGCAAACCCCTGGGTCTTAAGGGGAGTTAGAAGGATCTTGATAAAATTTTGCTGAGTGAACTTTAATATAGCTCTCCCCTCTGTCTTATCACAAATCTGTCAAAATATATGCAACCTCCCAGTGCTTTTGGAGTTTGAGCTCTTTTACATGGGATTGTTTGTTTGTCGTGCTATTCGGGGGATGCAGAGGATGCAGTAAAGTGCTGAGGTGACCCCAGTGGAGCACTGAGAATGAGTGTGGATACTGCCCACACAGAGGAGATCGCCCTCAGTCACCCTGGCCAGAACTAGAGCAACTCAGTGGCTTGACACATTAGACAGGGTCAGAAATGATGCTGCAGAGTCATAGATGTGCTCAGGAAATAAGGGCATTCGTTTCTTTATTTTAGAGAGTCATTTAGGGTGAAGAACATCCTTGGGTACTCTAGCTCAGGAGTAGGAATAAATAGCACAGCATTCTGGAGGTTTGTCATTGGGATGTCTTCTCCCGACTGACCCTAGATGGAGAACAGTGTATCAGGAACAGTATAGCTGGGACTTTGCTGGTGGTCCAGTGGTTAAGACTTCGCCTTCCAATGCAGGGGATGTGGGTTCAATCGCAGTCTTGGGAATCTAAGATCCCACTATGCCTTGTGGCCAAAAAAATAAAACAAAACAGAAGCGCAGTCTTGGGAATCTAAGATCCCACTATGCCTTGTGGCCAAAAAAATAAAACATAAAACAGAAGCAATATTGTAACAAATTCAATAAAGACTTTAAAAGTGGTCCACATCCAAAAAAAAAAAAAAAAAATACCATATCAAGAGCCCTTCCAATCCAGGCTAACTTTCCCTATTTTCTCTATTCCTTTTCCTGATGATATGTTAATTACATAAAGGGAAATGATGAAACCTTGCCCCTACCCATTCATTTTGCCCCCCACCTCTGGCCCAGAGTCTACTGAACTCACACTTTGATCACCAAAGCTTAAAGATACCAGATGGTATTAACCTGTACTTTAAAATCAAGCAAGTCAAACATATTAGCAACAGAAGCTTGCAATAAGTCTTTGCACAAATCTCTTACTGAGAAAATAACCTTTTGTGGTTTCTGGCAATTAACCAATTTGCTATTCCGTGTGGGATTCTGAGACGCCTATATATTCCATTGGCTGGTAGCACACTACGTTTATTAGGAGTAACAATCATTTCTCTGTACCAGTCTTGAAACACAGCTGAACCAGAACAGAAGAGGTGATGCCCCGGAGAGAGGATGGTGCTCAGCAATGGGATGAGACTCACCCTACTGCCCCTCCCCCCATGGCCTGAGTAGCAGAGGAAAAAATGGGTGGCCACATGCCAGTGAAACATCTGTGTCTACTGCAGCAAAACCCTGTACTCATTCCCTCTGCTTTTGGACTCATTGCAGGAATCTCATTATGAACTCATTTCATCTCTCTGGGGAGCAAGCTGATGGAAGACACTGTTAAAATTGTATTTCAGTGTCTTGAACCTATTTAAAGCAGACTGCTGGGAGGTTATTATCATTTATGTCGTTAAAAGTGGAAACAATGCTAACCATAATAAAATTTTTATTGAACACTCAAATCACAAATATTTATTGAATAAGTATTATGTCTACCTAGCACTATTGGAGCTTCAAAGCAGCTCGGTACCTTGCCCCGTCTCAAGAAATTACACCATAGATGGAAGACAAAATGTACCTTAAAATATTGTTAGTAGAGTTGGGCTGTGTAGTGGAGAGATTCAGCCCAGAGATACGGAAGAGCTAAAGTCTAGTTTCAGCCCCAACATTTATTCCCTGTGTGACATGGAGCAAGCCCTGTGGGCCTCAGTATCCTTATTAAAGGAAACTCTGTGACAGTTTTACCCTACATTATAGATTCACCAAATAGGTATTGAGCATGTGTGTATCAGGCGTCACACTGGGGTTATAGAAATAAAATAATCCATACTTGAGTGGGAGCAGCAGAAAAGCCAATTGATAATTATAGTATTCCATGCAAGGTAATGTAATATAGATTTGTTTTTTCAATCTTTCATGTATTCATTTAGCACCTACTATGTGCTAGTCCTCTTTAAGGGCTTGGGACACATCAGTGAACAAAATGGACAATTGTCTCCTACCTTCATGGAGCTTAGTAGGGAGAAGACAGTGTAAATAATAACAAGGAAAAATAAAAAGATAAATTGTATGTCAGAAGGTATTGTAGGAAGATAAAATTGAGGAAGATAAAATAAGATAAAAGGAGAGTAAATAGGATCAGAAGTGGGGAGAGGATGGGGTGAGAAGAGCTGAGAAGGTGATTTCTGAGCAAAAGTTTGAAGGAAATTAGGGAGTTAATCACACAAATAGCTGGGGAAAGAGGATTCTAAGTAGATGGTCCAGCCAATGCAAGGTCCTATGACAATGAAGCCTGCAGTATATGAGGGATGGTGAGAAGGCCAGCATGGCTGGAACAGGTAAGCAAGGGGCAGGTGAGGAGGTGAGGACAGAGAGAGGTGTGTTTGGTGGGGGCAGACTGTGTTAGTTCCTGTGGGACCCTGGAAGGATGGATATTGGATCTTAACTGTAAAATGTGGAGCTTTGGGAAGGTTCACAGTAGAGGAGGTTAATCTCTCACTTATGGAACAAATGACAAACATCTTTACAACCCCAAGGAGCTTGAACCATAGCCTCAAGACAGCACTGGAGTGACATTCGCTATTTGAATTTTAGAGGTTACTTCTGACAGCTGCAGAGAGAACGGGTTGGAGCATGAAGACTGAAGGGATCAAGAGAAGCCTTTTTCCCCAGGTTTACTGAGATATAATTGACACAGAATATTGTGTAAGTTTAAGGTGTACAATGTGTTGATTGGATACACTTATATATTGCAAAATGATGATCACTATAGATTAGGGGAAAGAGTATTCTAAGTAGATGGTCCAGCCAATGCAAGGTCCTATGACAATGAAGCCTGCAGTATATGAGGGATGGTGAGAAGGCCAGCATGGCTGGAACAGGTAAGCAAGGGGCAGGTGAGGAGGTGAGGACAGAGAGAGGTGTGTTTGGTGGGGGCAGACTGTGTTAGTTCCTGTGGGACCCTGGAAGGATGGATATTGGATCTTAACTGTAAAATGTGGAGCTTTGGGAAGGTTCACAGTAGAGGAGGTTAATCTCTCACTTATGGAACAAATGACAAACATCTTTACAACCCCAAGGAGCTTGAACCATAGCCTCAAGACAGCACTGGAGTGACATTCGCTATTTGAATTTTAGAGGTTACTTCTGACAGCTGCAGAGAGAACGGGTTGGAGCATGAAGACTGAAGGGATCAAGAGAAGCCTTTTTCCCCAGGTTTACTGAGATATAATTGACACAGAATATTGTGTAAGTTTAAGGTGTACAATGTGTTGATTGGATACACTTATATATTGCAAAATGATGATCACTATAGATTAGCTAACACCTCCATCACGTCACATAATGACCATTTCTTTTCTGTGGTGAGAACATTTAAGATATATTCTCTTAGCAAGTTTCAAGCATATAGTACAGTATTATTGTTAACTATAGTCACCATGTTGTACATGAGATTTCAGGAACTTCATCATCTTATAACTGGAAGTTTGTACCCTTGGACCAACGTCTCCCCATTTTCTTCATCCCTCCCCATCCCAGTCCCTGGTAACCACCACTCTACCCTCTGCTTACAATAAGCCTCTTTTAAAAAGCAAGACAGGCTGAAACTAATATGATATTAGAGATGGAGAGGGAGACCCAAATCAAAATATCCTAAGGTAACAGAATCAAAAAGACTTTATGACCAGTTCTATTTAAAGAGAAAGGGAGAGGGTAGCCACCAAGTTTCAGGTTTGGGCAAACTGGATGAATGGTGGTATGTATCGCTGAGAGAAAAAATACACAGTTCAGGCTCAGGTAAGGTGGGTTGGATAGAAGACTCACTCCGTTTCAGACTTGTTGAATGTGGGATGCCTGTGGGCCACAGCGATGGAGATGTTCAGTGGGTAGTCATGATAGACATCACCAGTGCTCGTCAATACCTGCCTCTGCTCTCCTTCCAGGTTCCTGGAAGCCTGCACTTCCTGTCCCCTTGCCATTGGGCAGGGCCCTGTGATTTGTTCTGACTGCTGAGTTGTGCATGAAAGTGATGTGTGCCATTTCTGGCGCTATTTGCATCTTCAACCAAAAGTGCCTCTTGGACATCCACTGTACGCCAGCTACTGTGCTTGCAGCAGTGAATGAGACAGACCAAGTGCTTGCTTTTATGGATCTGATCTTCCAGTTTGGGGAGGTAGACTGACAAAACATTTTTTTCACCGCATGTTATTTCTGAAACTGAGATGCACTATGTAATTGATGGTATGTCATGCTTAATTTTTTCTTCTGAGCAGCATACAAAATAATAGTATGTCTTACAACTGATGACACCTTAAATTCGATGAAAAATGGTTATAGGTCATAATAGTCACTATCATATAAAAAACGACTGTTGATTTAACCAAAAGTTCTGATATACGATGTTGGTGTGTCGCAGGGGGCTGATGAATGATAGCAGAAGCGGTGTAAATGAGCTAAATTCTCCTTTGTTATTGTGGGAAGTCAATAGATAATGTTTAAAATGGGAATAACAGGATGTGCATGTTATTTAAAACAATGAGATAAACACTCAGGGAATTAGAATCAAGAGTGATTGCCTCTCCGACTGGGGTGGGGAAGGATTGGGCAGGGACCTGCTGGTAACCAGCAAAAGCCTTTTCATACCTTTTTACGTTCTTTTTGTTTTTTTGTTTTTTTGGATGTGGACCATTTTTAAAGTCTCAATTGAATTTGTGACAATATTGCTTCTGTTTTATGTTTTGGTTTTTTTTGGCCGCCAGGCATGTGGGATCTTAGCTCCCCGACCAGGGATCGAACCCGCACCCCCTGCATTGGGAGAAGTCTTAACCACTGGACTGCCAGGGAAGTCCCATATACCTTTATACTTTTAATCATGTAATATATTTCTTTGATTAAAATACAAACTAATTTTTTTTTTTTTTTTGGCCGTGCCACACGGCTTACAGGATCTTAATTCCCCAACCAGGGCTTGAACCCCGGGCTGCTGCAGTGAAAGCACAGAGTCCTAACCACTGGACCTCCAGGGAATTCTCACAAACTAGTTTGTTTAAAATGACTGTGTGTGTCTTAGGTTGTATTCCCTGAAAGCAAAGGCTGACAGGGACTCAGGTGCCTAGGATTTATTGAGCTCCTCAGGAAAAGTCTGAATGGAAGCAGGTGCAGCAGGGTAAGGAGGGGGCGGAGCTTAGCCAGGAAGGGTCCTCAGCCAGTCTAGCCTTGGTGGATCCACGGAAAGCCCTGGGTCATAAGTTGCTCTGCAGAGTGGTCCCACCTTGAGATAGGAGGACTGTATCAGTTGGTCGGTGACTGACCCCTGGGTGGGTTGTGACTTCTTAGGTATCTCAGGGTGAAGGTTCTTTGTCAACCGAGGGAATATGCGTGTCATTAGCATAACTCCATGGCAGCTGGGGAATGGGTACACTAGCTGGAAAGGTGCACCTCTGGGTGGGGCGTCAACAGTGTTTTCTCTACCACGGCATAAATCCCAAGGATAAATGTACAATTTGAGTAGTCAGGGATTTGGGGGTTGCAAGTGATGGAAAGCTGCCCCCAACTAACCTAAGGGAAAACAAGGCAGGGGAAGGGTTTTATTGACTCACTTAATATCAGACTTGGCTGCATCCAGGGCTCGTGCAAAGAACATCAATCACCAGGGCTCCCTGCAGCTCTCCCTCTCTCATATAGGCTCTTTCAGTGTGATGATAATCATGATATTCCACAGCCCAGGGTTCCCATACACCTGGCTTAGCAATTCCAGTGGAAGAACAAGGTTTCTTGCAGCTCTGGCAGAAAAGTACCAGGGAGGTTGCTGATTGAGCCCCTGGGCTTGTACGCCTCTCCCTGAGCCAACCACTTCAGGCCTCAGGTGGGAGGGAGAAAGGTACTCCGTGGTGAGGCACAGGGGCAACTCTATCCCAACTACATGTGAAGGAGGAATTTTCCCATGGAAAAGAGGAATTCTGTTTCCAGAAGGAGATAGGGCTGTTAGGTATGCAAAAACCCAATGGCAGTCCACGACTATCCATTCCTAATTCTTCTCATTCTCCCGTGGCCAGAACCTTACTGTCAGAGGGGAGGAGATTGCACTCCTTTATTCACTCCAGTTCAAGGGTACAGCCGACCCTTCTAACCTTAGCCGCCATCTTTAAGAAGCCCAGGGACGGATGTGAAGTGAAATTGCTGACTCCACTTAGTTCCTCTCACTTCTGCTCTATGCTAGGAGGTCTGAGAAGAGTAGAGGGCTCGTGGAAGGTCAAACTAGAAGGGGAAAAAAAAACCATTTTTTTTTTGACCCAGTGGTAAGACGATAAATTCCGTAGCTATGAGGTCTTGAATCAGGATGTTACGACCTTTTCAGTCTTGAAGGTGCGTCTCTGCCAACCTGCTTATTCACATGAGTTGAGAGGAGCCGGAGGTGGGGAGGCGGGGGGTTGCGGATGAAACATCCTAGCGTGATGCTTTTAGCAATGACCGCTTAGCTAAACAGGCCTCGTGCCTCTTTTTCTTCAGCATGAAAACTACGCTTTAATGAAATAGAGGGAGACGTTTCAGAAAAGGACACATTAATTCACTCCTTCCACGATGGATTTTATATTTCCCCTTCACATGATATTTCACAGCTTGGAATCTCTGAGCTGCTTTTAGTAAACGAACATTACACCTTGCATAAAATTAGATTCTGATTTAGACTTTAAACACCAGCCGGCCTAACATCTTGCACCTCCAAACCTATCCATAGCTCAAGGTTGGACCTTGTGGACATATAGGAAAAAGTAAAAATTGAGTCTTAAGTCATTATGTACATTGGGGAAATAGTTAATACTGAAAAGCAAAGTGATGGGGAAATGTCAAACTCTACAAGATGACGGTTTCCAGCAATGGAAGGCAGAAAAGCCACCACGGAGATATTAACATTGGAGCAGCAGCGTGGGTCTTAGAGCACTGTATCAGAATCACTGGGGATGCTTATAAAAAAGCCAGATGCCTGGGGACCCACCCCAAACCTAACGTGAATCACTGTCTCTGGGGAGGTGGTGGGGGGAGCCAGATATTTACACGTTTAAGAAGTATCCAGGTGATTCTGGTGCACATTAATGCTTAGCGAAACAGAAAGCCACCAGACTAGATAGCCACCAGGTAGAACTCTCTCTTTAGCACCCAACAGTACCTGGCACATCATAGCCACTTAAATTTTAAGGCTGCTTTGGAGAGCTAAAGTTTTGTAGGGACAGATAAAGAAATTAGCAATGCAATTGTGATGTATTCATCATAATACGATCACTTTGTAGAAAGAGAGCAAGAAATGCTTAGCATGAAGATAGTATTTTTAAACAGAAAGTACTATTTGATCAGGAGATCCTTACCTCAAGTTTCAAAGGATAAAAGAAATGAATGGATTGACAGGACTTAAAAGGGTGTTTCTTTGAAAAGTATATTTAAACAGGACTTATAAGTGTGTTTCTTTGAAAAGTATATTTAAATTATCGCTTGAGTATTCAACTTTCTGCATCCCAAGATTTTGTATATAAAGAGCCATTATGGAATAGCTCCATGTCAGAGAAATGCCAAGTCAAAGAAACATGCATGATGAAAATACTACCTGTTCACTGAGGTGACCCCACTGAGTTCCTGCCAAGGTGAGCTTCCAGCTGTCAAGGTCAGAGGCCAGGTCCAGAGGGAGGGAAACAGGAGTGGACCGCTGTCTCCCTTACCTCCAATGTGAGGTTCTGCTGGCTGTTCTAGAGGAAAGTGTATTTTGTTTGCATATTGTGAGGGTTTATAACTTCTAACTCAGCTTCAGCACGCTTTTGGCAGTCCAAATTCTCTTTGGATAAATTCCAGCTAGCAGAAAAGCAGAGCTTCTGGTTAGCTTTTTTATTTCTGAGTCTGTCACTTCCGCCCCAGCCTGGGAACTTGGTTTCTGCACACGGTACAATTTTCACTCTCAGTAGCAATAACTTGAGTTACATATGGAGTGGGCAAGGTCCAGTGAAGTCAAAGACAGCACTTTCATGCTTACAGGTCTCTCTCCCACGCTGTGGTCAGGTCGTTATACTGAGGAGAAGACGTTCTGGTCTGAGAGGGAGCTCAATGTTACCAGAATGAACAAACAAGAAATCAACTGCTTTCCCTCTGTTTCTTTAGTAGAGTCAGTTTATGATTATGATGCATTATTTTCTAGTGTCACATTTTGTTCACAAGATTAGTAGTACCCATTTTAAAATTACTGACTTCTGGGCTTCCCTGGTGGCACAGTGGTTAAGAATCTGCCTGCCAATGCAGGGGACAAGGGTTCGAGCCCTGGTCCGGGGAGATCCCACATGCCACGGAGCAATAAGCCCATGCACTACAACTACTGAGCCTGCGCTCTAGAGCCCATGAGCCACAACTACTGAAGCCCACGCACCTAGAGCCTGTGCTCTGCAACAAGAGAAGCCACCGCAATGAGAAGCCCGTGCACCGCAACCCCAACGCAGCCAAAAATAAATTAAAAGGAAAAATTACCGACTTCTGTTGTTCCTGGGTCCATATCACAAATGCCATCTCCATTCTCTGCCAATGTTTCCATCTATTCCCAACCCTGGCCAGCTGTGTCCCAAAATCAAGCCTGTAGCCATAGGGAGACCTGGCAAGTGCTTGTCCGTAATTCTATGGAAAAGTATCCCCATTTTTGGATCAACAACTGAGGGTAAACACCTACTGAGGATGGTATGGTTAAAAAGTTTTGTTCTATAAAAAAACTTCATATCCATGTTCAAATGAAAGAAATATTATTTCTGCTTAGAGGTGATATTTGTCGATAATCTCAGGACCCCCACGACCCACAAGGGTCCTGAAGCTTGACAACCAGACCTGCCCCTGCATGGGAAAGGGGAGGAAGCCTAAAGGAACGTCCATGACTGTCCCCTTCTCCACAAAGGGACCAAGGACCACTGAAGCAGGGCAGGGACATGGCAGGATATGTCCTTTTATCTTTTCACCTCAGAGTCCAAAAGTAAGTCTTTTCCTCATTTACTGGTTAGTTGGTTGGTTTCAGACTTTTAGAAATTATAAAATATGTTTATATTCTTTTTAAATAATATCAAAGTATGTACACCAAAAAGCTAAACTGCCCCATTCATCACCTCACATCCCATACTCCTTCTCAAAAGTAACCAACCTAATAAGTTTGTTGGTGGACATTGATTTCTGTTTTTCTATAGGCTTACAGTCTACATATCAAGCGTTTTACTTATTTTAGTGCTTTTTACAAAACTTCTTTTTTTTTAATTTAATTGTTTTTGTACAGCAGGTTCTTATTAGTCATCCATTTTATACACATCAGTGTATACATATCAATCCCAATCTCCCAATTCATCACACCATCCCCCACCCCCACCCCCGCTTTCCCCCCTTGGTGTCCGTATGTTTGCTCTCTATATCTGTGTCTCTATTTCTGCCCTGCAAACCAGTTCATCTGTACCATTTTTCTAGATTCCACATATATGTGTTAATATAGGATATTTGTTTTTCTCTTTCTGACTTACTTCACTCTGTATGACAGTCTCTAGATCCATCCACATCTCTGCAAAGGACCCAGTTTCATTCCTTTTTATGGCTGAGTAATATTCCATTGTATATATGTACCACATCTTCTTTATCCATTCGTCTGTCGATGGGCATTTAGGTTGCTTCCGTGACCTGGCTATTGTAAATAGTGCTGCAGTGAACATTGGGGTGCATGTGTACTTTTGGAATTATGGTTTTCTCTGGGTATATGCCCAGTAGTGGGATTGCTGGGTCATATGGTAATTCTATTTTTAGGTTTTTAAGGAACCTCCATACTGTTCTCCATAGTGGCTGTACCAATTCACATTCCCACCAGCAGGGCAGGAGGGTTCCCTTCTCTCCACACCCTCTCCAGCATTTGTTGTTTGTAGATTTTCTGATGATGGCCATCTTAACCAATGTGAGGTGATACCTCGTTGTAGTTTTGATTTGCATTTCTCTAAAAATTAGTGATGTTGAGCAGCTTTTCATGTGCTTCTTGGCCATCTGTATGTATACTTTGGAGAAATGTCTATTTAGGTCTTCTGCCCATTTTTTGATTGGATTGTTTGTTCTTTTAACACTGAGCTGCATGAGCTATTTATATATTTTGCAGATTAATCCTTTTTCCGCTGGTTCGTTTACAAATATTTTATGCCATTCTGAGGATTGTCTTTTCGTAGTATTTATGGTTTCCTTTGCTGTGCTAAAGCTTTTAAGTTTCATTAGGTCCCATTTGTTTATTTTTGTATTTATTTGCATTACTCTAGGAGGTGGGCCCAAAAAGCTGTGACTTATGTCAAAGAGTGTTCTTCCTACGTTTTCCTCTAAGAGTTTTATAGTGTCTGGTCTTACATTTAAGTCTTTAATCCATTTTGAGTTTATTTTTGTGTACGGTGTTAGGGAGTGTTCTAATTTCATTCTTTTATATGTGGCTCTCCAGTTTTCCCAGCACCACTTATCAAAGAGACTATCTTTTCTCCATTGTATATTCTTGTCTCCTTTGTCACAGATTAGTTGATCAGAGGTGCAGGGTTTATCTGTGCGCTTTCTATCCTGTTCTACTGATCTATATTTCTGTTTTTGTTCCAGTACCATATTGTCTTGATTACTGTAGCTTTGTAGTATAGTCTGAAGTTAGGGAGTCTGATTCCTCCAGCTCCTTTTTTTTCCCTCAAGATTGTTTTGGCTATTCGTGGTCTTTTGTGTCTCCATACAAATTTTAATATTTTTTGTTCTAGTTCTGTGAAAAATGCCACTGGTAATTTGATAGGGATTGTACTGAATCTGTAGATTGCTTTGGGTAGTATAGTCATTTTCACAATATTGATTCTTCCAATCCAAGAACATGGTATATCTCTCCATCTGTTTGTGTCACCTTTGAATTCTTTCATCCGTGTCTTATAGTTTTCTGAGTACAGGTCTTTTGCCTCTTTAGGTAGGTTTATTCATAGGTATTTTATTCTTTTTGTTGCAATGGTGAATGGGATTGTTTCCTTAATTTCTCTTTCAGATTTTTCTTCTTTATTGTCTAAGAATGCAAGATATTTCTGTGCATTAATTTTGTATCCTGCAACTTTACCACATTCATTGATTAGCTCTAGTAGTTTTCTGGTGGTATCTTTAGGATTATCTATGTATAGTGTCCTGTCATCTGCAAACAGTGACGGTTTTAATTCTTCTTTTCCAGTTGTATTCCTTTTATTTCTTTTTCTTCTCTGACTGCCATCATTAGGACTCCAAAACTATGTTGAATAATAGTGGTGAGAGTGCACATCCTTGTCTTGTTCCTGATCTTAGAGGAAATGCTTTCAGTTTTTCACCATTGAGAATGATGTTTGCTGTGGGTTTGTCATATATGGCCTTTATTACGTTGAGGTAGGTTCCCTCTATGCCCACTTTCTGAAGAGTTTTTATCATAAATGGGTGTTGAATTTTGTTCAAATCTTTTTCTGCATCTATTGAGATGATCATAGAGTTTTTATTCTTCAGTTTGTTAATATGGTGTATCACATTGATTGATTTGTGTATATTGAAGAGTCCTTGCACCCTGGGATAAGTCCCATTGATCATGGTGTATGATCCTTTTAATGTGCTGTTGGATTCTGATTGCTAGTATTATGTTGAGGATTTTTACATCTATATTCATCTGTGATATTGGTCTGTAATTTTCCTTTTTTGTAGTTTCTTTGTCTGGTTTTGGTATCAGGGTGATGGTGGCCTCGTAGAATGAGTTTGGGAGTGTTCCTTCCTCTGCAATTTTTTGGAAGAGTCTGAGAAGGATGGGTGTTAGCTCTTCTCTAAATGTTTGATAGAATTCACTTGTGAAGCCATCTGGTCCTGGGTTTTTGTCTGTTCGAAGATTTTTAATCACAGTTTCAATTTCATTACTTGTGATCAGTCTGTTCATGTTTGTTATTTCTTCCTGGTTCAGTCTTGGAAGGTTCTACCTTTCTAAGAATTTGACCATTTCTTCCAGGTTGTCCATTTTATTGGCATAGAGTTGCTTATAGTAGTCTCTTAGGATGCTTTGTATTTCTGCAGTGTCCGCTGTAACTTCTTTTTCATTTCGAATTTACTGATTTGAGTCCTCTCCCTCTTTATTCTTGATGAGTCTGCCTAAAGGTTTATCAACTTTGTTTATCTTCTCAAAGAAAGAGCTTTTAGTTTTATTGATCTTTGCTATTGTTTTCTTTGTTACTATTTCATTTATTCTGCTCAGATCTTTATGATTTCTTTCCTTCTACTAAGTTTGGGTTTTGTTTGCTCTTCTTTCTCTAGCTTCTTTAGGTGTAAGGTTAGAGTGTTTATTTGAAATTTTTATTGTTTCTTGAGGTGGGATTGTATTGCTATAAACTTCCCTCTTAGAACTGCTTTGCTGCATCCCCTAGGTTTTCAATCATGATGTTTTCATTGTCAGTTTGCCTCTAAGTATTTTTTGATTTCCTCTTTGATTTCTTCAGTGATCTCTTGGTTATTTAGTAATGTATTATTTAGCTTCCATGTGTTTGTGTTTTTATGTTTTTTTTTCCCTGTAATTGATTTTTAATCTCATAGCGTTGTGGTTGGCAAAGATGCTTGATATGATTTAAATTTTCTTGTATTTACTGAGGCTTGACTTGGGACCCAAGATGTGATCTATCCTGGTGAATGTTCCATAAGCCCTTGAGAAGAAAGTGCAATGTGCTGTTTTTGGATGGAATGTCCTATAAATATCAATAAATCTATCTGGTCTACTGTGTCATATAAAGCTTGTGTGTCCTTATTGGTTTTCAGTCCGGATGATCTGTTCATTGGTGTAAACGAGGTATTAAAGTCCCCCGCTACTATTGTGTTACTGTTGATTTCCCCTTTTATGGCTGTTAGCATTTGCCTTATGTATTGAGGTGCTCCTATGTTGGGTGCATATATATTTATAATTGTTATATCTTCTTCTTGTATTGATCCCTTGATCATTATGTAGTGTCCCTCCTTGTTTCATAACATTCTCTATTTTATCTGATAGGAGTATTGTTACTCCAGCTTTCTTTTGATTTCTGTTTGCATGAAACATCTTTTTCCATCCCCTCACTTTCAGTCTGTATGTGTCCCTAGGTCTGAAGTGGGTCTCTTGTAGACAGCATATATATGGGTCTTGTTTTTGTGTCCATTCAGCAAGCCTGTGTCTTTTGGTTGCAGCATTTAATCCATTCACATTTTAGGTAATTATCGATATGCATGTTCCTATTACCATTTACTTAATTGTTTTGCGTTTGTTTTTGTAGGTCCTTTTCTTCTCTTGTGTTTCCCACTTAGAGAAGTTCCTTTAGCATTTGTTGTACATCTGGTTTTGTGGTACTGAATTCTCGTAGCTTTTGCTTGTCTGTAAAGCTTTTTATTTCTGCATCAAATCTGAATGAGATCCTTGCTGGGTAGAGTAATCTTGGTTGTAGGTTCTTCTCTTTCATCGCTTTAAACATATTATGCCACTCCCTTCTGGTTTGTAGAGTTTCTGCTGAGAAATCAGCTCCCTTGTTGCTTTTAATAATTGTTCTTTGTCTTTAATTTTTGTCAAATTGATTACTATGTGTCTTGGCATGTTCCTCCTTGGGTTTATCCTGCCTGGGACTCTGCACTTCCTGGACTTGGGTGGCTATTTCCTTTCCCATGTTAGGGAAGTTTTCGACTATAATCTCTTCAAATGTTTTATTGGGTCCTTTCTCTCTCTCTTCTCCTTCTGGGATGCTTATAATGCGAATGTTGGTGTGTTTAATGTTGTCCCAGAGGTCTCTTAGGCCATCTTCATTTCTTTTTATTCTTTTTTCTTTATTCTGTTCCACGGCAATGAATTCCACCCTCTGTCTTCCAGGTCTCTTATCTGTTCTTCTGCCTCAGCTATTCTGCTACTGATTCCTTCTAGTGTATTTTTCATTTCAGTTATTGTATTGTTCATCTCTGTTTGTTTGTTCTTTAATTCTTCTAGGTATTTGCTTTTTAATTCTTCTAGGTTTTTGTTAAACATTTCTTGCATCTTCCTGACCTTTGCCTCCATTCTTTTTCTGAGGTCCTAGATCATCTTCACTATCATTATTCTGAATTCTTTTTCTGAAGGTTGCCTCTCTCCACTACTTTAATTGTTTTTCTTGGGGGTTTTATCTTGTTCCTTCATCTGGTACATAGCCCTCTGCCTTTCCATGAATGTGGTTTTCCTTCCACAGGCTGCAGGATTGTAGTTCTTCTTGCTTCTGCTGTCTGCCCTCTGGTGGATGAGGCTATCTAAGAGGCTTGTGCAAGCTTCCTGATGGGAGGGACTGGTGGTGGGTAGAGCTGGTTGTTGCTCTGGTGGGCAGAGCTCAGTAAAACTTTAATCCACTTGTCTGCTGATGGGTGGGGCTGGGTCCTTTCCCTGTTGATTGTTTGGCCTGAGGTGACCCAACACTGGAGCCTACCCATCTCTTTGGTGGGGCTAATGGCGGACTCTGGGAGGGCTTATGCCAAGGAGTATTTCCCAGAACTTTTGCTGCCAGTGTCCTTGTCCCCACAGTGAGCCACAGCCACCGCCTGCCTCTGCAGGAGACCCTCCAACACTAGCAGGTTGGTCTGGTTCAGTCTCCTATGGAGTCACTGCTCCTTCCCTGTGGGTCCCGATGTACATACTACTTTGTGTGTGCCCTCCAAGAGTGGAGTCTCTGTTCCCCCCAGTCCTGTCGAAGTCCTGCAATCAAGTCCCTCTAGCCTTCAAAGTCTGATTCTCTGGGAATTCCTCCTCCCGTTGCTGGACCCCCAGGTTGGGAAGCCTGAAGTGGGGCTCAGAACCTTCACTCCAGTGGGTGGACTTCTCCAGTTTGTGAGTCACCCACTCGGTGGTTATGGGATTTGAGTTTATTGTGATTGCACCCCTCCTACCGTCTATTGTGGCTTCTCCTTTGTCTTTGAATGTGGGGTATCATTTTTGGTGAGTTCCAGTGTCTTCCTGTTGATGATTGTTCAGCAGTTAGTTGTGCTCTTGCAAGAGGAGTGAGCCCATCTCCTTGCACCATCTTGACCCAGTCTCTACAAAGCTTCTTGAGTTGAGGAAAACACTGGTATTTTCCAATTCTTTTTGTCCTTCTGATGAAAAAGATTAACCAGTATTCAAAACTTCATTTACAAAAACTAATAACTCCAAGTGAAAATTCCATAGAACTTTCTAGAGATGTTGCTGGGCTGTCAGTGACCAAAAGCTTAAGAAGTGACCCATGGAAACATTTACATCATCATCCAGAAATAATCCTTTTCAGAAAAATGAGGTGGATACTTTTAGAATTCTTCATAAGCCATGATAGTGTTTTGACTATTCCTGGTAAGGAAGAACGAATACATGGAAAGGTATTATATTGTTATTAACATTACTTTGTTAGTTGGGAAAAGAGGTGAGAAGGGAATTGTATTTATTCTGATGCCATTTATTTTTGAGGAAAGTATTTTTTATGTCTAAGATATACACCAAAATATGATTTTTCACTTTGTTCCTTATATTTTCTGAACTGTCTAAATGGCTTACAGTGACCATGTATTAACTTTTCATTGTGTGGTGAGGGGAAGGATGAAAGTAGAAGGGGCCCTTAGGTGCCTGAAATCCTTCTGTAATCCAGAGGTCAGCTTGAACCTGCACAGCCCTAGAAGCCTAAGCAGGATTGCTCTGAATTTCCAACTCCATCACCTCAGGTGGTCCCTGGCCTCCTGCTGCTAATTCTTCAAGGTGTACAGTGTCCTCTGCTTCCAGATCTGCTCCCCCAGGTTGGCTTTATCTGCCCCATGTCAGCACTGAAGCAACCCCCAGCTTCCACGCTACTTTCCAATCGCCTACCCTTACAACAGGTATCTAGTAGGTTTGGGTGGATTTTTCTGAAGCTGTGAAGTTCACGAAGAGGGGTCACACAATAGAGCATCCTGTCTTTGGCTACAGTCTTCCATCTCTGAGTACAGTCTTTCTCCTTCCAGGTCCTAACCCATGTCTCTCCCCTTTCACTTTCTTCCCCCTTCTCCATTTGGGAACAAAAATATCTGTCCTTGTCTTACACAAAGTAGTTTTTCAGCCTTCTCTGAAACCTTGGCTTCAGCCAATGTGAATGCCTGTGGAATTTGTGTACATCGAGTGGTGGGATTTTTCCAACCAAAGTGTTTTTTTCCATGGGGATAAATTTGCTACCAGCAGCTGAAAGAATATATATTTTTTCATCTTGTTAACTATCCTTAAGCCTCCAAATCCTACTTTAGAATTGAAAGATTAGATAATAATTTCACATTTCTGTCCCTCTGAGAACTTTTGCTTTGATCAGAACTTCTAGTGGAATATGAACTTGTTTACTCATATTTCCCCCAAATCACCCTCTACTTATATACTAGCAGTTATTGAAGGGTGATCTAAATACTTGAGACAACCTGGGTCTAGAAAGGAGGAGTCCCTGGGGACCTGATAAGAGAATAACCCCATGACCTGGGGAGTTGGCCCATCTGCAAAGCCCAGTCCTGAGGTGTTCTCACCTGGCAAGAAACATTCTCGGGCATGGTATACCCAGTCCTGCTCAGACTACTGTTGTCACAAGGGCTTCTGAGAAAGCCAGGCTTGCCAGGGTCAGTGAGTGGTCAGGTGGGCACCAGGGCTGTGGTCACACAATGTGATGATGTGGCTGTGATGCAGGGCTGGACTGCACAGAGGCAAGTCTCCATCCCAAAGCAAACGGGTCAGAACAAAGCAGGCAAGCTCAGTTCTTTGGTACCAGGCAGAGTCCAGGGGCAAGCTCCAGTCCTCAGGGAGGCTGAGTTACTCAGCAGGGTAAGTGATTAGACGTGAGAAGGATGGAAGGGTACAAGAGCCCAGCCTTTCAGACTAAGCCATTGTGGGGAGGCCTTAACAGTCACAGGAAGCAGCCTTAGGGGAACCAAGACTTCGATTGGCCTGGAGGAGACTGACTCAGTGAGAGAGGAGTCTAAAAGCCATACAATGTTCATTTTGCTCACTGATCTGTAATTTGGGCAGGGCTCAGGAGTGGAAGCTCACCTCTGCTCCACTCAGCATAAGCCGGGCTCGTCTGAAGTCACTCACTCCCATGTCTGGCGAGTGATGCTAGCTGGAAGCTGGGAACTTAGTTGGTACCGTCAGCTGGAACAACCTTACGTGGCCTCTCCATGAGACCTGGGCTTCTGCATGGCATGGTGGCTGGGCTCCATGGATCAGCATCTTGAGAAAGAGAGGGCCAAGCAGAGGCTATGGTGCTTTTGATGACCTAGCCTCAGAAGTCCTATAGCATCTCCTCTGCTGCATCCTGTTCACTGAGGCTGTTCTGTTCTATTCATTCATTGCAAAGTCCCAACCAGGTTCAAGGGGAGAGGAAGTAGATCCCCCTTCTTAATAGGGAGTGTTAAAACTCTGGGGAAAAAAAGCACTTGGGAATATATATATCGGAAATATTGCTGTGGCCATTTTTGGAAAATTCAGTCCGTGACAGTCGCAGTATAAAATCAGGGCTGTGGCAGTTGGTACACTTCCTCTTCCAGTCAGAAAGGCTCTGGTACTGGAGTCCACTTTAACCTGGGAGGAGACAGAGACTGGGGATGGCAGATGGTGAGAACTAGGTGTCAGCACCCCATCCCAGCTTTGAAAGGCAGAGCAGAAGAAATGAAGTAAAAGAGGAAGGGGGAAGTTGACAAGAATTCTTCCTTCTGCTGTTCAATAACTATTTAATATTGTGATAGGAGAAGCCTGGCATCTCCTGCACGGATTTTGTTTCTAATTGAATCCCTCTCTGGGAACACACAGGCAGCACAGTCTTGAAGATGGTACCTATACGAGACTGATAAGGTTCATCACACAGCTCGAGATTAACTATAAATTCCTAATGGGTTGATGTAAGACACGTCTCCACTTCACAGCAGACAAAGAGGCAAACACAATGATCCATGAAAGAAAGAAAGAGAGATGCTGCCTGAGTGAAATGAGCCTTTGTATGTCACCTTCCTCACCTTGTGTTTTTGTAGCTGTACCTTCAGACTTGCAGGTCGCTGCCTGAGGTTTACTGGTGGTTTCTTTCAGGGATCAGTAAAAGTGATTTGTGGGCTGGCCAGGCTTGTATTTTCCATGCTCAGGATTCAGTTTACAACATGTAACTTGGGAAGGGGTATCTGGAGGACTGCATCCCCATCCAGGAAAGCTTCTATCCCGGGAATTCAAATAGGGCTTCAACAGTCCATTGGCGCTTGATGATGCAGGGCTTGAGTGAGAGGAAGTGGCGTTGTTGCCTCTCTTCCCTCCTGGCAGACTGCGCTGTGAAGGCAGCCTTGGGAACACAGCCTACATTCCATGCCCCAGAGGGCGGAACTAATGCTGCGTGCAAGAGAGTTCTGCCTCAGTTGACCAGGCTGCTCCAGAAGCCTTTGGCATATTTTCTTTTTTTCCATTGCTCCAATAAGGTTGCTTCCCCATGTCCCTCCTGGCCCCCTCTTTCTTCTTAGGAGGTGTTTCTATTAACATACAGATAACGCCTTTGGACTGGCAGACACATGCACTGAGTAAGTTACCGTGGATGCGAATCAGCACATCAAGCATCAAGCTGCTCTCTCTCAAGACACCAGCCTTCCTTTAGGCCAGCTCTTCCCCCTGGGATGTCTACATTCAGCTTGCCCACCCTCAGAGAGAAGGCCCTTTCCCAGGAATCCTCTAAGGGCAGAGCCAGAATGCCCACCTGCCCAATTTTTTTTTCTTTTTCACCCCACAATTTTAATCATCAAAAATGCTTTGCGCAGCACCGGCTTAATCCGTGGAATGGCACTGGTCCCTCTGTTTGTATATGCAAGACTTTATAATCATCAACAGCAGTAAATCCCATTGCACCATGTGGTTCAGTGACAGGGCAGCCAAGAAACAGTCCAGAGACAAAAATGTAAGCAGATCCAATCCATACCGGCGTGATGGTCTGTTTGATGTGTCAACTGGGTTACGTACCCATTCAATCATACACTAATCAAGGTGTCCATGTGGAAGTGTTTTGTAGAATTGACTAACATCTACAATCAGTTGACTTTAAGCACAGGAAATGATCCTCGATATTGTGGGTGGGTCTCACTTGATCAGTTGAAAGGCCTTAATTGTAAAACTGAGGTTTCCTTGAGGAAGACGGATTTCTGCCTCAAAACTACAGCATCAGCTTCTGCCCCAGAGTTTGCAGGTTGCCAGCCCATCCTTCAGATTTCAGACTTGCCCCCACGTAAGCCAATTCCTTGAAATAAACATTATCTATCTATCTATCATCTATCTATCCATCCATCCATCCAATCTCCTACTATTTCTGTTTCTCTGGAAAACGCTGACTGCAACTGGCGTCTAGTGAAAGGCAATAAAGTGGAGCCAATTCATAGTCACAGAAACAAACTGACTTTCCTTACCTCCCTTGTCACTTGATTCTCCAATTCTTAATCCCTCATGCTCTGTAGATAACCCCTGGAACCCTCTCTGCAGTGTATATATACACATACACACAAACATGTATATGTCTGTGTCTGTATCTATGTGTGTCTGTGTCTGTGTCTATGTCCATTTCTATAGCCTCCACAGCTTTCCTCTATAACACTGCTCGCTCTTCCTCTCTCCCCTTCTCTCCCTCTCCCTCTTCTGCTGGTCTCTCCTGTAGTCCACTCAGGCACTTCTGGTCCAGATCCACCATCTTCATGCCTCTGCCTCCCATGAGAAGCCCAGGTGGGGATGGAGAAAAAAGAAAGAGGGAACTGAGAGAGGACAAGCATGTATGTATCTTATTGGGCAAGAATGAGGAAAAGAGGACATGTATCCTCACATCTTAGTCATTTTTTTAATTCTTTTTTTTTGACCACGCCCCACAGCATGTGGGATCTTAGTTCCCCAACCAGTGATCGAACCTGCACCCCCTGCAGTAGAAGCATGGAGTCTTAACCGCTGGACCACCAGGGAAGTCCCTTTTTTTTTTTAATTCTATGAAGTTTTCCAAACTACTTTTACACTTAATTTAAAAATTCTCCTGAAATCTTCATAACAACCTGTAAGGTTATTTGTATATTACCGTTAATTTAGATTATGGAGGTATTATTCATTTTTAGAGATGAGAAAACCAAGAATTAAAGAAATTAAAAGTTCGATCCAAGGTCCCACTTTAGGTGTCCCTTTACAAATCACAAAGTTGGGGTGAGACCCTATGGTTTCTGACTCCACTGTATTATACTGGCTCTCCATAAAGGAGAATATTCTTGGTTTACATTAATTAATCATTTAACAAACATACATCAGAGGCAATGGACTCCAGATGGGTGCAATAGGAAGCTGAATAAGACACAATCCCTACCTTCAAGATACAAGGAAGCAATAGTTTGTGGTTTTTCATTGTAGTATAGCATTCCATTGAATGAATATACCACAATTTATTTATCCATTCTAAAGCTGATGGACATTTAGGGCTCTTGTGAATAAAGCTGCAATGAATATTTCTGTTTGTGTCTTTTGGGAGACATGAACATTCATGTCTGTTGTGTATATTCGTAGGAGTGGAATTGCTGTGTCATTAGCTAGTGCATGATTAGCAAATGAAAGGATGAAGCCTCTAATATTTACACTGGGAAGCTATAATTATTCATGCTAGGCTTGAGCCACCTCTGTGTTGGACACCTGCATCACCATCTCACAGCTGTGCACTGTCCCTCCCCATCTCTGCTTAATAATCTCAGTTGCCATGGTTCCAGCAGCCACTGCAATATCTCGTACTGGGCATCAGAGCCTAGCATGTGAGGCTCGTGAGGGTACTTTCTCATGGGAGAGCAGCATGAGGTGGTGGCAAAGTACTAAACTGAATGACTAGAGATCTGGAATATTCTCAGGCTCTGATGTAAGGAGGCTGTGTGGTCTTGTGCAAATCAGCCTCTCTGAAAACAAAGAGGAAGATTAGATGGCTGTCCAGGCCACTTCCCCTTGAAAATCCTGTGATTCCTAATAAATGAATTGCATTGTCCAAACTCTTGTTCCAGCCTGAGGGTGGGATACCCTGTGCTTTGGAAGATGTGAGTAGAACAGAGTTTCCCTGGAGTTGAGGTGCTCTTGAAGTGCCCTCCTTGGGTGCCTCTCTGAGCCGGGGCGAAAGTGGAACCAAAGAAGACAACACCTGCGGGTGAGGACCACTTTGTAGAATGTGTACTTAGGGACATTTCTATACCATTAGCATCAACAAACAGGCATTTCTCTGCCTGTCCAACGTCACAGCAGAAGTGCTCATGTAACCTTGATGCATTTCAAGCATTTTTTATTTGGAAGTAAAGAGGTTAACAGCCTGCATTTCAGAAATCTCTCAAGATCCATGACAGGTAGGTATTGTTAAAAGGTTAGGAGAATGTCCCTGTGTGCTCAAATAAAAATGGTTTGAAAATTCATCAAGGCCAGAGGAGCCATTCGGGAGAGATGGGATATTCGTGTCTATTTAAGGGTTAGAGATGAGAAATGAGCCTCTTCTGACTTGGGCTCTGCTTGTCAGAGATGATCACTCCAAATCCAACACAAAGGAAATCAAGGGCCCTGGGACCCTTGCCGGGCTTGAGAGTAGACAAGACAGGAGCTAGGATGGGTTGGTCTCTCACTCCCTGGGCAGACCTTTCCCCACTCACTGGCATTTCTCCTCCCATGCCCAGATAGCCACCCTCAGTATCTTAGCCACTATATTCTGATGAACGTAGGATGAGGAGAAAAGACATGAAAATGAAAACAATATAACAGAAGACTGTCCAGGAAATGGCAGAGAATGGCCTTTTAGAAAACTGCTATAAATTTGTTGAGACTTTATTCTAGAATAATCTCTATGCCAAAGGTACCAGGAAATCTTGGTGCATTGCCAAGTTACAGTCCACGTGTAAAATTTATTTTAACTGTATATGTCTGTTGAGCAGGTTGCTCACCAGAGTCTACCCTATGACACAATGTGGCACAGCGTATACAATTTATTGTGAACAAGAAATTAATGGCAAAGGGTACTATTAAGACTCACGATTTTACTAGATGCGTGGGTAGTGCAGTAATTGGTTTTACTTCAACCGATTGGGATGGGATACTAAAGGGAGACCACGTGATTTGTGCCATTACTGTGGATACTTTCAAAGATACAGAGAAACATTGTTATACTGTACCTGTGAATGCCTTGTAATTGTAATGCTGACTTGTTTCATGCTATTTTGGGTTTTATAATCTCTTCAAGTGTGCTGCCCTAAATTCTTGCCCTCAAAATATGTCACGTAAGCACACTTGTGCCCCAGCCTCCACTTATGTTGAGAACCACTATTTTAGGATCTCACTGTTTTTTTATATGATTCTACATACAATATTTGGTTGGCAAGGCTTTAAGGCTGATGTCCTGTTATGGCTTGTCAGATAAGTTTTAGTCCATATTTTCAGAATGTCCTTATATTGATTGTACTACAATCAATACATACAATCCTGTACACCAGGATTTCTCCTTCTGCAACTTTTTGTTTAAAGTTGGGATCGAAAAGTATGTAGTACAAACCTTCTTCCTTCTGGAGTTTTGTTTGTTACAGTGATTTGGAAGACTGGGTGGGTTTGTTTTCAGGGAAGGGGGGCCATTAGGGATGATTGGAATTTTGACAGCAAAAGCATTTATTTGTTTGTTTGTTTGTTTTTGTTTATCTGCAGCGTTAATTCCAAAGGTTCAACATGGTGGAAAAGTAAGAAATCGCTCAGGATGAAGGTAATATTGCTTGATGGTGAAGCTAAGATTGACGAGGAATCCACCTAGTTCTCCACGTGGCTTCCAAATAAACTGTGCACATCCAATGTTTTTACTTAGAGTGCTGGTTTCATGGCCCGCGACTGAAGAAAATATTATGTTGCATTACTGTAGATATTTGAGTAGTCCTCATGTGATTAGGAAGATTCCTTGGTAAGATGCCCCAGAACCTACGAAACATGGAACAGCTGGGCCTGAAGAAGACTAGGTGTTTTGATTGAGCCAGCCATTACAAAAACTGCAGTTGGAAGGCCTTTCTGAATCCCAGGCAATCCTAGAAGCTTCTGGACTTGTGGGTCTTCACTACAGTACTCTGTTACTTGTAGGACATTAAACTAATTCTTTTTGCTTGTTTGTTCGTTTTGGCCACACCCAGTGACATGTGGGATCTTAGTTATCTGGCCAGGGATCAAACCCACACCCCTGCAGTGGAAGCCGGAGTCTTAAACACTGGACTGCCAGGGAAGTCCCTTGAAGGTCTGTTTTATTCTAGTCTCTCTTTTGATTGGCTTATTTTTCAACACCTTGAAGCTTCCCACAGTTTCTTTCCTTTTCTTTAACCTCCACCCCCATTTTGGACTTTGTTGAATCATAAATACATTTCTATCACATTTGGATAGCTATACATTCTTTAACAGCTTTATTGATATGTAATTCACATATTATAAAGTTCACCCATTTTAAGTGTGCAGTTTAATGAATGTTAGTATATTTATGGATTTGTACAGTCATCACTCAAATCTAAGGACATTTTTATCACCCCCCAAAAAAGAAACTTTGCACCAACCAGAAGTCACTCCCCATCTCACCCCTTCCCTGCCTTTGACAAGTCTAATTGGTTTCATTTTCTATACATTTGCCTATTCTGGACATTTCATTTAAATGGAATCACACAGTATGTGGTCTTTTGTGTCTGTCCTTTCACTTGGCGTAATGCTGTTAAGGTTCATGCACATTGTAGCATACGCCAGTACTTCCATCCTTTTTATTGCTGTATAATATTCCGTTGTCTGGATATACTACATTTCCTTTATCCAGTCATTAGTTAATGAACATTTGAGTTGTTTTTTTATGCTATTATAAATGAAATTGTTTTCTTAATTCTGACTTGTTAATTGCTAGTATATAGAAATACAGTTGATTCTTGTATGTTGCCCCTCTATCCTACAATCTTGCTGAACGTTTTTTTTTTTTTTTTTTTTTTTGTGGTACGTGGGCCTCTCACTGTTGTGGCCTCTCCCATTGCAGGGCACAGGCTCCGGACGTGCAGGCCCAGTGGCCATGGCTCACGGGCCCAGCCGCTCCACGGCATGTGGGATCTTCCCGGACCGGGGCACGAACCCGTGTCCCCTGCATCGGCAGGCGGACTCTCAACCACTGTGCCACCAGGGAAGCCCCTTGCTGAACTTTTAAAAAATTAGTTCCAATAGACGTTAGTGGATTTCTTGGGACTTTTCTATTTACAATGTCATTATCTGTAAATAGAGATAGTTGTACTTATTTTCCAATATGGATACCTTTAATTCTCCTTACAATTTCTGTGTCCACCTAACTTTAGTTTGCCTCATGGTCTGACTCAGTATCACAGCTTCTCTCTTTGCTATTTTTTTCTGTGCTCTGAATTTTCAAGTTTAAATAGAGGCGAGAAAGAAAAAAAGATACAGAGAATCTGATTGTCTCAAGTGTTAGCTATGATTTTTGTTTGGGCAAAGCTTCACATTCTAGCTCATAATTCTCTGGCTAATATACACTGCCTTTGGGTTAGATGATCACTAATAAGCTGTGACCAGAGAGAAAGGGAGACCACAGGTTCTGGGTATCTCAAGAAGTTTTCTTTAGAAGGGGCTGTAGGAATGGCCTGGCTTTGTAATTAATATGGATAGAATACTATGGTTATAGTAGGTGTTTATCCAAGATAAGATTTTTTTTTAATTCAGAGGGTTTCTTTGTAATGTTGATTGGAATGGATTATGAATTCTAGTATTTTAATTTTTAAAATTTAAAAATTGAGGTATAACTGACATGCAACATTATATTATTTTGATGGGTACAACGTATTTGTCTATATTGTGAAATAATCAGCACAGTAAGTCTAGCTAAGTTCTGTCCCCCATACATAGTTACACCTTTTTTTTCTTGTGATGAGGACTTTCAAAATCCACTACAGTTAAAAATACTTTTTTGTATATCTAAAGTATTTTTAGATTGCCTGATAAGACCACTTACATGTTTCTGTATCATGTACTACCTTCTCATCACTACCTTCTCATGATTAGCCTACGTCATCTTTATTTGGTTGAAAGAACTCATTTAATATTTTAAGGAGACAAGTATATTCAAGGTAACTAGCTGTTCCTTCATCTCTCTACTCCCTCCAAGGAACTCTTTCTTTGTAATTAGTTATTTTGGTAAGAATTTATTGTGCATCTGTTTTATGTAGAACCTCCAATACATGCTATATATTGGGGTATAATTAGGAGGGTATATTTGTGGAGGGGAGGTCCCAAAGAAATGAAAAACATAATTCCTGGGATTTTTAGTTTCCTATAGAAAGAAGGTTGAAACATATTATACAACTTGAGAACAGGTACAAAGTAACATGTAGTCTCAAAACTGCAAAGTAGCATCGTACAATTTGGATATGTATATGTTGAAAAGAACAAAATGATGACATGTAATAAACTCAATACTCTGCCACTGACCGGGGATACAGAGGTGAAAAAGACATAGTCTCTGCCCTAAAGATTTCTATAGTAATAAATCAGCACATAACTGGAGCTCAAAAATGTGACTGCATTTTCGTGTATACCTCTGGAATAAGAGAATGCATGCTGTGTTGTGGCTGGCTGCCTTTAATGTTGAAAGGGACTACCTGAAGATAATACCATCACTAACCTTATTTCTAAAGAGAATACATATGCCTCTGTAAGACTAAGGTCATATGGGTAAAGTTATACATGTCACAGAATATTTAGCAAAAAAATAATTTCTAAACGTGTATGTAGACAACTTAAACATTATTTATGTATCTTGTAGAGGTGACATACTAACCTAGACACTTTCCAAAATAAAACTCCTCAACTTTTTCTGATGTAGTTTTAATTCCTCCACGAATTTACACCATCTCTGGCAATCACTTTTCTCTGCCCCTTCTTATTATGGTTTAACTAGCTTATGTAACTGAGGTGGAAGGAGACACACAAAAGTGAATGCTCTGCATGCTTGGTGCTGATAAATAATTTTCTCTGTTTTCTCACATGCAGATTTGAAAACCATATTTAAAATTTTACTTTACAAAAAAGAAAAAGTACATAGTTCATGAAATAAAGCCACAGGCCAAATGCAGTGGTATTTTTTTTTTTAATTTATTTTTTATTTTTTACTGGCTAAGACTAAAATAAAGAAAGGCTACGTTTTGCCTCGGGGATTTGTTTACAGGAATCTAGGAATGGCTCTATTGGGAGAGTGCATCTCCCTCATTAAACGGTGAGTTCCTTTAGGAAAGAGATTACATCTTTTAACTCTCTGGCCTAAACTTCTAGAATACTATCCTCAAAGCGTGCTTTGTCAGATGAACGAACTTTCTTGAAAGTTGCCCAGTTAGATGCCGTTTTTGCAGTCAAGATCACAACTCCCAGAAGGCGATGCTCCTCTGTCGCTCACGGTATAAGGACGAGAAAGTACCAGCACCCGTCGTACCAGATCAAGACTACAATTCCCAATACACCTAGTGGGCTCCGGGAACCTTGTCAGGAACCACTTGTTGCCATAGCATCCGGGTCCGCGCCAACCATTCCTAGCGCCCCTCCCGAAGAGAGGCGGGCCATTCGTATAGTCGACCAATAGGAGGCATTTTTGTTGTGGCTCGTGACCGGAGGAGGCGGGAGCTCACGACCGACGGCTTCTCCTTGCTTCTTGGGGTCGTGGCCTTACTCCTCCTGTGGAAGGCTAGAGACCGGGCCTGTCCACGCGCTTGTGTGCGCGTGGGGCCTGTGGTGCTTGTGGGTCCGCGCTAGGTGTCTGCGGGCGCAGAAACAGAAGCCATGGGCGGGACGGCCAGCACCCGCCGGGTCACTTTCGAGGCGGACGAGAATGAGAACATCACCGTGGTGAAGGGCATCCGGGTGAGTGACAGTGGGCGGGCGGAGGGCCAGTACTCGGACTCGGACCTGGCCTTTCCGGGTTCCACTCAGCCTGGTTTCCTCCGTCCGGCCCCCCAGTGTTGTCCAACCCGAAGCTGAGTTCTTTGCAAAGAAGTTTGAAGTTTTTCAAGACGTGGGACATCCATTCAGAGATATTTGCTGGTTGTGGGCCAAGTGCTGAGCACTCTGCTGGGCGGCTGGCGGATGCCAGGTTGCTTTAGACCCTCCAAGGGCTCACAGTCCAGTGTAGACTGTATTGCTCAGTAGTTGTGGGACTTTATTTGAAACCCCTTCCTCACTGTACCCATCAGAGAAATGGGGCTTGTCTGCCTTCTCCTGGGTTCAGGATCCAAAGCCTGCTTTTGCACTGCCCACAAGGCCTCTTTCAGGATGAACTGGCCTTTTAAGGAACCCTTTATCTTCTCTGTTGTTTAGTACTCTCCCACTGACAGCACCCATTCCCCCGACACACACACACTTTTTGGCCCTGCTTCGGGTGACTTCTCGTTCTCCCTCCTTCACTTTTCTTTCACTTGACATCTTGTCTTTTCCAGGCCCCTCCTCTGTAGCCTGCTGTGCCTAAGTTTTGGACTAGGCCCAGTGGCTTCAATACTAGTGTCTGCCAGCCTGATAGGACTTGAGATAAGATTGCAAGTTTTCGTATCACTAGGAGTAGTACACTTTGTCTGTCCAAGACGTTGGAGAGAATTTTTAAATGCCTCCTGAATATGCTTGATACATTAACTGAAAACTTGATTTTTCTCTAGTGTGTCAGTGTACCAGCACTAATTTCATTAACACACGCTCTGCTGCACCTGAACTTGGAGCCTCACATTTTTGGAAGTATGATGCCTGATCCTAGTAAATAAAGCAATTTGACCTCAGAAGGTTTTTTTTAATTTTTTTTATTTTTTGTGGTACGCGGGCCTCTCACTGTTGTGGCCTCTCCCGTTGCGGAGCACAGGCTCCGGACGCTCAGGCTCAGCAGCCATGGCTCACGGGCCTAGCCGCTCCACGGCATGTGGGATCCTCCTGGACCAGGGCACGAACCCATGTTCCCCTGCATCGGCAGGCGGACTCTCAACCACTGCGCCACCAGGGAAGCCCTAGATGTTTTTAAGCAGATCTTTATATTTTTCTTAGCTTGAAACAGTCCTCTTGTTTCTTCTGAGGGAAAATCTCAGTGTCATGAGTGAGCCAGTGTTTTTAGCTCAGTTGATTGAAACATAGTGCTGATGAAGCCCACACTTCTGGGTTGAATTGCAGATAGGTTAGTTCAGCTTGGCTGAGGAAGACATTCCAGATATGCCCAGTTGTCTAACATTTATGCCATCACTCGTAAGAATAAGAGTGTGCCACGTATACACACTACTATATATAAAATAGATAACTAATAAGAACCTGCTTATAGCACAGGGAACTCTGCTCATACTCTGCAATGGCCTATGTGGGAAAAGAACCTAAAAAAAAGAAGAGTGGATATATGTTTATGTATAACTGATTCACTTTGCTGTACAGCAGAAATTAACACAACATTGTAAATCAACTACAATAAAAATTAAAAGAAAATGTGTTTACCTTAACAGTAACACCTAAACACACTACATGTGTTTCTGTCTGGTGGTTTTTGGCTTTACCAAATTTGCCCTGTTTGGACCCCTTTTGTTAGTTTCTCATGAAGAGAATAACTCCTATTTCTTTTATACTTTTCCCTTACTTCTGTGTACACCACTTTTCCAGGCCTCCTGCTTCTATGTTTAGACCATTTCCTTTTGGACCACTGTGACCATATCACCTGTGGTTACCTTTTTTCATAACAATAAAGCTTTAATTAAAAAAAAAGTGTGCCAACAATGCAGCAGACTCAGTCGCTGCTGGAAAACCAATTTTGTGTTCCACTGATAAGGGTAGTAATTTCATCTTCATTTATCTTAATATACAAGGGGTAATATTGAGTAAACAACATAAGGTTTTCAGTAACTAGGCTGCATTTATTAATAGATCACATTTTTCCAGATTTTTCTTGCTGAGATCCTCAGCAGTTAGCAATTAAAGGACTTACAATGTTAAGTTTAAAGTTTCTTCTCACCAGGTGTTATTTTCATGGTATTTATTGGGTCCTGGTTTTCTCTTTCCCCTTATCCTCAGCAGTCAACAGCTCCCCCTCCCCCCTTCCATAAAGTAACCTGCATTCTTACACCTGATTCCAACTTTGAACTCATGGGTTGGATGAAAGGCCACCCTCTTTCCTTGCCCTCCTCTCCCAAGTCTAAAATAAATTTCTTGTGATGGAAAGACCAAGCATTTTGATTACTCATATTACATGTGTTTAATAGGATGTTTCTGAGCACCTGCTGTGCCTGCTTGGGAAGTGTGCCTTCCACTCAGTCTTTCACAAGTTTATCTGAAACATCAAAGCTGTGAGTGAACTCTTCCAGAGCAAATGTCAACTTCGAAAAGTATCATTTTCAAAGTAATACTTATCATGCTTTCCAGCCATAAACTAATCTCTGCAACTGGCCATGAAGTTGCAGGCTGAAATTCACAGGAGCCAGTTATGGTAGCAAGGATACTGATGTGGAACACAACCTGTGCTTTGGGAAGTATTAGCAATTGAGAGCCCCTAAGTTATTTCATGTGGGATTTGGCTGAGGATCCTGGAGAGGGTCCATTAACAGAGGCTACAAATCCAGTCAGTCGTTGGGAGTCCTGAGGAACGTTGTTGGAGTAGTTGACTGGTCCCTTTCCACTTTAGGTTCCATGAATCTCTTGCGTATATATTTACCATGATAAGCTTTCTAGGATTTTCATACAGATGGTAGAAGTTCATGTTTTCCACTAATAACAAATGCAAAGAACACAAGTGATAAACTACAGACATAAGCTAAAAATTATACACGTGTATATGATAGTATAGAATAGTCCCCCTTAAGTAAGTATTTGGGAGTAATGTCTTCCAAATAATAGTGGCAGTTTTTGAAGCCTTTGTGTTGAAATGGTAGGTGAAAAGAAAATGACCTGTGTTACATGGAAAGAGGACCAAGTGAGAAAAGTGGGTCTGAGTCCTTTAATCAGTTTGATAAGAAACACCTGGAAGAAGTTGAAGAAAACCTATTATGGAGGTGAGGGTCTGATTTGTTTCTGTCTCATGTGGTTCCTAACTCAGCCTCTTGGAGAGGGGCAACTTAAAAAGGAGTTCTCTTCCTCCTTTTACTCTGTTCCTTGGAAGTAGAAATACTTTATCATTGTCCATCTCACGCAGTCTCTTGTTTCTGAGAAAATACTAGATTCTGGGTTGCTGAGTGGTGTACTTGTGCTGATTTTAGATAAGACCAACCAAGGTGGTTGGGAAGACTATAGAAGATGACACAACCTTTTCCTCTTCTCTGGGGCACGTGTTGGTATGGGGTGTAGTACAGACTGAAAATTGGCAAGCCCCATTTACTTAAATTTGTCTTCAGGAGCAGTAGAGAATACGGTGGATAATCAAAGTCAGTGAACTGAATTCAGCTCTGCTGGCAGGCCCTCTGCTTTATGGTTCTCCCTTATATTAGAACAGTGGTTCTTAGCTTTTAGTTCACAGACTATTGTAAATCTGTAGGCTACAGACTCTACCCAGAATAATGCAATAAGCAGAAAATTTTGCATACCATTGAGGAATTAATCCATAGACTCCTGAATCCATGGACCCCAGGGCATAATTCTAGCATTAATGTGTGTGTTTCTTTGCTACAAATAATTTCTGTAAATTGCACTTGGTATTTGCCTTGGTGGAGATTCCAGAGATGTCTGGAAACCAGGTATAGTAGGTATAGATCTTTAAATAGGAAAAAAGATTTTCTGAAAGATGTACCCTGTTTAAGGAAAGATGTTTCCTAAAGAAGTTGCTGCTTATACAGAGGCTGCTTGTCCGGCTCTTGCAGAAGCTTATGTTTTACCTTTGACCCCTTTTGGGGTCAGGTTGCATCACAAAGAAGCGTTGTTCTCCAGCTGCATATTGTGCGTATAACCCAGGCCAGCATCCCTAAATCTTGTCAGCTGCTTCACAAACGAGTCCCCCAGTTCACAGAGGAGATCAGGTGAGAGTGGAGGCCTGAACTTATTACTGCAGCTGGGAGGTCAGCTCAGTGAGTATCAGCTTGAGATACAAAGTATAGCCCAGCTATTGCCTTCTGTCAGCATAGTTGTGACTGGACTGGGGAGAGGGTAGATTGCTTGAGTAAGCAGAGATGCAACTGCAGGCTTCCATGGGTGCTCCTTTGGAAGGGCCTGAGAATACATGTGTGAACGATTCTAAGGACAAAACCGAGAGGTTGACTCTCAAGGCAACTCTGCAACGTGTTTATCAACTTAAAAAATGAGTTGTGTGCCCTTGGATGACATGCTTATCAATTTACTGAGGTATAACCAAAGACCTTATTGGGAAATGTTTTGAATTGATTGAGTTTGACATTAAGTAGCAAGTTTTTTTTTTTTTTTTTTTTT
>NW_006782674.1:1380029-1412648 GCF_000442215.2 Lipotes vexillifer | reverse complement strand
GGGGGGGGGGGGGGGGGGGGCAGTCACGTGTGAGAAGAGCTGTGGAGGGTTTAAGGAAGAGAGAGGAAGCCTAAAATAAAAGAAATTTTACAAAGTTTAGTTGTTAAACTAAACAAGTCTACCTGTCATTTTTTGTTTCTTTTTTGCGGTACGCGGGCCTCTCACTGTTGTGGCCTCTCCCGTTGCGGGCGGAGCACAGGCTCCAGACGCGCAGGCTCAGCGGCCACGGCTCACGGGCCCAGCCACTCCGTGGCATGTGGGATCTTCCCGGACCGGGGCACGAACCCGTGTCCCCTGCATCGGCACGTGGACTCTCAACCATTGCGCCACCAGGGAAGCCCAAGTAGCAAGTTTTGAAGCATCAGATAAGCCAGACAAATAAAAAGTTAACAATGAAATAAGAAATAATTAATGTTTATATTGAAAGAGACTTGTACTTTTACTATGCAAAGAGCATAGCGAGGGTTAAAACGGGCACCATATTTACTCCGACCGGGACTTAATGCAGCTGCTTCTGGCAATAGCTGTAGGCCTTGTCTTCATACACCACATAGAGAAGGAGCTCATTACAAACTTGGGCGGAGCTGATGAATGTGAACCGAGATGAATGACCTGTTGAAGTCCTAATGGCTGGAGTTGTATTAGTAATAACTCTGCCAGGTATTTGTGTAGCATGTTGTAGTCTGCAGTGCATCTTGGAATCCTTCCGCTGTAACTCCAGGGGTAGGTGTTATTTTCACTGTTTTCAGATGAGGAAAGTGAGGCCCACTGAGGGTTATATAGCTAGTAGGTGACCAGTGCTTCTTCCTCTATTCTGGGCCAGCTTCTTGTAACATGAAATTATATATGTCAAATTAGCTTTATATATATTAGCTTTAAACACGTAAATTATATTACATATATAACATATGTATTATATGATATAATACATAGTATATATCATATGTAATATAAAATATACATATTTACATTACAGCATGCTATGTTAATATGGTACATTAAATATATATTATGCAGTATATTACCTTATATATTGAGTAAACTTTATATAAATTATATATCAGTTAAAATAGTTTTAAGATTCTAAAACTTAATAAGGCTCATTTTATTTCTTTAAGAGGAAGTGATACATTTTTACTTTATTGTGTGTGATTAAGGAGTGTATTATTTAATAGTGGAGAAGGCACTGAACTAGAGAATGGGGGTTACTGGTTGCTGTCCTGATGCTACCAGTAGCTGGATGTTACTCAGTACCTCTTTTTTCTCACTTGTGAATTGAGAGGATTGGAGTCAGTCTTAAGGGGTTTTTCCTAAGATGTAGCTCAGCTTTGTAGATGAGTTGCAGCAACAGTCTCAGTGGCTGTCAGTTGTTAGAAAAGCAAAGTCCCTTGGCACTCTCCTTCCTAACTTCCACTTCTCTTCCAAGAAAGGAGTCATGGTTTTTCCTTAAAAGGTCACAACTTTTGAGCTGTGGACTTTCCCTTTACTGTCTCACCTCCATTCTGGTTTGGGTCATGAGATGTAAGTAACAGTTCAGGTACAAACTTTTGTTCACTGATGTCTCACAAGGGCCTCAATTAGTGCTTGGCCTAGTAAACCTTGTTGAATGACTCACTAATACAGGAGCTCACAGTTTTGCAGAAAGGCAGATGCTTCTGTCACTGGAGCACTGCACTGGAAATTTGTGCAAGCTACCCGTGGGGCACAAGAAGGGTAGCGTTGGGTAAGCAGAATTGGAATGAAATGGCTTTAGGATGTTTGAACTGAATTTGGAAAGGCAGTTCTCTCCCAAGGGGCCCAGGGAGAAGGCAATGTAGCTGTGTATAAAGGCAAAGAGATGGCATCAAGTAGCCAGTGTGGGTGGAGAACAGGGTATGAGGTCTTGGGGGAAAAGCTGTGGAAGCTGAGGTTGGAGAGTTAGCCCATAACCAAATGAAGAGGAGGTCTTGAACGCCACACAGAAGTATCTGGACTTTCTTGTCAACAGAGGTAGCTATTGAAGGATTTGAAACGGGAATTATTATTATCACTCATTACCAGTGAGTAATCAGATTTGCATTTTAGGAGGAATATTGATGGTGCCATGAATTAGGACAGGGGAAATGGGATGTGAGAAGAGATGATGAATTCGTTGAATGTTCAGGAGTTGAGGAAGTCATGGCTAAGAGAATAAGAGAGAGAAGAGTCAAGAAGTCCTATGTTTTGATTTAGAAGCTGGATGAAGGTGGTGTCATTAATGAGATAAGGAAAGCAAGAGGAAGAAGGGATTTTTGGCAAACGTGAATCCAGCTTGCGATGTGTTGGCTTTGAAGCGCTTGTGGTCTGTCCCAGGGGAGGTGTCCATTAGGCAATTAAGTGTTTAGGTCTGGCTTTCGGGATACAGCTCTTGGGCTGGAGATAATGGTTTAGAATTCATTCATTAATCAACAGCAGTTAAAAACTCAAGGGAGTGAATGAGAGTACCAACAAGAGCATGTAGAGTGAGAAGAAAATCAAGGCAAGGAACAGAATGTGGGGACCTTTAGCATTTAAGGGGAGGGGAAGCCTGCAGAAGAGACAAGACTCAGCCAGAGTCCTAGGACAAGCAGGAGGGGATGTTGGAAAAGCAGGGGAGGGGTTTTCAGAAGAGGGGAGTGACCAAAGGGAAGTCATATAAATTAGGTGCTTTATAAGTATAAATAAAAAAGATATTTATTTATATAAACATAAATATAGAAGATTATTTATTTGATCAGTGGTGACTTTTACTGGAACACTTTCTCTGCTGTATTGGGTTACAAGCCAAATAGTGGTGTGTTAAGGAAGTGGAAACTGGAAGAAGGTTCTTAAGGATGTGGGAGGTGGATCACCCTATTACTTGACCTGGAAACCTTGATGATTTCTGCTTCGCCCTCATCTAGTCAGACAGTGAATCTGGCAGTGAAGGGGACAGCTGACTGTGACTTTGACGCTCAGACTTCCTGGGTTTGAATCCTGGCTGCATTGCTGACAACTTGTAAGATCCAGTGCAAATTATTTAATCTGGCTTTGCTTCAGTTTCCTCACCTATACAATGGAGGTAATAAAAGTATCCCAGGATTGTGAAGGATTAAATGGGTCAAGTGCTTAGTTTAGTGTAAGTGCCTGGCACATAATAAGCACTCAGTGAAG
The DNA here is from genome assembly GCF_000442215.2 of Lipotes vexillifer. Classification (NCBI taxonomy): domain Eukaryota; kingdom Metazoa; phylum Chordata; class Mammalia; order Artiodactyla; family Lipotidae; genus Lipotes; species Lipotes vexillifer. The sequence continues at coordinate 1,409,498 of NW_006782674.1, read as the reverse complement.
GTTAGCCATTTTGAATCCTAAATATCTTTTGAATGTGTTCTCCCTGTAACATGTTTCTTATTTTTTAAAAACAACTTTATTGTGGTGTAATTTACATATAAATTTCACCTGTTTTCTGTGTACAACGCTTTCTAATAAATTTGCAAAATTGTGCAACCATCACCACAGTCCAGTTCTAGAACATTTTCATCATCCCAATAAAATCTTCATGTCCATTTCTAGTTAATCTCCATTCTTATCCTAGCCTTAGGCAACCACTTATCTATTTTCTGTCTGTATAGAGTTATCTTTTCTGGGCATTTCATGTAAATAGAATTATACAATATGTGGCCTTCTGTGTCTGGCTTCCTTTACTTAGTTGTTTTTTGGGTCTATCCATATAGAAGCATCTATCAGAACTTCAGTTCTTTTTATTGATGAATTGTAGTCCATTGTATGGATATATGTTTTGTTTATCCATTCACTGGAAGATGGGTATTTGTTTGCTATTATGAGTAATGCTGCTCTGCACATTCCCAGGCAAGTCTTTGTGTGGACATATGCTTAATAGCTTCTTAATTGGTCCTTTAGTGTCCTTCAGGGGTCCTCTTCTTTTCTTGTCCCCCTCCAGTCTGTTCTCCACACTGTAGCTAGAGTGATCTTTCTAAAATGCAAGTCTGATTGTGTCATTACCCTGCTTAAAATCCTTCAGTAGTGCCCAGCCGTCCTCAGGGTCTAGTTCAACTCCCTAACTTGAAGGATTTACCAAGAATCTTCAAAATCTAGAATCTTATTTCCCTCTCCACCTTCCCTTAAGCCCCCTCCTCAGCTTCCTGCTTCAGCCATTCTTTTATTCATTCATATAGTTTCATTTATTTAACCATTCACTCATTTAACCAGGCTTACTGAAGCTCTGGGGATATAATACTAGACAGGACAGCCAAATCCATGCTGTCCTGGAGCTTTCTTACTAGTGAGAAAGGCAGGCAATAAACAAGAAAGAATCAGATAGTGGTAAGTGCTGTAAAGAAAATAAAGGATGATCTGATAAGTTGCAGGGGGGGGGCGGGTTGTGGGCTGTTGACTCTCAAATCTCCTAGCCTGAGTGTTCCTCAGAGCCCCTGCCCTGTTGCCAACTGCCTGCTTGATATTTCCTCTTGCTATGCTGATAAGCCCTGCTGCTTAACTATAGCTTCATGCAGTACTCTCTTCTTAGAGTACTCTTATCCTACTTCTCTTTCTAAGTACTCTTCATCCTTCTCAGCCCCGGGCTCAACCCCACTCCCACAGCCTGTCTAGATGCCCTGCCCATCTGCCCATTGTGCTGTCAGCCCTTCCATTACAGGCCAACTGCATTAAGTAACATCCTTCACATTGTATTTAAATGCATGATGATTGTCTGTTTCTTCTTGACTTTAAGCACCTTGATGACGTCAGCCACCCATAGCTGGCTGGAACACAGTTGGTGCATAATGAAATCTGTTGAAAGGGATTGTTTGTGGTTAGCCTTGAACGGGAGGGAGGGAGGGAGGGACACCATTTCATTTGGGGCTGGAGGGAAAGAAGGAGCTAAGGCCTGCTGCAAGCTTAATTTGTAGGATGGGGGAGGAAAGTTGAAGGAGTTCTGATGGCTTACATTTTCTCAGAGATTACAATTTAGTGCACAGTATAAAATGAGGAAAAGAGTTACTTATAATGAGCAATTAGCAGTGCATTAGAAGAAATGAAGTAATGCTGTGGGGTGCATCCTGAAATCTTAAAATTGTTCTTACTTGCTTTTAGTGTTACAGCTATTAGATTTAGTCTAATTTCTTCAGGGCGTTTGTTATACATACTGATATGGATGGCTGAATTACTTGGATGCTATTGTACTGTTTTCTTTCTGGTTCTTTGATTTTATTTTGATGTTGCTTTTTCAGCTTTCGGAAAATGTGATTGATCGTATGAAGGAAACCTCTCCATCTGGTCCGAAGTCTCAGCGGTATTCTGGTGCTTACGGTGCCTCAGGTATTTCAGAATTTTAATTTCTGAGTTCTTAGCAGAAAAATTATAAGTGGTAAAGTTCACTCAATAGTCAAGTTCTTCTGCACTTCTGTCTTTTGTTTTTTGGGTGTTCGACTTCTTATGGGGGAATAGTCTTCCTTTGGTATCCATGGGTATTGGTTCCGGGACCCCCTTGGATACCAAAATCCATGGAGGTGCAAGTCCTTTATATAAAATGGGTAGTACTTGCTTATAACCTATGCACATCCTCCCATATACTTTAAATCATCTCTAGATTATTTATGATACCTAATACAATGTAAATGCCAAGTAAATAATTGCCTGCATGGCAAATTCAAGTTTTGCTTTTTGGGATTTTCTGGAATTTTTTTTTTTTTCCTGAATATTTTCAACCTGTGGTTGGTGGAACCTGTGGATGCGGAACCTGCAGATATGGAAGGCCGACTGTATTGGTTAGTACCAGGGTTTCTTTTAAAATTCTTTGAACTAAAAGTGGATTGAATCTACTTTCAAACAGTCTCTGGGAATGGTTTTTCTCTTCCAGCTCCTGAATCCTCTGTTAGGCTTTGGAAGGTTATTTCATATCTTTTTGTGTAAAATGAATTACTTATAGGGGTATGAGAGGTTTGGGAGTAAATATTTATTAAAAAAAAAATTGAACTTAGAAAATATTGGTTTATTGTTTCCAGATGAAAATCTCTGATGATTTTACTATCTTAATAGATTTCTTTAAGTTTATTAAGTTTATTCCTTCCTGGTCTTAATTATTGAGGAAAATATGATGGATTTCTCTATGAAATCCATAGAGAATTATTGTCTCATTTTATCTCTCTTATCCTGTAGGATAAGAAACTGTTTCTCTTTCCTTTTCCCTCTCTTACCCTGTCCATTTATTCATCCAGCTAATATTTATTGAACACCTGCTATGTGTCTGGCACTGTTCTTATTGCTGCTAAATTTGATGGATGGACATGCTGTTTTTTAGTGAAATGGCAATGAGAAAATAGTTGAGATGATTAATCTTGGACTAAATGAGAATTTTCATTATTTATTAGAAAGGGGTATTGTGTGGTAAATCTGGCTACAGACTGAAATACCTTGAGAAAGATGAGATGTTGCCCAAATGCCATTCACTTGGGGGCATTTGTGACCCTCTTACTAATCATTAAGTCAGTAACCATGAGTTGAACTTCTGATGTGTTTAGAGCAGAAGGTGCCAAGATGAATAAGAAATAGTTCTTGTCCTTTGCAAACTTCTTGTTTAGCATTAAGAAGTGTTCATCGTTCATTAAGGTTAGATAGAAAGTGACCACCCCCTCTGCTGGAAACCCTTTTTTTGGCTTCTGGGCCACACTCTTGGTTTTCCTTCTACCTTACTTGCATCCTCAGTCAGTCTTCTTTGCTGATTTCCACTAATGTCATCAAATTGTATGCCTTTTGAATCATTGTGTAGATGCCCGTGACTCCCAAAATTGTATCTCCAGCCCTGACCTCTCCTTGAAACTTGACTCCGACAATTGTCTACTTCACATCTTCCACTTAAAATTCTTCAACATAGTAGATCCAAGACAAAGCTTTTTATTCTTCTTCAGAGTTGCTTCTCTTTATCTTTCCCAGTAAATGGCACTGGGATTCATCCTTGTTTCCTCTTTTTTCTTAATTTTTTAAAAAATTATTTTATTTTATTATAATCGGGATTACAGATCTTTTAAAAATTTTATTTATTTATTTATTTATTTATTTATTTATTTTTTTTCCTTGCGTTATGCGGGCCTCTCACTGTTGTGGCCTCTCCCATTTGCGGAGCACAGGCTCCGGATGCGCAGGCTCAGCGGCCATGGCTCACGGGCCCAGCCGCTCCGCGGCATGTGGGATCTTCCCGAAACGGGGCACGAACCCGCGTCTCCTGCATCGGCAGGCGGACTCTCAAGCACTGCGCCACCAGGGAAGCCCTTTATTTATTTTTTATTTTTGGCTGTGTTGGGTCTTCGTTGCTGCGTGTGGGCTTTCTCTAGTTGCGGCGAGCGGGGGCTACTCTTCATTGTGGTGCATGGGCTTCTCATTGTGGTGGCTTCTCTTGTCGCGGAGCGGGGCTCTAGGCGTGTGCTTCAGTAGTTGTGGCATGTCGGCTCAGTAGTTGTGGCTCACGGGCTCTAGAGCACAGGCTCAGTAGTTGTGGCACGTGGGCTTAGTTGCTCGCGGCACGTGAGATCTTCCCAGGCCAGGGCTCGAACCTGTGTCCCCTGCATTGGCAGGTGGATTCTTAACCACTGCACCACCAGGGAAGTCCCTTTCTTAATTCTTATATTAGACCATTAGCTAATCTTGTCAGCTCCATCTCCAAAATATGTTTGGATATGTTCTTTGCTTGTCTGTCTTTACTGCTGCAGCTCCAATCGAGGTAACCACCATCTCTTACCTTGTCTTTTGCTGAAGCCTCTTAACTGGCTCCCTACTTCCACTCTTGTCCTCCCTCTATGCTCTGCCAAGCACACAAGGCCTCAGCAATCTTTAAAAAAATACATCAGCTCATATCATATCCTAGTGGTAGATCTCCATGGTACTTAGAGTATAATTTGAATTGCTTTTCTTGGCTTCTGAGGTACACCATGACTTGTCCCTTTCTGCTTTTCCAACATTATCTTTTGACATATGGATATTTTAAAAATTGGAATTTGATCTAAAATATGCTTTGTTCTAGGTAGATTTCTTTTTTCCTTTTTTTAAAAAAAATTATTTATTTTATTCTTGCTGCATCGGGTCTTAGTTGCAGCATGCGGGCTCTTCATTGAGGCATGCGGGATCCTTCGTTGTGGTGCGCGGGCCTCTCTCTAGTTGTGGCACGCTGGCTTCAGAGTGCGTGGGCTCTGTAGTTTGTGGCATGCAGCCTCTGTAGTTGAGGCATGCAGGCTCAGTAGTTGTGGCATGTGGGCTTAGTTCCCCCGCTACATGTGGGATCTTAATGGGTTTGACCAGGGATTGAACCCACGTCCCCTGCGTTGGAAGGTGGATTCCTTACCACTGGACCACCAGGGAAGTCCCTAGGTAGATTTCTTTTCTACCTACTATGTTAAGGAGATAGGATGGTGATGGTGAACTAATGATGGAATAGTAATAAATAACATTTAAGTAATGTTTATTAAGTGCCAGGTACTCTGTTAAATCCTTTATGTCTAGTTTGTGTAATCTGTATAATTCTGTGAAGAAGATAGTGTATTAAGCCATTTTACATGGAAGAAAATTGAGACTTGAAGTGATTAATTATCTTGCCCAAAGTCACACAGCTGGTGAGCAGTGGAGGTGATACTTGAATTCAAGTCTTTTTGACTCCAGAGCAAATGCAGTAAACCACTCTGTTTTATTATCATTTGAATGACATCTTGCTTCATTTGTAGAAAGGATGTGACAGAAACTAGTTGGAGGGAGAGAGCTGCTTTTTAGTGATGTTCTGCTTGAGTTTAGGAAAGCACCTTTCTGTAAGTGATTGTTGGTTCTTCTAGCTTTCTCCCATATTTGCTCTTATACAACAGTGAGTTGAAGGAGAGGAAGTGTTTTCCTTCTTGGGTTGGTTTCTTAAAAGGATACTTTGAGAGTGGGTGTGGGTGGGGAGGCTTTCTATATGCTCATGGTGTGGCCTGCAGAGTGTGACACTGACGTTGAGATAAGTTCTGCCTATGCTGAGGAATCCATCCCTTCCCATTTCTCGATTTGACACGACTGATGAACTCTTTGGTCCATGACCAGCCTGGGCACTGAAAACTCTCTGAATGCCACCTTGTGTTTTGTTGGTCAGGCTAGAACTACACTCTCTAAATGGTAGCCATTAGTCACATGTGGCTATTAATATTTAAATTAAAATTAATTAAAATGAAATAAAATAAAAATTTTGTCTCTTGTGTCACACTAGTCACCCTTCAGTGCTGTAACCACCTGTGGCTAGTGGCCGCCATATTGGACAGTGCAGTATAGGACATATTCATCATTGCAGAAAGTTCTTTACACACAGCTTTAGTCTAGATTTTATCAGTGCTTGGCCTTGTGAGCTTCATCAGGTGATTTTAATGATGTGGTGACTGAGGTTGTGGAGCTAGACAGCTCTGTGTGTTTGTGAATCTAGTTTCCTGCCTTTTCCACATCCCAGCTCCCCCAGGATTGTGGGTAAATGGATGCCAGGAAATATTTCCCTGAGGACTACTGTCTTCACCTCAGTCTTCAGCACAGCTTCCTAACCTGTGTGTTATGAGTGTATTGGAGGAATTGATTTCTTAGATTCAGGGTAGCTGGTGAACACCTGTGTACCCTCATATGCCATACAAATACTTGCTTTTTCTGTCTGCACTTTGATGTGAAAAAAGCTCAACAAGGCTAATAGCTCAGGCTATTTGAGAATATTTCCATTACCCATTCCAGCCCAACCTAAGAAAAGAACTAATATTTGACATTACTATTTTGAAGTGATCTTGCCTTTAGGTTCAGAATGCAGTTAGACAATGATTGTGCAAATTAACAAAGATTTATTCTTCTTAAAATTTAAAGAATATGTTTCTAAAAGTACACAGCCTCAAAGTTAATGTTCTTTTCTGCGTTTGGGGTTTCAGTTAGTATCCAATAATAGATTTCTTTTTTTTTTGCGGTACGCGGGCCTCTCACTGTTGTGGCCTCTCCCGTTGCGGAGCACTGGCTCCGGACGCTCAGGCTTAGCGGCCATGGCTCACGGGCCCAGCTGCTTCGCGGCACCGGGGCACGAACCCATGTCCCCTGCATCGGCAGGCGGACTCTCAACCACTGCGCCACCAGGGAAGCCCCAATAATAGATTTCTTAAGATTTATAATTTAGATGTGTTATGAAATAATTTTTCAAGTCTACAAAAATAATATGGATATAAATGTCACCAGCCTTTTCTACATTTTTCAGTGTCAGGTAAATGATATATTAAATGTGAGTTGAATTTTTAATATTTGTTAAAATGCTTTCTTCCTTGCAGGACTCTAATTCATACCAGCCCCCTAAGCTATTCATATGTGTGAATACGGGGCAGAGTTGATGGACTGAGAGCGCTAGGATTTCTGTGTTTAAGAACTAAGTTTTGTCATATATATAGTTTCGAGAACATAATTTATGCTGTAAGAAAGTGATTTCCTTTAAAGACTTTACTGAAACTATTTTTTGCCCAACCTTGAACCAGATCAGTGACTCACTGCAGTAAGTATTTGAATGTAAAGCTGTTTAGGCAAAATAATATACTGTGTGACACACAGCATATTGTAATGCCACTTTAATAAATGAATGCGCTCTAAAGTACTTAATTGTATCCTTGCTGCCTCAAATTCTTTGCTGTGTTATGTGCTATCTCAACTACATTGGTTTGCTTTTTTTAAAAATATATTTTTACTTTTACAGGAGATAAATAAACTGACACCAAGCATTGTAAATGGATGACCACACAAAAACAACAATGATTGCAATTACCAAACATGAAACACACTCATACTGTGTCATAATATTGACATTCAGTCCAGTAATCCTCCACTGTAACAGCTCCTTTACTTTGCAGTGAACATTGATTTGTATATTTTTTGCCTCTGAGTCCTTGTGGGATTTTTTTTTTTTTATTCAAACAAAGTCACAAAAATTATAATCATCCTCATCAGTTCACTCAGTCCCATGTAATTAATTTTTTTATCTTGATCTTTTGTTAGCACTTTTATGAATTCATCAGTTTTCCATTAGAGTTCTGAAAATGCTTATTTATTCAGTTCAGCAGTATAATCAGTTACCAGAAACCTGTACTTGTCAGAGTCTTCCATGAATTCCTTGAAGATGAAACCCTTTTATAGGAACGTTTTTGCGAAAGCATCAGAGTGCACCCAGAACTGTCTGTAAATGACGAAAGACTTAAAAATGACCACAGTTAAAGATTTGATGAAAGTTCATAATAATGCAATTGACAAGGAAATTTAGTTATATCTGAGATGTACATTTTAAAGAAATAACTAGAATTATGACTTATAACATTATACCAGAACATACAAGATTTTTAGAAATTTCATGTAATGTCTGAAACATTTATATTAACATATTTCCATACAAATAACCCAAAGAAAGTTTAGTATTAGTTGTTTTTCTTATTTGTTTGTTGTTTTTATACTGCAGGTTCTTATTAGTCATCAGTTTTATACACATCAGTGTATACATGTCCATCCCAGTCACCCAATTCAGCACACCACCACCCCCATCTCCCCACGGCTTTCCCCCCTTGGTGTCCATACATTTGTTCTCTACATCTGTGTTTCAATTTCTGCCCTGCAAACTGGTTCATATGTATCATTTTTGTAGATTCCACATATATGTGCTAATATACGATATTTGTTTTTCTCTTTCTGACTTACTTCACTTTGCATGACAGTCTCTAGATCCATACACGTCTCAACAAATGACCCAACTTCGTTCCTTTTTATGGCTGAGTAATATTCCATTGTATATATGTACCACATCTTCTTTATCCATTCGTCTGTCGATGGGCATTTAGGTTGCTTCCATGTCCTGGCTATTGTAAATAGTGCTGCAGTGAACATTGGCGTGCATGTGTCTTTTTGAATTGTGGTTTTCTCTGGGTATATGCCCAGTAGTGGGATTGCTGGATCATGTGGTAGTTCTATTTTTAGTTTTTTAAGGAACCTCCATCCTGTTCTCCATAGTGGCTGTAACAATTTACATTCCCACCAACAGTGCCAGAGGGTTGCCTTTTCTCCACACCCTCTCCAGCATTTGTTGTTTGTAGATTTTCTGATGATGCCCATTCTGACTGGTGTGAGGTGATACCTCATTGTAGTTTTGGTTTGCATTTCTCTAATAATTAGTGATGTTGAACAGCTTTTCATGTGCTTCTTGGCCATCTGTATGTCTTCTTTGGAGAAACGTCTATTTAGGTCTTCTGCCCATTTTTCGATTAGGTTGTTTGTTTTTTTAATATTGAGCTGCATGAGCTGTTTACATATTTTGGAGTTTAATCCTTTTTCCATTGATTCATTTGCAAATATTTTCTCACATTCTGCGGGTTGTCTTTTCGTCTTGTTCATGGTTTCCTTTGCTGTGCAAAAGCTTTGAAGTTGCATTAGGTCCCATTTGTTTATTTTTGTTTTTATTTCCATTACTCTTGGAGTTGGATCAAAAAAGATCTTGCTGTGGTTTATGTCAAAGATTGTTCTTCCTATGTTTTCCTCTAAGAGTTTTATAGTGTGCGGTCTTCCGTTTAGGTCTCTAATCCATTTTGAGTTTATTTTTGTGTATGGTGTTAAGGAGTGTTCTAATTTCATTCTTTTACATGTAGCTGTCCAGTTTTCCCAGCACCACTTATTGAAGAGACTGTCTTTTCTCCATTGTGTATCCTTGCCTCCTTTGTCATAGATTAGTCGACCATAGGTGTGTGGGTTTATCTCTGAGCTTTCTGTCTTGTTCCATTGATCTATGATTCTGTTTTAGTGCCAGTACCATATTGTGTTGATTATTGTAGCTTTGTAGTATAGTCTGAAGTCAGGGAGTCTCATTCCTGCAGCTCTGTCTTTTTCCCTCAAGATTGCTTTGGCTATTTGGCATCTTTTGTGTCTCCATACAGATTTTAAGATTTTTTTGTTCTAGTTCCATAAAAAATGCCATTGGTAATTTGATAGGGATTGCATTGAATCTGTAGATTGCTTTGGGTAGTATAGTCATTTTCACAATATTGATTCTGCCAATCCAAGAATATGGTATACCTCTCCATCTCTTAGTATCATCTTTAATTTCTTTCATCATGTCTTACAGTTTTCTGCATACAGGTCTTTTGTCTCCCTAGGTAGGTTTATTCCTAGATATTTTATTCTCTTTGTTACAGTGGTAATTGGGGGTGTTTCCTTAATTTCTCTTTCAGATTTTTCATCATTAGTATATAGGAATGCAAGAGATTTCTGTGCATTAATTTTGTATCCTGCAACTTTACCACATTCATTGATTAGCTCTAGTAGTTTTCTGGTGGCATCTTTAGGATTCTCTATGTATAGTATCATGTCATCTGCAAACAGTGACAGCTTTACTTCTTCTTTTCCAATTTGTATTCCCTTTATTTCTTTTTCTTCTCTGATTGCCATGACTAGGACTTCCAAAACTATGTTGAATACTAGTCGCGAGAGTGGACATTCTTGTCTTGTTCCTGATCTTAGAGGAAATGCTTTCAGTTTTTCACCATTGAGAATGATGTTTGCTGTGGATTTGTCGTATATGGCCTTTATTATGTTGAGGTAGGTTCCCTCTATGCCCACTTTCTGGAGAGTTTTTATCATAAATGGTTGTTGAATTTTGTCAAAAGCTTTTTCTGCATCTATTGAGATGATCATATCATTTTTATTCTTCAATTTGTTAATATGGTATATCACATTGATTCGCATATATTGAAGAATTCTTGCATCCCTGGGGTAAATCTCACTTGATCATGTAGTATGATCCTTTTAATGTGTTTTTGGACTGTGTTTGCTAGTATTTTGTTGAGGATTTTTTTTTTGCGGTATGCGGGCCTCTCACTGTCGTGGCCTCTCCCGTGAGCACAGGCACTGTGTTTGCTAGTATTTTGTTGAGGATTTTTTTTTTGCGGTATGCGGGCCTCTCACTGTCGTGGCCTCTCCCGTTGTGGAGCACAGGCTCCGGACGTGCAGGCTCAGCGGCCATGGCTCACGGGCCCGGCTGCCGTGGCATGTGGGATCCTCCTGGACCGGGGCACGAACCTGTGACCCCTGCATCGGGAGGCGGACTCTCAACCACTGCGCCACCAGGGAAGCCTCGTTGAGGATTTTTGCATCTATATTCATCAGTGATATTGGTCTGTAATTTTCTTTTTTTCTAGTATCTTTGTCTGGGTTTGGTATCAGGGTGATGGTGGCCTCGTAGAACAAGTGTGGGAGTGTTCCTCCCTCTGCTATATCTTGGAAGAGTTTGAGAAGGATAGGTGTTAGCTCTTTTCTAAATGTTTGATAGAATTCGCCTGTGAAGCCATCTGGTCCTGGGCTTTTGTTTGTTGGAAGATTTTTGATCACAGTTTCAATTTCATACTTGTGATTGGTCTGTTCATATTTTCTATTTCTTCCTGGTTCCATCTTGGAAGGGTATAGCTTTCTAAGAATTTGTCCATTTCTTCCATGTTGTCCATTTTATTGGCATAGAGTTGCTTGTAGTAGTCTCTTAGGATGCTTTGTATCTCTGTGGTGTCTGTTGTAACTTCTCCTTTTTCATTTCTAATTTTATTGATTTGAGTCTTCTCCCTGTTTTTCTTGATGAGTCTGGCTAAAGGTTTATCAATTTTGATTATCTTCTCAAAGAACCAGCTTTTAGTTTTATTGATCTTTGCTATTGCTTTCCTTGTTTCTGTTTCATTTATTTCTGCTCTGATCTTTATGATTTCTTTCCTTCTGCTAACTTTGGGTTTTGTTTGTTCTTTCTGTAGTTCCTTTAGGTGTAAGGTTAGATTGTTTATTTGAGATTTTTCTTGTTTCTTGAGGTAGGCTTGTATAGCTGTAAACTTTCCTCTTAGAACTGCTTTTGCTGCATCTCATAGGTTTTGGATCGTCGTATTTTCATTGTCATTTGTCTCTAAGTATTTTTTTTTTTTTTTTTTGCGGTACGTGGGCCTCTCACTGTTGTGGCCTCTCCTGTTGCGGAGCACTGGCTCCAGACACGCAGCCTCAGCAGCCATGGCTCATGGGCCCAGCTGCTCTGCAGCATGTGCGATCCTCCTGGACCGGAGCACGAACCCGCATCCCCTGCATCGTCAGGCAGACCCTCAACCACTGCACCACCAGAGAAGCCCTCTAAGTATTTTTGATTTCCTCTTTGATTTCTTCAGTGATCTCTTGGGTATTTAGTAACGTATTGTTTAGCCTCTGTGTGTTTGTGTTTTTTTCGTATTTTTCCCTGTAATTCATTTCTAATCTCATAGCATTGAGGTCAGAAAAGATGCTTGATACGATTTCAGTTTTCTTAAATTTACTGAGGCTTGATTTGTGACCCAAGATGTGATCTATCCTGGTGAATGTTCCATGCACACTTGAGAAGAAAGTGTAATCTGCTGTTTTTGGATGGAATGTCCTATAAATATCAATTAAATCTATGTGGTCTGTTGTGTCACTTAAAACTTCTGTTTCCTTATTTATTTTCATTTTGGATGATCTGTCCATTGGTGTAAGTGAGGTCTTAAAGTCCCCCACTACTATTGTGTTACTGTCGATTTCCTCTTTTATAGCTGTTAGCAGTTGCCTTATGTATTGAGGTGCTCCTGTGTTGGGTGCATATATATTTATAATTGTTATATTTTCTTCTTGGATTGATCCCTTGATCATTATGTAGTGTCGTTCCTTTTCTCTTGTAACATTCTTTATTTTAAAGTCTATTTTATATGAGTATAAAATATAATACTGATATGAGTATTGCTACTCCAGCTTTCTTTTGATTTCCATTTGCATGGAATATCTTTTTCCATCCCCTCACTTTCAGTCTGTATGTGTCTGTCCCTAGGTCTGGAGTGGGTTTCTTTTAGAAAGCATAAATATGGGTCCTGTTTTTGTATCCATTCAGCAAGCCTGTGTCTTTTGGTTGGAGCATTTAATCCATTCACGTTCAAGGTAACTATTGATATGTATGTTCCTATGGCCATTTTCTTAATTGTTTTGGGTTTGTTTTTGTAGGTCCTTTTCTTCTCTTGTGTTTCCCACTTAGAGAAGTTCCTTTAGCATTTGTTGTAGAGCTGGTTTGGTGGTGCTGAATTCTCTTACCTTTTGCGTGTCTGTAAAGCTTTTGATTTCTGCGTTGAATCTGAATGAGATCCTTGCTGGGTAGAGTTATCTTAGTTGTAGGTTCTTCCTTTTCATCACTTGAAATATATCATGCCACTCCCTTCTGTCTTGTAGAGTTTCTGCTGAGAAATCAGCCGTTAACCTTATGGGAGTTCCCTTGTATGTTATTTGTCATTTTTCCCTTGCTGCTTTCAATAATTTTTCTTTGTCTTTAATTTTTGCCAGTTTGATTCCTATGTGTCTTGGTGTGTTTCTCCTTGGGTTTATCCTGAATGGGACTCTGCGCTTCCTGGACTTGGGTGGCTATTTCCTTTCCCATGTTAGGGAAGGTTTTGACTATAATCTCTTTAAATATTTTCTCTGGTCCTTTCTCTCTCTCTTCTCCTTCTGGGACTGCTATAATGCGAATTTTGTTGTGTTTAATGTTGTTCCAGAGGTCTCTTAGGCTGTCTTCATTTGTTTTCATTCTTTTTTCTTTATTCTGTTCAGCAGCAGTGAATTCCACCATTCTGTCTTTCAGGTCACTTATCCTTTCTCTGCCTCAGTTATTCTGCTGTTGATTCCTTCAAGTGTATTTTTCATTTTAGTTATTGTATTGTTTATCTCTGTTTGTTTGTTCTATAATTCTTCTCGGTCTTTGTTAAACATTTCTTGCATATTATCGATCTTTGCCTCCATTCTTTTTCCGAGGTCCTGGATCATCTTCACTATCATTATTCTGAATTGTTTTTATGGAAGGTTGCCTCTCTCCACTTAATTTAGTTGTTTTTCTTGGGTTTTATCTTGTCCATTCATCTGGTACATAGCGCTCTGCCTTTTCATCTTGTGTATTTTTGTGAGAATGTGGTTTTTGTTCCACAGGCTGCAGGATTGTAGTTCTTCTTGCTTCTGCTGTCTGCCCTCTGGTGGATGAGGCTATCTAAGAGGCTTGTGCAAGTTTCCTGATGGGAGGGACAGGTGGTGGGTAGCGCTGACTGTTGCTGTCTGTATTATTTCTTAATATAAGCATTTACTGTGCATTCAGCCCTCTAGTACTGCTGAGGATATACATTGATGATCAAGACAGGCACAATTTCTCCTGGAGCTTATGATTGAGCTGGGGAGAAAAACACCAAAAAAATGATAATTAATGTTTTAAATGATGGCTGCTGTCTTCATTAAGGTCTTTTAGCTCATCCTCATGGAGTTGGTTGGGTCTGCTGATCTTGGAGGGTGTCCTGGAGAGGTGGGGGCAGGGGGTGACTGGGGTTCATGCTGGGGACACAGGCACTGGTGGTAGCAATTCTTTGGAGCTCCTACTGTATGGATGCTGATGTAGCTGGTTTGCTTTTATATCAGGGAATTTTTTTTTTTTTTAGGCTGACATAAAGGGATACCTTGTGCAGTTATAAACTTACCTTTTCATTAACATCTTGCATTTTTTGATTTTAAAAATCAGTGTTGGATATTGATTTTTTTTCCTTTCCACCTTGATCCTTTAGTTTTTCTGGCTTATAGTGAGGTCAGACCTCTCATGTTTGATCCTGCTTATTGCTGAAGAAACTGTCCCCAAGTCAATATGAAAAATCAGGCAGGAATGTTATTAGCAGGCTATTTGTTGGTTATGTAAACCGCTAGCAACCAGATGAAAATGATGAATCTGGGTAAAAGGACTAATGAACTCACTTTTATTATTATCCTCAATGTGCAAGTTTCTCTGTAAATTTCTTGTCATTGGGAAAAATAAGAAAGGTTTGCTGATGTTTTTTTTAAGTATATCACTGAGATCACCAAGTATTTGGCAGCCTTAACAAATTGCAGGAAACCAATTTAAGCAGGAAATAGCATAGCCGAAACTATACAGCCAGTTTAGGGAATCAGATTTGTCTATATGTTCTATGTATTTTTCTCCCAGAATCTGGCCTTCCTATTTATATTTAAATAGCTCTTTAAGGCTTATTTAGACCTAACATTGTAGGGAGAGTTCACAGTAACAAGCTGTGCTTGTTTCTTTGACTTGAGTTACAAGAACTGAAGGGAGTTGCAGTATCTCGGTTTCCAACTTTTAATATGTGACAGTTTGTTGATGCCAGTGTCTCAACACTGACCTTTTTTTTGCATGTGCAGTAACACTTCCTGAAAGGAAGAAATGTATATACTATTGATTTAAAGGTATGATTTAGATCAAATTCTCTTGTCAGTATATTCTGTTCTTAAAAAGAAATACATAAACAATCTACATTTAATGGATGATTGAACTCTTTATCAGTCAGCAAATATTAGCATGGAAGTGATCTTTGACTTCAAGGAACTATTAGTTTGGTCAAATCATGTTTAACATTATAGTGTAGTGAATAAGTACTAATATAGTACTCTTCACCTGCTCAGTTAGGATTTTGGAGTAGGTGAATGAATATGTAAGTGAGATAGAATATACAAGAGGTCTCGAAAGTGCTTTAGGACTTCAGAGAAAGAAGTTCAAGAACTTGGGCAGGCAGGCAGGCCATCAGGGGAGGTGGACTTGAGCCAGACCTTGAACATAAGAGGGGTGGGGGCATTGGTGTTGAAGGTTTTCCTGGCAGAGTCACTGCACAGACCAGATAAAGGGTTCTAGTGGGGGTCTCATGGGTGGGGAGGTTGGGGAAGTTAAGGGGTTTAATTTTTTTTTTTTTTTTTTTTTTTTTTTTTTGTGGGGGGGCCTCTCCCTGTTGCAGCCACGCGGGCCTCTCACTGTTGTGGCCTCTCTGGTTGCGGAGCACAGGCTCCGGACGCGCAGGCTCAGTGGCCATGGCTCATGGGCCCAGCCGCTCTGCAGCATGTGGGATCTTCCCGGACCGGGTCACGAGCCCGTGTCCCCTGCATCGGCAGGTGGACTGTCAATCACTGCGCCACCAGGGAAGCCCAAGGAGTTTAATCTTAGCCTTTGGGCCTAGTGGCTACTGAGCAGTTTCATTTAAATTTAGGGTGCAAGTTCAGAAAGTTGCATTAGTTGATACTTTTCAGATATACTCAGTTATTAATAACATTTTTATTGCTAAAAATGCAGTGTTGATTTCCTCATTGATACTTTTATATTTAACAAACAAATCTAAATGGTAAGAATGTATTTTCCACCATAGCACTAAATGAAGCCATTTTCATTTTCTTGAAAAAATAAGCAGCCTCATAAGCATTTTTATTTGTCCTTAACTGGCCCTATAGCCAAAAAAAAAGTTATCTTTAGCTACTTGAGGCTGTGGAGGGTAAAACAGAAGCTTTGTGAGCAGGGGAGGTGAAATGGTACAAGTGGATAATGTACAGCTTTAGTTGGAAATCCGGACAGGGTAGACAAGTGAGACATGGTTGAGGTAGAAGTGGCAGAGGCAGAGGAGGATTTGGGTAGAGTTGGTGACTGAGGCCACATGGCTGATTAGTGGCAGACTCACACTTCTGTCCTTTTTCCCTTAGTCTAGGGTGCTTTCCCCTGTGCCACTTGATTCATCACTCTTTGTGTTGTATTTAAGAAACCAGCACAAATTTAAACTCTATTTTGAAATTGAGAAGAGAGCATAGAAAACTTAAAATGGAACAGATCATTGACAGTATAGTGTATATTCCATGGTATTTTGGGATGGTTGAAAGGGGAGTCACACAGAAAAGCTAAAGCTGCAGCAGAAGAGGAAAGGAATTACGGGGAGAGAAGCTGAGTAGGTCCTGAAATATCAGTGAGTCACATCTTCCAGAATTTTCTGTGACTTGGAAATTCTGCCCTTTGATTTCTTAGTTAACTGATTGACCACTGGTGCCTCAGCTGCCTTTTATTAAATCTTCAGAGGCCCCTACCCTGTGACTACTGTAGCGTAATTTAGTTTTCGTTAGTGCTTCCAAGTGGTATGAAATCAAGTGGGCCAGAAATTCCCTACCTGTTCCCAAGTGACTAGAAATAAGCAGCTCATTTTTTATGTGTGTTGCATACTGTAGATTAGAAATGTAGTTATGCCATGAAGTCACAGTACTCAGGAGCTGGAAGGAAGTAACTTCAGTGACCAGGGGAAAAAGAAGCTGTTTTAAAGAAGCTCCCCCTTTTTTTGCTGCAGTGGGTTTTGGACACAAAAGGGATAGTGGATTGTATTTTCTGAAAGAACAAGTGTTGTTATTGGGTGTAACAATCAAGTAAATCATGGATCTCACTCATAATATGTCATAAACCACAAAGAGAAAATGACTATAAAGTATGTTTTATAATCATGCTTCAAGGTTTATAAAACAAAATATCAGACATTGGTTATATAAGCAGGTCTAGTGGATTATAAAGTATAGGGCATACAATATGTAAAAACACTATTGTTGATTTAAATTTAATATGCCAGTTGTAAAATAAACACTCGATTAACAATATTTTTGCCTTTCTTGGAATTTGATAGACTTTGAGGGTATGATCTGGATGGCCCAGATCTCTTCAAATAAATTGCCCAAGAGAATTTGAAATATTTTCATACTTGAAGCAGAGGTATTCAAAGTTAGTCCACTGACCCTTCCACCTGTCAACCAAATAGTAGGTTATTGTTGTTGATGATGTTTTTCCTTGTAAAAAACATTTAAAAAAGTAAAGTCTGACCCAGCATTTCATTTCTTCCATTTACCCTTTCCTGTCTCCCTGCTTTATTAAGAATTACTTGTCCAGTGCTCTGTATTAGGCCAAGTCAGTGCTACCAGGTAACAATAAGTGCTTTTAAGTCCTCTTTTTAAACCTGTTCTGCCCCCAGGGCTACTTGACACTTGGTTGACAGCTGTCACTGTACTTGAGTGTTTCTTGAAAAGTGTTGGGAACCCACGTGGATCATTATGGTAAGGCTCTTCAAAATTTTTCCTGGAATTGCTATGGCATGCTGAAGACAGTATTCTTGTTGTGCCTGCCCTGGTTTCCCAGAGTGGTTAATTGAAATATGGGTTTTAATTAGCCAGCATCAAATGATTGGAGTTTGAAATTACAGGGTAGTAACAATAGCTGTTTCTTTACTTAAAAGCCTGATGGGGTTAGAACATCTCGCAGATTGTATGGTGGGGAGCTAGATGGCTGCTGAAAGCCCCTGTGTATTGACATTGTTGGCGGGACTTACTTTTATTTTTTTTGCTGGTTCACCCTGTTGTTGCTGTTATCCTTCAGGGAACAACCACAGGCCTTGCTCTGCATTTGATGAGTAGCAGTCGAACCTTCCTCTGCATTTTCCTTTTCCTGGTTTCAGGTATTACAGTTTCTTCCACCCCTGGTGTCATTGCCCTAGTCTGGCCACCATCCTCCCTCTCCTGCCTTGTTCTAACCATCTCTTGCTTGGGGTCCCGGCCTTCAGTCTCACATTCCCCAGTCTGTTCCCACTGCAGCCCTAGTAGTCTTTCCAAAGTGTAAAACCAATCATGTCATTCCTCTTGAGAGGCTCCCACTTCCTCTTAGGTGAGGTCTAAGTTTCTTTTACGTAGCCAGCAAGGTCCTGCAGAACCCATCTCTGCTGTAGTGTCCTGCATCATCTCCCAGACGCCCATGTGTCATGTTGAACTTTCTGTCTAGCAGTTATTGAGTCCTTGAGCTTATCTTTTGGTGTTTTTCTGTGTTGTCTCTTCTGTCTCACCACTGTTCCTCCAACTGTTTACCCCACCCCAGCCCACCTCACCTCCCCCCTGTCTTTTATCTGGCTAACTCTTCCTCATTGTTCACATCCCTGCCTAGAAATCACTTACTTAGAAGTTTTTTCTGACTCCAGGTCTCGGTTAGATGCACCTCCTGAGGGGTTGCACAGCACCCTGTATGTACCTTTCCTTTCATAGCACTTATCACATGGTGCTGTGATTGTGATTTACTGACTCCTCTCCCTTAGATCCCACAGCTTTCATTTACACGTTTGTCCTCTCAGGACCTCCTTTTATGATACTTTTTTCTGCATTTCGCCTTGCCTTGGTGTTGACCTCTCCTTGCTAAGGTGAAAAGCAGTTATATGCCAGTCTTTGCTATAGGTAAACATTGACTTGTTGAGGTCAGATGTTTAGGCAGTGTGGAATAAAAGAAAGTCTCCCCTTCACCATCTCTTCTTCTATTTGGCTGCATCTCAGCTATCATCTAGCAAAACTGAAAGGATGATCTCTGCTCTCCTTCACTTCCTCAAGGCACCCGGACCAGCTCTTTGAAGCCTGCGGGTTTGGTGTCTGGAAACGCAGGAATGTTGAGGATTGCTTTGGCTTCTGGTTGAGGATTGGAAGGGAAACCCACCGCCTGCATCCCCTTAGGCCAGGAGGAGAGGCCTGGAAGACCAGGGAGCTGGCTCAAATGCATAAATAGCTAAGCACTAACAGTGATAAAAGAAGAAGTAAGGATTTGGCTCAGCTCATGTGGGCATTTACCCAATACATCCCATTTTCTCCTTATCACCATGTGCCACAGTGATAATAATTCATGTAACTATATTAGATTTGCTTTCCATCTTATTTGGTGGTTACACTAAATCCTTCAGATGCAGTTAGTCTTGCTGTTGACATAATGGTCATCTCATGACTTCAAAAAATAAGATAAAATATTGATTACTCGCTGTCATTTTTTGTGTGTGTGTGTGTGGTACGCGGGCCTCTCACTGCCGTGGCCTCTCCCGTTGCGGAGCACAGGCTCCGGACGCGCAGGCTCAGCGGCCATGGCTCACGGGCCCAGCCGCTCCGCGGCATGTGGGATCTTCCCAGACCGGGCACGAACCCATGTCCTCTGCATCGGCAGGCGGACTCTCAACCACTGCGCCACCAGGGAAGCCCACTCGCTGTCATTTTTGAAGATGAACCTGAGGAATGATATGAGGATCAGTTGCTATAATCAGGATAGATTTGTTTTAAATAAAAAATATTAAAGCAGTATTTGAGATTGACAGTTCACCCAAAACACTTCTATTGTTTCACTAATGCAACCAGCTAGGTTATGGATTCTGAATATTGTCCTTATAATTATTTGAAGAAATTAATTTAACAAAATGTAATTATTTTAACAAAATACCTCCAACAGCCCTCAATTCATTTTCCTTCTTGAAACTTGTGCTTTTAGCAAGAAAGAGATTGTGTACAATATGCATTCTTGCAGACATTGAAGGCCAGTCAACTCTTTCTTCTTCTCTGGTATGGCCGAGCAGCTTCTGTTTAATTTTGTGGGTTAATATAGATACCTACTGGGCCTAATGTGTTTCTTTAACTTTTCTAAATAACATGCTGACTTCTCTGGGAATTTCATGAGATCGAGCCCATAAACTACTTTTGTGACACCTTTATACAACTTTTCTAAAAACGTTGCTTTAGTATTCTTTCTCAGAAGCATTTTTAGATTTGATTATTATAAGTTTATGGGAGGTTATAATCCTCTTCTCATGATTATTCTTTGACCTTGGCATATTTTTTAGTTTTTTAATAAAAATCTTTAAGAAAAACATAGGCTGTATAATTAAAAAATAATTTTTTATCAAGCCTGATAAACATACAAATGATAAATTGCTTCCTCTGATTCTTTATTTCTTGTGCTGTTAAACATTATACCTCTACTGATTAAACCATTGTCTCATAACCCAGGTTCATCTTTTTGCAAATTGATATTTGCAAAAATGGCAAAGTGAAACTTTAAAAAACAATAATTTTTAACATTGCTTTTTTTTTTCTTATTGTTGCTTATAGGACTTTGACCTGAAACTTTTAAAGGCCATGTTATATATTTTGATTGAGAACTACCTTCTCTTCATCCAAGTGAAATTCGTTTAGTTGAACAGTACTGAGGCTTCTGTAGTACTCAAGCTTGCAATGTTATTTCTGCTGTGCCTCAGGAGGCATGATTTGTACTGGACTAGCCAGACCCAGGGTGGAAGATGCAAAGGCGGACCGAAACATCACCTTTCCTTTGCTGGCAGTGATGTAATGTGATTGTGTGCTTTCAGTAACAGAGTTCCAAAGGAAATGAACCCCAGTTTCTTCAAATAGGAAATGGAAGGGCTGTAGCTCAATTACCTGTGAGTAGAAGTGTGCACACACACACACACATACACACACACACACACACACAGAGTGTATGTTTAGTGTTCAAAGAGCTTTTGCCACTTAATAGTTGTGTCATCTTGTATAAGTTATTTCAGATTCCTCCAGGATAAGATGGAGAGACTAATTTCATATGGTTGTCATAGAGAGTAAATGAGATAATGTAC
Source organism: Lipotes vexillifer (assembly GCF_000442215.2). NCBI lineage: Eukaryota > Metazoa > Chordata > Mammalia > Artiodactyla > Lipotidae > Lipotes > Lipotes vexillifer. The sequence goes on along the minus strand of NW_006782674.1, from coordinate 1,388,526 downwards.
CAGTGCTGAAATATAGCAGGTAATCAATAAATGTCCCTTTCTTTTTTTCCTTGTTTAACATAGTGTCCAGGGCTCTTACTTTATTGCCCCCTTTCACACACTTCGGGTTGACTCTGCCAACCTTTTTGTCCACCGTCTTTGCCTTTTCACTTGGTGTTCTGTGTCCTTGTTCCAACAAACATTTATTTAGTACTGGCTGTGTGCCTGACACTATACTAAGTGCTGAGATTTCATAGCTGAACAGAGCAGAACAATGCAGATTAGCTGGAATAGAGATACATGTATCATAAAGAATTGAATAAGGACTAACTCTAACTGGGGAGGTCAGGGTAGACTTCATGAAAGAGGTGGTAATATTTCAGCTGAATATTGAAGGATGAATAGGAGTTCACCAATCAGACATGATGGGGTTGATGGTGGGGGATGATGGAAAGGAGGAAGGGCATTTCTTGGGAGAAGAAATGGTGGGTGGAGCAGTTAGGATCATAAAGGGCTTAGTGATTCCTGGGACTTATCACTAGTTATAGTTATTTGGAATGTAGGTACTGTGTGGGAGATCAGAGTACAGGAGTAAATATGGATGGAACAGAGCTAAGGAGTGTGGGTTTGCTTCTGTGGGAAGTGCCTCTGTCCCTGTGTTGTTATACTTGATTTTAACTATTTGTATATGTGTGTGTGTGATCAACTCAAAGGTTGTCTTATCAGAACTTTTCTTGATCCTATTTACCTTGCTTTCATCTGAACTCACATGGTATTTTGTCTATATTTTTCTCTTGGCAGTCACTGTTTTCTACATTAAAAAAAAAAAGTTTTTTATAGCTCTGTTAGCATCTTTATCCTGCTGTAAGCTCCTTGAGGGCAGAATTCATACTGGAAAGCCTTCAGGTCCCATTGTGACCCATGTGGCGTTTGTCTCACCTGTGGAAGGTGCTCAAGAAACCCTTGATGATGGAATGAGTGAGTGGAAGGCACCATGAGCATCAGCATCCCAGCTTCAAAATGCTTTCGGACCTCAAAACCATTGTGTTCAATGAAAGAAGCCAGTCACAAAAGACCACGTAGTGTATGATTTCCATTTTTATGAAATGTCCAGTATAAGCAAATCTGTAGAGGCAGGAAGTAGATCAGTGGTTGCCTAGGGCTGAGGGTGTTGGCGGTGCGGGTTGGGGGCTAGGAGTAACGGTTGATGGCTGCACACCTGCAAGTAATGATATATTAAAACGCATTGAACGGTACAATCTATATGGGTGAATTTTAGAGTATATAAATTTTATCTCAGTAAAGCTGTTAAAATGCTCTTGAACTCGTCACATTTTTAAAAAGCATCTCCAAATGTATATTTTCTCTTCCTATGTTTGCAGCATACACTTAGGGATTTACATGATGATATTTATTATTCTCTTTTAAAATTTTGAGTTGGCTCAGTAGAATGTAGGTGAAGTAGAGCTTTGGGAATTTGAACCCCTTTCAGAGATGCTTGGGAGTGTGAGTGGGAACTTCTGATGAGCCTATGCAGAGTGACCTCCTTCTCTGTCAAAGGAGCTCAGCAGTCAGTCATTTTAGTATCAGCAGGGTGGCATTGTTGGATATATTTGAACAGTGTCTTTTTCTTTTATAAGTTTTTGAAAAACTTTGTCTTTAGGGAATTATGCACTGCTTTGTCTTAGTGAAAAGACATGCCGCATTCGCTGAAGTGGAAGGAATGGTGCTATTTTTCTGTCATCTTCAGCATAAGAGAGGCAGATATAGTTGGTTTTTCAGCCTGTTGATCTTGTATTTCTCATTAACAGGTACTTCATTTTAAAAGGCTATTTTATACTAAAGCATTTATGAAGCCATATGTATTAATAAAACATGTGCCCTTAGATAAATTGTGTAATGTGGTTTTCTTTTTTCTCCCACACTCTCGGAACTAGTAGTTTCTGCGTTGATGAAACAGCAGGGAGCACCTATTCTGGTGTGTTCATTCATGCAAAATGTAGCCCTCTTGAAAATGAACAAAGATCGTAACCGAAAGGTATTCATCATGCAGTCTATCCACAAGAAATCTTGAATGAAATCATCATCAAATAACTTAAATAAAAGTTATTTCCTGACACTATATCACCAAATGTAATTTAGGACATTTACCATTATTATGTGTGTATTTTTCTTTTTCATATGATTGCCAACTATCTTTAAAAATGGAATGATTCAGATTACTGTTTTGGGGAGGCTGGTGTGATTTACTTGACCTTGATTTCACTTGAGTAGTGGCAGTGGGTGGTTCTTCACCACGGATCTGATTGTTACCAGGGTTTCTTCAGCGCCTCTCTAAAGCAAAAGCGTTACATTTGATTTCTCTTCACTTAGCCTGCAACTAGCAGAGTGTTACCCAGTGCTTCAGCCTGGGGCTGGATCAGTAGATCTTTCCAGGTATGAATGGGGGGGCTTACTAGATCTGAGAGAGCCAGAGGCCCCAGGATTTGGTGATAGATATTCCTGTTGTTTCAAATAGGCCCCCTGCCCGTCCTGTGCCCCCAGCATCCAAGAGGTTGCTCAGACACGTATTAAATAAATGCCTAGGACTGTGGTTTGGTGGAAGGAGCCATGGATATTGATAGACCTCGAAGTCCTGAGATGTGACTGTTCATTTCTCCTGTTCAGCTCTGTCCCTTACTATGTGTGTTACCTGAAGGCAATGTGTTGAACCTCAGCTTTCCCTAATTTGTGATGCCCAAGAGCGACAGGGGTTACACCTGCCCTTTCTTGGGCAGTTCCTGATTGTTGGACAAAGGAACTCAAAATGCGTTTTCCCAAAGAAAGAATGGGTGCAGCTGAAAATAGTGTTTTTATAATAATTCTTCAGGCTTATAAAAGATTTTTGGGTTAACTTGGAAACCCAAATGCCATTTCACTTTTTAATGATGAATTTACAATGAGCTTTGCCACCACTAAGGTGTTGGCACCTTCCCACAGCTTGCAGTCAGGGTTTCTCTGTGCCTTGTGAATGGGCTTGAAATGCCTCTCTTTGGATTCTGATATTATGTCTATTGTAGTCCTGGTTCAAACGGGCAGCAAACAAGCAAATATTTGTATACACATATACACACAAATGTGTGTGTGTGCAAATAACGTGTTAACCACAGCGACATTAGTATAGACATTTTAACAGTTTAATTAGAAGTCACTGAAGATTCTTTGCAGTAAACATAAACTAATGTCAGAGGCTTTGTTCTGTCTGCTGTTGTGCCCAAGGCTGGTGGGGCTGGACAGTGAAGTGAAGGGGTTGTCACAATTTACTTTTATAATAGTTTGTATAATTCTGGTTGGCTTTTTATCTGTTTTTCCAGGTGTGATAATGGAGGCTTTTTGTTTTTGTTTTTCTCTATTGCAAGGTAATAACTCTTTCATTTCTCCGCATTAAGTTCCAAGTAGGAGGGAGAATTTAGCACAGCTTTATGGCACTAATTTCGTGCTGTGTCAGGGCTGTTTTTGAGGGAGGGTCAGAGCCTGCAAATGTCCGTTGTTGTGGAGTCAGTTAGAGGCAATGTGGGGGCTCACGCTTTGGGACCTGTCAGTCCTGAATCACCATGGGCCAATCACAATGTTTTCCTCATCTATAGAATTGGGTTCTAATTACCTGAGGGGTGTCCTGATGCCTAGAACATTGCTAAATAAGTAGAGTCTATTTAAATTCATGTGTTATTGGATTGCTGATTGGAAATCAGATCTGACTTCTATCGGCAACTAGCCATTTTACCTTGGACAAGTTTATGTCTCTGAGCCTTAGTGTTCTTGTCTGGCAAATGGTGGAATGGACTCTTACCTCCTGGATTCCTTGGATAGATTGTGAGCTTTTTAGATAAGAACCATTTTCATTCATCTTTGTAGAGCAACACTGTTACCTGGGCAAAACATTTTGTGATTAATGATTGAGTTTGCAGCTTTGTATATTCTGCCGACTCAAGTCATAGTTATATAGTATATGTAATTATAATTGTCTATGTCTGTGAACATTCATAAGTGGAAATTATGTCATATTTTGAAGTTTGTCCCCAAGCAATCTGAAATATACTTTTATCTCTAAAAGTTCATTCATATATAAATGTATTTATGTGTATGCTTAGCTCTAAAGTATAAAAAATTTTTTTAAATACTTAAAAAAATTTTATTTATTTATTTGGCTCTGTCGGGTCTTCATTGCATCATGTGGGATCTTTTTTTTTAGTTGCGACGTGGGGCATCTTTAGTTGTGGCGTGCGAACTCTTAGTTGCCTGCAGCATGTGGGATCTAGTTCCCTGACCAGGGATCGAACCCAGGCCCCCTGCACTGGGAGCGTGGAGTCTTAGCCGCTGGACCACCAGGGAAGTCCCTAAAGTATAAAAATTTAAAATTAGCTAAAAATACATTAACATGAACAAGGTGCAAGAGTATGCATTCTTAAAGTTTAAAATAGTTTATGTTTCATTATTTGGATATGATACTCAGAATAACTTGGCCAATAACAAAAAATGCTGTTGGCAGCTTCCAGGTTTTAAAAAAAAATCACTCTAGAGAATTAGGGAAAAATAGTAATTAAAAGGGTACTGTCAAGGTTGATAGGTCTGAATTTAGCATCCCAGCTGTGTTTTGGTTTGTCGGGGTATGTGTGTCATGCTGTCTCCCTCTGTGGTTTGCCAGCCGTGTTAGGATCCTGGCTTGCAAGAACCTTGTCAGTGTCTGGAGCAATTGAAAGCTGGCAGACTCTGGCTTTCTGGTTTGGCTGTGGTCATTTTCTGAAGGAGCTCTTCAAGAATGGAGTGCTGCTCTCTCTGTGCTGGAAATACTGTGTTCTCTTGAATCTGAGATGCCGTTAATTATAAGATACACCATTATTTTATGTTCCACTGAGAAATAACCTTGACAATTAAGCTATGATAAAATGCTTTCCTATCCTTCAGAATGTTCATTTTACATTTATTGGAAGAACATAGATTAAAAAGGAAAACTGAAGTGAAATGACTTAGTTATGATATTCCTGAATTTTATTCACGTTCAGAGTCCAAGTTTTTGAGTGACTTTCTGACTCCAAGTTGTCATGTTGGTGTATTTCCACACAGTCTCTTCCTCTATGCCTTTAAGAGTGCTAGTGATGTAGCATTTCTTACAAGAGCGCTTTACTATCTACTCTGGAGTTTTCTCCCAAGCTGACACTCATTCTGCATGTTTTGATGCTATTGCTTTCTTGATCTTACATAGACAGTGTCATGAACTGTGTTATGACTGCCACTTGGCCCACGGCAGCAGTAAGATGCCATCGATGTCAGAGCTGTTGAAATGTGAATAATTGTGCTTCTTAGAATCAATGGAAAATGACAGCACTGCCTTAGCTATGGAAGGGACTTGGACCAAAGAGTCAGTGTTAACAGTGGAGGGGAGGAAGATGGGGCATTTTTCTTTATTCTGAATGATTAACAGATGAATACACTCATTCTCTAATCATTTTAACTTACAGTTCTCTTTTCTCTTTCATGGAGAATCCTAATGGAGATTAATCTTAACCGTAACCTGAAAAGACAGACCTGTTTTCTCTGTCCTGTTGAAGCATCTTTCAAATATCAAGCTTACTTTGCCCTTCAAACATTCATAGCTGTGTGTAAATAATGAGGGATACAAAGACGAGCAAGGCTTGTTGCTCTCAAGGTATTGATGATTAAATGGGAAATGGGAATAAACTGGCAAGAGTACAGCAGAGTCTTGTGGGTCTTGTTGTGGGTGACAAAGCATTTACTGTGCTTCATGTACTTAAGTATAAGCCTCTTCAGTTTTTTTTTTTTTTCTTAAAACATGGAAGACTATCGTAATACAGCATGTAAATAGATAGAATGGAAAAAATTAAGTGCGATAAAATTGCTGGGCACTATTTTTCCTGAATTTATTAAGTTTAAGTTTGCCTTACATAAATTAAAAAATGATATGTCTAAAGAAATATGGAATGTGTATGATCCTGGATTGTATTTGAATCATATATTTTTTTGTTTTCTTTGAAAGATGTATGGATAATTGGTGAATAGAATAAGACCTATTAAAGAATAAGACCTATAGATTATAGTATTTTATGTATGACTGTTAATTTCTTAATTTTGATCATTGTACTGTAGTTATATAACAGATTGTTCTTGTGTTTTAGAAATCTCCCTGGAATATTTAGGGATAAGAGGTACCCTGTCTGCAACGTACTGTCGCATGTTTCAGAAGAAAATTGTGTGTGTGTGTGTGTGTGTGTCTGTGTGTGTGTGTGTGTGTCTGTGTCTGTGCGGGGGTGGGGGGAGAGAAAATGATCATATATATCTGGTAAAATGTCAGTTGTGAAATATGGGCTAAGGGTATATGTGATTCTTTGTAGTATTCTTGCAATTCTTTTTTAAGTTTGAAATGATTTTTTAAAAAAAATAACGAAATTGAAAAGCTGTTGCTAAAATATCAGGTGTCCAATACTTTAAATCAACATATTTATTTTATGTGTTTATTTAGGGCAGATATATGCATATTTATTAAAAAAACTCCTCTGTCTTGGCAGAAACTTGCAAAATGTCCTTACTCTTGTTTCCTGCTTTCAGACATCTTGAATTGCTCTGTCACTTTGTGAATTTTTATATATATATGTAAATATTTTGAGGCCAGCTTGGAAACATTTAAGCATAAGTTTCTATATTGTTGCTGTTATCTAAGTACTCTGTCAGTATTGTGTCTGAGAGGTTTTAGATGATTTTGGGGGGGACAGTTTTATACACTTATTCTTTTTTTTTTTTTTTGCGGTATGCAGGCCTCTCACTGTTGTGGCCTCTCCCGTTGCGGAGCACAGGCTCCGGATGTGCAGGCTCAGCGGCCGTGGCTCACGGGCCCAGCCGCTGCGCGGCATGTGGGATCTTCCCAGACCAGGGCACGAACCCGTGTCCCCTGCATTGGCAGGTGGACTCTCAACCACTGCGCCACCAGGGAAGCCCTACACTTATTCTTTGATAGTGAATTCCCAGCGATTAACCCTTCCCTTACTTGTCACTAACCACCACCGCCCCCCCCCCCTTACTTGTCACTAACCCCCACCGCCCCCCCCCCCGCCCCCCTGCCAAAATAGGCCAGATTTGTCTTTAAAATCAGTAAAATCCTGCCTCTTCCAAGAAGTCTTCCCTGATAATCCCCATTGAATGCTAATTACTTCTTAATCAGCATGTACTACACTTAGTTATTTTACTGTTTTATATTGTCTCAGTGATGGATTAAAATTATTGTTGCTTTGTGGTCATTTAAATATATATGAACATACTGTTTTGCCTGCCCAGTGTTAGAATACTGGCAGATACAGATTGCTTTCTTTTTTTCCTCTGAATTTATCTCCACAGCTCATGGCTGCTGTTCTGATAAGGTGGTTGTTCACTAATTGATTCTGTCTGAGTGGGTATCTCTTACTGGATCCAAAACTAAAGCTTCACTGTTTGACTTTTGGGATTATCTGTCTGTATCTCTCCTCTCTTCCTTGTAACTTCCAGTCTCTAAGGGTTAAAGATTTTGTTGTTTGCCTGCATTAGTTGAGATAGTATTTTCATAATTTAGCCAATTCATTTGCTATTTTAAATTCTGACATCACAAATAAACTGAATTTTTAAAATTAGATCTGTGGTTGTTAAAATGTGTAAAACATATTTGAACAAAAAAGCATTCCAATATAATTTATAAATGTGTTATACTCTGTGGTAAAGATAAAATGATAAGACTGATTTTTGCTTGAGGATAAACCACATTTGCATCTTAAATATAACTGGTAATATTTCTCTTGTTGATTTAACTAAAGTAAAGTAACTTTTCTTGAGTGACAAAAAAAATAGATGATTATGTGAAATAATGAGCTGTGGCTCTTTGAGTTTGGTTCATATCTTAATTGTCATTTTGATTTTTCTGGATTGTCTTTCAAAAATTACCTGAGGACAAGATGTTTATAAGGTTTGGATTAAAAACTGTAAAATGTCCCCTTTGACCTTTGTTTTTACTCTGAAATTTTTGTTGGTTAAATCCTTTGCAGAAATTGTATTGACCTAGATGTACTAACTCTGGCATCTTTATCATAGTCTGGCATCATGTAAAATTTGATTTATGGTTTTTCACACTTTATCACATCCCAGCTACCCTTAAAAGTATGCACAAATGGAGGAATAGAGGCTCTGAGAGGTTAAATGACTTACTTTAGGCCACAGGTACCAACACCTGGATTTAAGCTTCAGTCTTCACTGCAAATCTATGCACTCTACTGGATTAGAAGCTCTTAACCATTTTTGTGCCATAGTTGCCATTTTGGTGAAGCCTATGGGTTCATTCTCAGAAAAATTTTTTAAATACGTAAAATATATATCATTACAAAGGAAGCCAGTTATACAACAAAAACCCAGATTTGTAACACGGTAATATGTTTACTTATTAGCGCATTAAATAAAAAGATCTGGGGGCTTCCCTGGTGGCACAGTGGTTGAGAGTCCTCCT
>NW_006782674.1:1340360-1379863 GCF_000442215.2 Lipotes vexillifer | reverse complement strand
TTTTTTTTTTTTTTTTTTTAACATCTTTATTGGGGTATAATTGCTTTACAATGGTGTGTTAGTTTCTGCTTTATAACAGAGTGAATCAGTTATACATATACATATGTTCCCATATCTCTTCCCTCTTTGTCTCCCTCCCTCCCACCCTCCCTATCCCACCCCTCCAGACAGCCACAAAGAACCGAGCCGGTTTCCCTGTGCCATGCGGCTGCTTCCCACTGGCTATCTACCTTACGTTTGTTAGTATATATATGTCCATGTCTCTCTCTCGCCCTGTCACACCTCACCCTTCCCCCTCCCCATATCCTCACATCTGTTCTCCAGTAGGTCTGTGTCTTTATTCCTGTTTTACCCCTCGGTTCTTCATAGCATTTTTTTTTTTTTGAAAATAGATGATATCTTTTGATGACAAAGTCACAGGTACTGTGGCTAATACTGCTTGATCTTAGGCCGTCATTCATAATTGGAGGAAATGCCTACTTTCATTTAGAAGTCAGTAAAAATAAAGATGCCTTTTTTTTTTTTTTTTTCCTTATCCAAGTTTACGAACTTCTTGCATTGCCAAGCTAAGAACTGCATTGGACCATACTGTTTTTCATGCCAGTTGTACATTATGTCACCTGCTGGTCTGGGCACATATTAGCACTTAATAAAGGTTGAAAAAACAATTTGCAGGACTTAGAATACATGCTAACGATATAAGGCCTTATAAAAAAAAAGGAAGAATAATGAAGACATCCATATGTTGTGAGCCTCTTGAGGGTAAGAATTAAAGTTTACTTTAATTTGAAATGGTTAGAACCTATAATTGTTAATATTTTGTTCCTTAGGATTCTAGTCAGTTCTTTGTCTACCTTTTTTCCCCTAAAGGTAAAAAAGTGATTATGATATTTTCTTCATTAAAAAGCTTTAGCCTTCTATATTTCAGCTCCTTCTGGGCAGTTTGTTTTAATGAGGGAGACTGACTGTCATGGAGAGCTTCTGTTAGTTCTCCTTCAGTGATGACTGTTGCGCAGGGCACAGGCGGGGCCTGAAGTAGAATGTTCAAGAGCGTTGAAATGGGCATGGCTCTCCTTATTGTTTTTTTTTTCCTGGTGAGTCTGAACCTCTTCATCAGTTGTCAGACGTGACAGCTTAAGTGTATTGTCGTTGCTTCTGTCCTTACGTAAAATCTAATTCTACTAGTTCTTTTGTTAGTTAAATAGGAGGTAACCACTTAAAAACATTTTATTTCCTCCCTTAGGTGAGGAATGGGTAGGCTCTTTCTTCTTTAACAGTTAAGAAGAAAGAGCCTACCTATTCCTCTGTCTGACTTAGTGTGTAGCTCCAGAGATCCTGAATAAGTTGGATGGTGTGTTGACAGGAAAAGCTTTAGGAACTGGGGGAAACCCCTTTAGCATATTTATCATCAGTGGAGTTGTAGCCCTCCAGTATACAAGAAGTATGTCGCTTAGCTGTCCCCAGGCCAGCTTCGTGATTCAGAGCAGTAAACCTGGGGGACGCTCTGACACAGCCCAGCTCCTCAGTCCCATCTCCTCCCAAGGAGGATGCTTCCAGACAAGTATGTGCTTCACTCAGCTTCCTTGATTCTCTCTCCCAAGTCGGCCCTGCAGGAACATCTACTGAACTTCTTTTCTGCCATATGCATTCTTTCCCTCCACTCTTCCCAACCTCCAGTTTGGTTTTTTTTCCTAATCATTACCAGCACTTAGGGTCTAGCTTTTTGTACTTGACGCAAGTAGTTTGCAAAAGCTTTTGGCCTGAATATTTATAAGACTTTTGCTTACAGTGGGGCTGGAGAATACGATTAACTCCTGATTATCTGAGAACAAATCATTTTAAATTTGGCATGTAAGGTGAATAGTACATTTTTTTCTTTTAGTAAGTACTTCTTTTTATCATGACATTTTTTGTATAACTGTCCTCCTTCCCCCATTAATGTTATTTTTCTGCATCCCAGTAGGAAACTCCTGAAACCTAAAAACATAAGCATTTAACCAATTATCAGGAAAGTTTGAAAGAATCCATGTCTGCTTAGGTTGGTATTTTGTACCATTCTAAAGCAGTATTTCTCAACTGGGGACTTGAATGACAGTGTTCTGGAGAGCACATTGCTGCTAAAAGCTCTAATGGAGGATATTTAAAATTCTCTTAACAAATCCAGCAATAAGACAATTATTTAAATATTTGCGTGTCTAAGGAGTTTTGTTATTGTCAGTGGAGATCAGGCAAAAGGGCTTCAGTCCCTGATTTGCTTTATCACACATAGGTATATTCCTACCTGCCATGGTGATTAGACATTTATGTAGTTTAAAATTTTTATTCATAGTCATGTAGTATTTAATTTATGCCTATAATGGATTATTGGTTAAAGTCTAGAAACATATGGGACTCTGATAATGAAAAAGCACGTTAATGAACATCATAAAAATGATGGTGGTTCTGAAAATTAGCTTTGGGGTGCTTTTCACTACATTAGTAAGCTGTATTCATTTGATAAAAATTCTCATATAGCACATTGAGGTGTGCCTATATTTTAATGCTTAATGTTAAAAAGAAAAATATGGTGATTTTTCAGTTTCGCTTTTAATTTTTTGGAAATAAAAACTATCCTCCCCCAAATGTATTCGCATTTACAAATAGCGCTCTGAAATCTTCTCTCTTATCTTGTCATTTAGAAATAAAACACAGGTCTAAAATTAAACCCCTTAGTTTACTTAAGTATAAAATGTAAGAGTACTGAACATTAGATCATGAAAGCAGTTTTTGTTTATTTTTGATATTATATTTAAAAATACTATTGGTCCCCAAACCGAACATAATATGTCATTTTTGAAATTTTTATTTTTGCATAACGAAAGATTGAAACAAGTTGAATTTTACCTTGATATATTATAAATGCTATAAGAAGATATTATAATAAACCTTGTCATGATCTTAATAGTAATTTATGAGCAAATGTTTTAAATTTAAAATCTCTTTATCATGTGACATACAAATTACAAGTTATTTAAAAAAAATTACCATGGGTTTCTTTTAAGATTCTACTATTGTGAGAAGATTTGCACTTCTAGTAGTGTTTAGAAATGCAGTTGTCCATTGGAATGTGTAGCAGGGAGAAAAGCTTTGGGAAAGGAAATGAAACATCTTCCCATTTCCTGCAATGAGGAGAGTGTATGGAAACATGTACACACTGGCCAGCTTTAAATGACTTTAGCAGTATATTGGCCCTGTGTTATTATAGGGCTTGGTTCCCTGTGTTATTGCATATTTGATTGTAATGACTATCACGTAACAGGGATGCCAAGATCCCTACTTCTTGCTAGGATAAGGATGATTTGAGTAAAAGAGCTTGCCATACTGTAAGACTCCCTTCGAGGGTGTTCTCTTGATGTTAAGCCTTTGAAGGTCTGTCCTGTGCTGCAAGGATGTTTAAAGTTACAGTAATTGTGGATACTCAAAGGGCAACCTAAGATTGTTTGAGAGAATCTTAGGAAAATGAAGAAATATTACTGCAGTGTGAGTAAGAGAAGCATTTTAAGATTATAAAAGCACAAGTATTGCTCACTTAAAAAAATAAAAGATGTGTTTCAACCAAGCTTGCTATTAAGTGAATATGTTTAAGTGGATTATAATTCTCTATTTACATCTTTTATAAAATTGGACATGCTATATTGGAAAAAAAAGGGCCCCTGGATATAATTTGCATTTCTTAAGAATGCAGCAAATCTGTCATGGTATGCTTAAAATAATTATCTTCTTGCAGAATTTTAACACTAACGCTAAAAACATTACCAGAACCTCTAATGTATTAATATTTCACCTAACTTATGCCCAAGCAGACTGTTTTAGACCTAAACTAATGTTTACTTTTCAGCTGTTAGTTGAAGTTCTCTTAGGGACTATTAACATATCAAAGGGAGTATTGAAGTAGTGCAGTTGTTTGTTTTGGGATTTAGGAATTTCTGAAGTTTAACAGCAGAATGTAGAGCAGTGGAAATGGGGTTCCTAGGTGGAACACCCAGGACAGGATGCTCACATTCGAGTTTCCTACAGATGTTTGGGAGGGGTGGAGGTGGGAAGAGTGAACTTGTGATTTAATCAATTCTTTTGTTTCGAAATCTGCTTAGTGAATTTGCAATAAAAGAAAATCTGTAAAAAAAAAAAAAAAAAAGGGTGTGTGTGTAGATTTAGTAGGATTTGTGTTGTATCCTTGCTGCTGTTATGTAGAATGCTGCATGAGAAGAGAGAAGGAAAAAATGTAAGAGCGTTGCTTCAACTACTCAGATTCTCAACAAACTTTGAGATAGCTGGGACATTTTCTTACAAAGGTTTAGCTTGCCGGATAGGTGGTGGAAAGTTAGTGAATTGCTAGTCTGTAGGTAGTATGATTATGTTAGACTGATATTAAACAGGCAGTAGATGGTGGGATGGAACCTTGAAGAATTGCCAGGGTAGAAAATGAGTAGTCAATAAATTTCAGGTTATTTGAAATTTGAGGACTGTTTGTATGGGGTTTTGGGTAAAGTAGGTTTATGGGAGTGGAAGTGTAATCTGATGTGGTATTGGTATATGTCAGAAGGTGGTGTGATTCTCACAACATTTTTATTACATGGTTACTTTTATTATACCCACTTTACAGGTGAGAAGACTGAGTCACAGGAAAGCTAATGACTAAAGATGCAAATATAACAAATGGCAGAGCAGGGTTTTAGATCTAGGCAGTCTGATTCTAGAGCTGACATTCTTTTCTGAAGAGGTTGAATAACTTGCTTAAATGACTTACCCTGGTTTGGACAAAGCACCTCATTGATTTTCCAGTTTCCTCCTATTAGGCATATCTGGATGAGGAGACTTTCCTAGGGCATGTATATAGACTTCTGCCCTCAAGTTTCTTCCACCTCTTTCAAGTAAACTCAACGTAGCTAATTTTTTAGCTCCTTCTCTTACGTGTGCATGTTTTTGAGGCTGTCTTTGATTCTTCTAGGTCTGAGAAAAGGTAAATTATAATTTCGAAATTTGCCATGTTTTATCAGGGTGTATCGGGTAGAAGATAGGTTCCACTATCTAATGGAGACCCCAAGTAACAGTGACTTGAAAAGTTAGAATTTTACTTTTCTCTTATATAACATTTTGGGTAATTTGATGATTCCTTAATTTAGGCACCCAGGCTCCTTCTGTCTTATTGCTCTGCATCCCTAAGGTGTTTCCCTTATCCATATGGTCCACAATGGCTCCGAGCTGTCCTCTAGCCCGTGCCATGGGGAATAGCTTAGAAGCCGCACGTGCCACGTCCACTCACATATTATTAGTCAGAATGTAGTCATGAGGCTACGTGACTGCAAGCCAGGCTGGAGACTGTTGTCTTTATTCTGATCAGCTCTGTGCCCAAGCATGCATTGCCTTTATGGCAGTCTGTGCTATGATAGTCATTCATAATTTTCTTTGGATTCCCAGGTGAGAGTGGAAAAAGGTAGAGCCAAGATTCTAAGTGCCGAAAATGTTGGTAACCCTGAGACACAGGTTCTTGTCGAAATGAAGCTGAGTTATGTTGGAATATTTTGATTACAAACACTTCACTTTTCTCACATGTCTGAATTCCTGTTTGGATTTTAGTCACTCCTGATTTATCAGCATGGATGAAAAATTGAAAAGACTTGATATTTTCAGTTTATATCCAAACTGCATAAACAGCATCTGAGGATTCCTCTAATACTGCAAGGAGTGAATAATTTAGTTTGATTTTCCTTTAAACCCAAATAAATAAGATGAAAGTCAAGATAAAGCTGTAGTATCTGTTATAGTGTCCCATCGTTTGTCATTGCTACCCTATCTTGAAAGCTTTGTGAAAAATGATGGTTTTGATATTTGTTGTTGAGGTACAATTCCCACAAATAGGTATTTGAAACCTTTTCATCTTAGCCAGTGATTGCAGTGTGTGCCTGCACTAAGCAACTTAAAAAAATGAAAATTTGGTACATTGAATAATAGCTTTTACTAGAGATGCTTTAGGCCCAGTGAGAAGTTGTCAGATTCCATTTTAAGGAAACAAGGCTAAATTTTGATATGTATTTCCTACTAAGTATAACTCTAGTCAGCAAGCAAAGAACATTGAATGTTTTATTTTGCTAGTGGTAACAAAGAATGTAATGATAGATATAATAGTTAAAGTTTATAGTTGATGTTATATTTTCTTTTAGCCTATGCCTGTGTAGAATAAAATAAATAAGTCTCTATTGTCTGTTTCACAGCCCAAATGGACATTTTATAGAGTGATTTTCTAGGACACCCCAAAATATAGTGACACTTTGTAGCAGTGACTGCTACATGTGGGAAGTGTATCTCCATGGAGCTTCACCATTGTTATGTTGTGAATATTTGTTGCTGATGTAGAAAATCCTATCAGTGGTTATCTTTCATTCCTTTTATCTGTCTTAGCTTAACCTCAGCTGATTGCTTAAGTCAGTGACTAAGAATTTTTCATCAGCTGTCCTTGGTAACATATCATTCATCTTACTAAGGCTACTGGTGTTATCAATTGAAAAATCTAAATGGAAGACAAAAAATTAAATGCTATTTGAAAAACTGAAGTGAAAAGAGAGTATTTTGGCTAAGATTCCCCCCATTTTCTACCTATGTTTAATATGGCCACCGAATATCTTTTTTCTGACACTTTGAATTTCATCATTTTCAATCCATAAGAACTCTTTGTCAAATAGCCCTTGTTGTGTGGTATGCCTCCAGACAGTGTAATAAGAAACTGTGTGCTAGAAATAATGCTCCCCCAGACTTTATTATAGTAATGGTGTGTGATTGTTTTTTCTTTGAGTAATTTGCCTCTTAAGAATTCATAGTCTGTTTTGGGGGAAAGCAGGGGTGGGGGTGATGGTGGTGGGATGAATTGGGAGATTGGGATTGACATATATACACTAATATGTATAAAATAGATAACTAATAAGAATCTGCCGTATAAAAAATAAATAATAAAAAATAAGAACCTTAAAAAAAATACATAGTCTCTTTTAATGCGGTGTAGGCAGGATGGCTGTGGGGTAAAAGGAAAAAATGAAAACCAGTTTTGTTTTCTTGAATCTTGTGGTGCTCATTTTGGGGACACTTTAATCCCAGCCAACTCTCTTTTGGTGTAAGTGTGGTTTGAACTTCTGTTAGCTAAACTGATACAATTTGTACATTTGATGTTCATGATTGAATTGATATAGGGTTTCTGTAAAAACTGGAATTTTTCTTAAAATGATTATGAATGTAAAAATGTGTTTTTGGTAAAAAATACTGTAAAGTGTAAAGAGAGGAAGAAAAATTCAAAGATAATCATTATCATTTTGTATATATCATTCCAGGCCACATATGTGTATGTATTTCTTGCGCTTTTTTCAGAGCTGGACGTATATAAAACAAAAAGAAGAGCAACAGTATTTTCAGTTTAGGATCTAGTCCTTTTCACTTACTTGTGAGAATATTTTCCTGGGATTAGTATTCTTTAATACCTGTTTTTTAATAGTAGCTTAATATTTTATTATATGGCTGTTGTATTTTACTATTTGACCATTTTCCTGTTTTTCGATATTTAATTTGCTTCCAGGTTTTCATCGTTTTATGTATAAAATATGTATTGCTCTTCCTCATTGTCTTTCTCATTGCCACCAGCCTTCATGTTTCTAAGAGGAAGATTTAATAGTCATTTAAACTGGCCATGAAAATGAATTTTTAGACAACACTTGATCAACATCAGTTTTACTTTACCCTTTAGTATTCTCATCATTCGTCATAATCTGTGACCTTAGCAGTGTTCAAAGACAATGAAAGAGATTCAGACTGTCTTGTTACTGTCAGACCAAATTCATCTACAATAAATATGTGAACCTTGGAGATCAGAAGCTAAAATACTTTTATGTAATTGGACCTGGACATCAAGCCAGATCCTAAATTCTCTTGAAAGATGCACCACAAATTCTTTTGTTACATAATCTTTTCTGTGGGTTGAAGAAATTGTAAATCCTAGCATGTTGACATTCTGAAGGATATACAGCTTAAAATAGCCTCTTGCAAACTATAGTATTGGCTCAATGAAATGTTACACAGCATCAGTCAGGATTTTTGCTCGTGGTTCTTCAGTTGAAGGGAGTTCCTGTTTTTCTAATGAGTTCATTTTTAGACTTAAAATACCTCCTCATTTCACTTCATATCATCTTCAAGAGAAACGTCATTGGTAATTTGCGGGTAGAGTCAGGAAGAGAATGCAGGTCTCTTTAAACCTGATTAATTAAAATTTTGTTCTCATTGAGCTCTGTTTTTATGTACATTTAAAAGAAATCAAATGTGACATGCTTCTGTATTTCACAATCCTATTGTGTACACACACACAAACACACACACACACACATACACACACACCGCCACCGCCACCGCCACCGCCACCCATGGTTGCGATTATAAAATGAAGGTCAGGGCTTCCCTGGTGGCGCAGTGGTTGAGAGTCCACCTGCTGATGCAGGGAACACGGGTTCGTGCCCCGGTCCAGGAAGATCCCACATGCCGCTGAGCGGCTGGGCCCGTGAGCCATGGCCGCTGAGCCTGCGCGTCCGGAGCCTGTGCTCTGCAACGGGAGAGGCCACAACAGTGAGAGGCCCGCGTACAGCAAAAAAAGAAAAAATAAAATAAAATAAAATAAAATGAAGGTCTTTCATGTGTGGCATGTTATACCATTATAATTATTTTATGGCCATGTTTCAGATGCATATCAACTTAAATCTGAACATTTTATACTATTCTTTTAAAGATATTTTTATATTATATATGAATAATGTCTTAGATTAATTTCTTACTGTTAAATTCTCTATAAATTATATAACTGAGATGAAATATGTTAAAGCCATTTATAAGTGTTAAAGCACAGAGCAAAATCTTATTAGTTTGGATTCATTTAATTTACAGTTTGTCATGAAATTAGAGAAGATTTATGTTTACTCATACAAAACAAGGTGGGGGTGAGTGATGGGGGTAGAAGTGAGGGAGGCTCTAGTAAGAAAATTCCAAGGGGAAATCTCAAATTACTTAGCAAATTATTTTATGTAATCATCACGTACATTGGACGTTAACTATTTACAGAGAATAAGATGGTATTCTAATTATGAGTTTCATTAAAGTAGTTCCTAGGGACCTCTACCTGTAACACTTTTTAAAAGAGTTTAAAATAACATAAATTCATTTCTTTTAAAGTATCATGTGTTTAGATTGTACTTATTCTTGCGGCCTTCCTACCATTTATTCTAGATAGTTTCATATTATATGCTTTAGTGAAAGCTAATTTATTTTTGGGTTTTATAGAGAAATTATTCCTTATTAAACCATTCACTTCCTTAATTTCAAAATGGAATCTCTGTGAATTATTATAATTTAGAGTTAATAACTTTAAATCCTTTTCTCATTTTCTTTGAATATAAAAATGATACGGCCTTTTTGAACTGTTTGTTCAATATTAATTCTGATATTGTCACCTATGAAACATATAGTTTTAGTTGTCCAAGAGCTGTCTGATGTAGGTAGTTTTGATGGAAAGTGTGGCAGCTTGAAATAAATCTGTGCTTGGGAAGTTGTTCTCATAAAGGCATTAATCTGAAAATGTCTGTGAATGCTTAATACATTTGAATAGTTCGGGTAGATGGGTATCAGCCTGTATCTGTGCATTCTTGTGATATTATAACAGTGAGCTGGGGTCTTTAGGCTGTAATTTGTACCCACTTTCCATTTCCATTGGATTCATAATGAAGTCTTTGTCCTTGGATGACATTTTTTGAGGCATCAGGAGAGGGAAAAAATAGACAGTATGATGATTAGCACAAAGTGATGTTGGATACCAGAAGGAAAATCGAGATGATCTGTATCAGTGGGACTGGGCAAATGTGATTTTGGTGAGTATGGAGAGAGAGGAAGCTGGTAATACTTGGGCACCTTGAGGCAGAGATTCCATGGGAGGAAGGCACTTTGCTGTCATCTCCAAATATTTATCTGTGTTTGAAAAGTGCATTACTGTAATTGCATTATTTGGGACTGTCAGTTGTTATACAAACCTTAAAGTAGCTAGGTTTCTCATGGTTATCTTTTTTTATCAGGGTGAGTATTTTAGCCTGGTCTAAGACAGTGGTGCTCAGTGGTGGGGCAGTACTGCTTCCAGGGAGGCATTTGGGAAATGTGTGGGGGAGCTGCTGGTGTTTAGTGGGGTGGGCAGGGATCTAGACATCTTGCAGTGCCTCGGATAGTTCTGCCCCCTTGAACGATTGTCCTGTGCCCTCGATTTCAGAATGTCCCATCAGAAATTCACACAGCTAAAAACCCGCTTACCCAGCCCAGAACTTAAGTGTTTTATGTATCGACAGAAAGTATGTTTTCCGTGGTTTTAAGATACACTGAATTTTCTGGGAATGCAACTGCTCTGTTGCAATAACTGTAGCTATTGCATTTGTGGTGGTTTAACTTATAAGCTCTTTTATTTTATCTACTGTAGATTTGAGCATTTACATAGTAAAATGCCATTATTTGTTATAAATTTGTTTCTCTTTATTTCTTTTTTTAATGTTACACTTAGGGTATTATATTGATTAAAACTCTCATGTCTGTATTATCCATTTATTTTCAGCATAGTAAAGGGAGTATTACAAAATATTTGCTACAGAAAGGCAGCATAGGGGCTGATGAGGGAGAAAACCATTGGTCTGAACAAGGACCTTTTATGTCATCCCAGGTGTTCTGAAGGATTTACATCCTGGAGCCTTACATAGCTCATGGTGTAAGTTACACAAATGAACCACTTCTGAAAGACAAAATGTTCCACCTCCTTTCTCTATATAACACTGTATGAAGGAAATTTGTGGATCATTAGGGATATAATCATAATAAATGTTTTTACTATTCTGTTCAGTCTAACTTGACTGTGGATAATTTATTTTACTTTTAGAAAAAAGGTTAAGTACGTTCTTGCATTTAAAGATAGGACAGGGCCTTTGTTCTTGAAATTCTTGTGCACAGTCTTGTGTCTTAAAGATGGTGAAGTCGTCTGTGATCAGTGAATTCACAGAGCTTCCACAATGCTTCACAGAGAATTATTTTTGTTTTATTAGAGATTATGACCACTTATGACTACATTGAAATAGTGTTTTATGAACAATAGGTGGATATTCGTTAGATGAAGGAAAAAATAACAGGGTTATAGATAAAAGAGAGGCTGACCTAATTATCACAGTGTGAATTAAATAAAAAATACAAAGCACAGGGTATTGCGCAATAGTTTAATGAGAAGTGTTATACCAATATGTATTATGCTGTCTCACAGTTTTAATATATTTGAACTACCATAAATAACATATGAATCAAGCATGGGTGTAAAATCTGCTTTATTTAAAACTTCCCAGGAGAGGCCGTTGTTCTGCAGCGGTTAGCTTGTGGGTTAAATAGGTCCTTTTTGGCATCACACCCTAATGGGCTGTAAATGAAGCCACTGAAGCCCAGAGGTCTGACTATATGTGATCCTCCAGCTATTTCTGCTGCCTAGTAGTGGGCCAGTATCTAGAAATAGGACTCTGGTTTTTTTTTTTTTTCCCCCTTATAAAAAGGGCCGTAATTGGGTCAGAACTTTTATTTTCATTTAAAAGAAGAAAAGTCATGAGATTGGAGTTAGTTGACATTTCCCAGGGCTGTAGGTGGATTAGAAGATAGATTTTATTTTCAGACTTTTGAGTCTTTTGATTTCCTCGGGCTTTGATTACGTGCAAAGATACATTTAAAGTCTCCCTTAGAAAATAGTGTTGGTCAGAGTTTGAAGTACTAAATATTTTAGTTGAATTTAGGAATTTTGTTAGCAGTTAATGGATTTTTTGGATAAAATAAAGTTTTTTTGCTAAAAAGCACACACTAGTTCATGACAATAGGAAGAAGGAAGAATGATTTATGACTCTAAGTATTGGAATGGTTTTGACTTTCTGTTTACCAAAGCAAGTTACTTAGGTAAGGACATTAGTCTTGGTTAAAGCTTTTTAGCACATGGAAGTAGGCTTGTCCACTGTTTTACTGTTATAAAATATACGTTTTAAAAAATGTGCTATGAACCTTGCTTGCATCAGTGTGATAATTAGGAAGGTGGACTGAAATATGATATGTCAGTGTGAATTGGTCTGGGTTACTGTACAACCAGGTATTTAGAATAATGTATACATTTTACTCTAAATTACTTTTGAGCAACAATCACTAGCATTCATCAGTCTTTTATAATTTAGTTGCAGATTACTGATTATGACTGCCCTTCAGACATGCACAGATCTCCACCAATTGCGAAAATCATCTTTTATTTGTAATTTTTCCACCTCATTCCTTTTTGTTTCATTTCTAAACTTGAAGAGAGGCCTGTAATTGCTGCCTTCCGTTGTCCTCCCACTGATTCCTGATGCCCAAACCATCTGATTTCCATGCACTCCCTGGGATGATAGGTAATTGTCAGCCATGCTGCCAGATCTTCCTCCTTCCTGAACCTGGACTAGGCCTTGGGGTCCTACACACAGCACCCCAGGCCACTGCTGCCAGTTGATCGGAATTGGCACATGAGATGAAATCTTTATCATTTCTGCACATGGTGGTACCTTGGTTCATTTCTTCCATTCCATTCCATTCCTTCTTTGTCTCTAATGATGTTCTTCTTTTTCTCCTCTCCTTCATCTGATGAATTCTTAAGGCCTATTCCTAGCCTTCTACTCTTTTCTCTTTATACATTTTATTTTTTTCCAAGATAATTCACTGAGCTCAGATCTGTAACAGTCATTCCCAAATCAGCATTTCCAGCCAAGTTTCAAATCAAATCTGAATTTCAGGTTCAAATATCTAATTGCCTACAGTTCCATGTGGTGATTCTACCATTACTTTCAATTGAATGTGTCTGAAACTGAACTCATTATCTTTCTTCCCCAAGCAGCCTCTCCTTTCCTTAATTGACCATCATGGGTATTAGTTTTCTGGCATCTGGGTGCACCTTTGACTTCTTTCTCTTTCATCTCTCGGTCAGTAACAGATGACCAGTTTTTCCCATGAAAGCCCTTGCATCTTAGACTCCATTTTTATGGCCAGTATGCTTATCACTTTATGCCCGTGTCTCTCAAACTTGAGCAAGCATCTGAAATCTGGTGGGCTTGTTAGCACACAGATTGCTGGGTCCCTCCCCCCAGGGTTTCTGATGTATAGTTCTGGGGTGAGTCTGAAACATTTGCATTTCTAACAAGTTCCAAGTGATGCTGCTGGGGGATGGGGGGCGGGGGGGGGTGCTGGGCGGAGAGAATGAGGCTGTACTTTGAGAACCACTCATTGCTTTATGCTTTCCCCATCCAGTTAATCTGCATATTTTTGCCAGATTAGACTTCTTGCAATGCCCCATTTCACTGCATTCTTTTCTTTTCTTTTTTAACATCTTTATTGGAGTATAATTGCTTTACAATGGTGTGTTAGTTTCTGCTTTACAACAAAGTGAATCAGTTACACATGAGTTCCCATATCTCTTCCCTCTTGCATCTCCCTCCCTCCTACCCTCCCTATCCCACCCCTCCAGGCGGCCACAAAGCACAGAGCTGATCTCGCTTTGCCGTGCGGCTGCTTCCCACTAGCTATCCATCCTACGCTTGGTAGTATATATATGTCCATGCCACTCCCCCACTCTGTCACAGCCTACTCCTCCCCCTCCCCATTTCCCCAAGTCCATTCTCTAACAGGTCTGCATCTTTATTCCTGTCTTACCCCTAGGTTCCTCATGACCTTTTTTTTTCTTAGATTCCATATATATGTGTTAGCATACAGTATTTGTTTTTCTCTTTCTGACTTACTTCACTCTGTGACAGACTCTAGGGCCATCCACCTCACTACAAATAACTCAATTTCGTTCCTTTTTATGGCTGAGTAATATTCCATTGTATATATGTGCCACATCTTCTTTATCCATTCATCTGTTGATGGACACTTAGGTTGCTTCCATGTCCTGGCTATTGTAAAGAGAGCTGCAGTGGTCCTGTTTGACCCGCCACCTAGAGAAATGGAAATAAAAACAAAAATAAACAAATGGGACCTAATGAAACTTAAAAGCGTTGGCACAGCAAAGGAAACCATAAACAAGACAAAAAGACAACCCTCAGAATGGGAGAAAATACTTGCAAATGAAGCAACTGATGAAGGATTAATTTCCAAAATTTACAAGCAGCTCATGCAGCTCAATAACAAAAAAACAAACAACCCAATCCAAAAATGGGCAGAAGACCTAAATAGACATTTCTCCAAAGAAGATACACGGATTGCCAACAAACACATGAAAGAATGCTCAACATCATTAATCATTAGAGAAATACAAATCAAAACTGCAGTGAGGTATCATCTCACACCGGTCAGAATGGCCATCATCAAAAAATCGACAAACAATAAATGCTGGAGAGGCTGTGGAGAAAAGGGAACCCTCTTGCACTGTTGGTGGGAATGTAAATTGATACAGCCACTACGGAGAACAGTATGGAGGTTCCTTAAAAAACTACAAATAGAACTACCATACGACCCAGCAATCCCACTACTGGGCATGTACCCTGAGAAAACCATAATTCAAAAAGAGTCATGTACCAAAATGTTCATTATTTTCATTTTTAAACAACTGTCCATGGTGCCCTATTTCTTAATATTTCTTACCCAAATTCCTGCCTATTTTTCAAGGCTCCTCACAATTGAGCATAATTTACCCTTCAATTTTTTTTTTTCTTACAAACAAGCTTTGTTTGGTTTCCTTTCCATCTGTCTAACGTACGTCCTTGCTGTGTCCCTCCTCCTTCATGAAATACTCCATGATTACAGCCCGCCTTTTTAAGTGTCATTAATACTAAACCCTCAAAGTACAATTTTAATAACTCAGACTCTTATCTCCTTAATGGTAGGGACCATATGTCTCCATCTCTTATAAAGCCTAGCATAGGATTAAATCAATGTGGATTTACTACCTAGTGAATTGATTGATTTCCCTAGTTTGTGTATTGCTTGAGGTCACTTGATTTGGGAGAAAATAATTAAACAAACAAAAATAATTTCATATAGTTGACCATAGAATAGAAACCTGAGCTTAAGCATTAAAATAAACCTTATAGCCAGTACAGTAAGCTTATAATGAATAACCATCCTTCTCTCCTTTATAAAAAATATACTGTTGGTAGTGGTGGCTCAATTTTCTGTACAGGAGGGTCCATAGGAACAGAAACCTGGTGGTGGTTGGTGGTGGCGGCAGTGGCGTGGAGAGTTGGGGAGAAGGTGCTTATTTGTCTTGAATTTCTTTTTTGAATGGCAGTCCACATTTTTTACTTAGATTATATGCGATTTTGCAGAGTGTGCGCTATGTTTTTTCTAAGTCGTCCCTAAGCTACCCCAAAAGTTGGTGACTCATTTCACCTAATGACTGATGTTTGACTCCACAGATCAAACGATTAACACATTTTTATTGAACATCTGCTGTATGCCTAGAAGAGCCTGCACAATATTCCTCCCTCTCCCACCCTGTCCTTCCTTCCCTCTTTATTTTTGCTTTGTCTGTAAAGCCTAGAGGATGTTTTTGTTAGTTTGCAGGGTATTTGACAGACAGTTTTTCCAAATGAGTGGAGTGTCACTTCAGAGGAACAATTGGCAGTATATGTTGTCAACGATAGACCCTTTTATTCTTTCACCTTCATGTTATTGGCCTTTTAGGGCAAGTGAGGCTCAAGCATCAGTTCAGTCCCATTTAACACTGCTGTGTAAGGGGACGGCTGTTGGAGAATTTTTAGTTTGGGTTCTCATTTTATAGAGGAGACAGTTTCAGCCTAAAGCAATGATGTGTTTTTGAGCCAAATCACAAAAACGAATTGTGGCAAAACCAGGGCTAGATGGGAACCACCTTTATTTCTAACTTGGTCCTCTTTGAATGTCATGAGTCTTTATGGAGAAGCCTTTGAATGCAGCCACACTCAGGACTGTTGGAAAGAAAGAAACAGGTTTGGGTGGTTTTGGTACTTCATTTGGGGTTGGAGATTTAACACTGTTGAATTGATAGTTTTATTTCCAGTGAACAAAATACATCCATTTGTGAAACAAACAAAAAAATTAAGCTATGCATCAAAAAGCAATATCCAGAGGTAATTATTATTTTTAAATTTAAATTATAGATCTTATTTTCCTAGAGGCTTTGTGAGGTCTTGCAACTATTATTCAGGATATTAAGACATGAAATACTAGGTGTATCTGATTCTCAATACTGGTTTTATGAATTGTCTACTTAAACATGTGGAAACTGTAGAATATGAGTGATGAGCTTGTCTGTTGCTATACAGCATCTGCAGTCTGGTATTGATCTTTGTTTTCACATAGAATGTATTGTGGAGCTGGTTTCCACGAGTGCTTGTTGTGAAGCAAACAATCAAATGGACATTATTTGCATATTATGCCATTCAAATTAGAAATTTATGAAGGTATATAAATCCTGATGGAGCAATAATACTACAGAATAAGCCATTAACCTGATACAGTTAATGTTTAGGTTGCCAAACTGTAACACGGTGCCTTCTCATTCGATATTTATGGTGTTGAAACTGCAGTTAAGGATTTTCATTCCAGCATTGTCGTTAGCTTTAATGTGTAAGTGGCCTCAGTTACCCTGCCAGGTATCTAGACAAATGGCATTTTTTTGAAGGCAGTCCTAGGATATGTTATCCTTAAGGTGATAGTAAATGTTATTGTCAGCTGAATATCATCATACTTAACACACACTGTGTGTGTGTTTAAATCAGGTTTGTCTGCTAACTAGATGGTGCCACAAATGGATAATGGCAAACTGTTACATGTTTCTTTCTAACCCCTGAGATTTATTCTAGCCATCTTTTGACTCTTCTAATCAAACTCTGTACCTTTTATAAGATAAGGAGCAAGACAAGATTTATCCTGCAACCCACATGCTGTGAGTCATTTACTTCTGATAAACTGTGTGTTGTATTTCATTGATTGTATGGATGCTTCCATTATTATTTTTTAAACAATCAGTGCTTTTTTTGTATTAGTGAATTTATTGAAATTATAAGATTAATGAATATTTCTATGGAGCTGAAAATTTAATTTGGCTGTATCTTATGGTATAAGGTTTGGCTCAGCTATCTCAATCCTGGCAGAGTCCAGTGTTTATCTAAAATCTGCTGCTTGTGTTATGCAATTACATACATTTATTTTCTTCCGAGAGTAGATTTTCATAGTTCTCTTTGGTGTTTTTAAACTAGCATATGAAAATAATAGGGCTTATAAAATTGGACATGGTATGTATCAATAAATGGTAAAACCAGAAAGAAATGGAATAAAGGAAAAATCCCAAAGGACCTAACATTTTCCTAATAGGCAAGCCATAACTTTTATTAAGTAACTTGCGGAGACTGTTTCAGAAATACTGTAATTGAGGAGGGAATTATACTGTAAGGATTATGCTAGGAAAATGAAAGAAAGGGAAAGTCATAGCGGAAAAAATTACAAAGGAAATTGGTATGTCCCTTGAGGTCCAGGGAATCTGTGTAAGTCTCCAATCATGGTTGTATTTTCAGTCTTTGTTTTTTTCATAGATGATGAGCCAGTCATAAAGTCATTTCATCTTCTGGAGTCATTTCTGTCCACCATTCAAGGAACTGTCTTAAATACAGTGTCCCATCTTCTCCACCCCTTCCCTCTCTACCCTTCGTTTATCCAGTTTCTGAAAACAGAATTAGAACATTGCCATGTAACAGAAGACAGGTGAGGTGTAATAAATTTATGCTACACTTTCTCTTTGCTACACTTAAGACCATGGTATTCACAGTTCCTAGGAATACTAAGAATCATGTAGTATAAGGTTAGGAGTTTTTTATTTGATCCTGAAATTAGCAATCAGAGATTCTTAGAATTTCTTAAGAATTTAACTTAAAAATTTAGAATGTGGCTAAGGGGAGCAAAAGATTGCTAGGCAGTCAGTAACGCTGCCTTTGGACTAACCCAAACATTTGTTTAGAATGTTGTTTACTAAAAACGAACAAAAATTTGAGCTGCTTTTAATACAAATATTTATTTTCAATAGCAGTTTCAAATAAAGGGTTTAGGGCCGACTTGCTATAACCAAGCCATTGTAATGCTTGATTTTTTCTCACATGTTTTATGGTTAGTGTTGTATCATCTATAACTAACTGACAAAATGCCAGTCTTTGTGTTCATTGAGAAAAAAAAAATCGCTTCTGAGAACATTTTAGCAAGTACAGAGTACAAGTGTGT
Source organism: Lipotes vexillifer (assembly GCF_000442215.2). NCBI lineage: Eukaryota > Metazoa > Chordata > Mammalia > Artiodactyla > Lipotidae > Lipotes > Lipotes vexillifer. The sequence goes on along the minus strand of NW_006782674.1, from coordinate 1,361,536 downwards.
GAAGAAAGCATCCTTTTGTCTTAATACATTTTAAAAGGGAAGTGTGTACCTTATGTGAAACTTATAGAACCCTACTTACTGAGCCGGAACTAGTTTTGCAGGTTTCCGTGGCCAGTCTGATTTATATGGCTTGAAAGTTTCTCATTTTTACTTTTTCTCATTTCACAAACTCTGCCAGTCCTCAAAGATCTACGGGAAACTCACTGTGCTAATAGGCAAAGTTGGCCTTTCTGTGCTTCTTTTAAAGTAGTCCATCCTGAAACACTGACCTTTTAGTTTAATAACAGTTTTATTTGAGAGAATGTTCAGATCCTGAAGCTGAAAAGAGTGTTTTCAGAAAAGCCATTTTGAATAGTGGTCTCCAAATGGTATATCTTTTTCCCTTATGCACTTTGGACCAGACCTATCAGAAGAAATATGTTGTTGCTTTCTGTATTCTATTGATTGAAAAACAAATAACTTGAAACTTAGATTTGCTCAAAACACATTACCACGCTGGTTTATTTTCCTGCCTGGGCTTTGAATTGCTATTTTAGATTTTAAACTCTTTATGCTTGGTCATGTTTTATCTTTTGTTATTTTAAATTCTCCATTATAGCTAAGGTAATTACTTTTTCAGCTGTGACCTTGGACGTGAGACCCAAAAGTTTTGTGTTTGTGTTTGTGTGTGTGTTTCTTTTCTAGAAATAGCTAGGGCATTAGAGAGACAGCTATGCTTTAGTCCCTTGACTGACCAGAAGTGATGTGAGCTAGCCGGTCCCTTGGGCATATCTTCTTCAGTGGCTTCTGGAGCTTCCCTGACCTTTGCATCTCTTGTGCTTCCTCTTCCCATCTTTCTCCCTCCCCTCTTGGCCTCCCTAGGTGATACCACCATTATCTCCATCTATCAGTATTTACCGCCTCACCCCACCGGCAGGTGGCTTGGCAGGCATGAGAGGCAGGAGGGTATAGAGAAGGAAGACAAGCCTTGAAGCTGCATTTCCTTCTCTGCAGTCTGTCTTGTATGGCTGCCTTCCCAGCCACCCAGCTGGTTGCCATGTGGTAATGGAGTCCTTACCGTTCCCTTCCAGGTTTATCACATCATCATGAAAAGCTCACTGCTGATTTTGGCTCTTCCCCTTATGTAAGAGGCATACAATGCACTACTAAGATATGTTGTATCAGCTCACTTAGAAAACGGATCTCACTGCTTCATGCTTAGACCTGGTATACCAAGGTCTTACCGAAGCCTAGTTTTAATTGAGTGAAATTCAGTTAAATTGTGATTGAGAATTTGATCGAATTTTGCATGAGAAAAATTTTGCTGGAATAATTTGAAGCAATCAGGGGAATTTGTGTGATTTTACATGCGGTCTGACTGTGTGTTGATCCTAACTGGTATGTACACTTCAGAGTATTGTTTGATCAGGTAGTACTAATTGGGTGAAATATTTGTCTCAATTTTTGCTACTAATAGAGCTACCAGCTGTGAACAACTTGAAAAAATGTGTCACATTGTTTTGCTTGTTTATAAGAAGCAGATGAAAATGTGAAAATCATCACCTTATAGGATGTATAGCTGAGAACTTCATAGCCAGCTGACACCTATGTAACCTACCCAGTTTTGTTTTTGGATGAGGAAATCAAAAGCCAGGTAGGTTAACTGATTTATCTAAAGTCTAGCTAATAGAAAAACAAAGACTATCCATATCCAGACTCCTTGCTGAGCTCTTACTGTCTGTAATTTCTCTAGTGGGATGTGTATTATTTTGAATGTTTAATGCTGGGAAAAAAAAAGTCTTAAGATTTGCCTGAATCAAACAATTCCCTGTTCTAGTTTTAATTAATTAATTAATTAATTTTGTGTGACCACTAATCTACTTCCTTTGTCTACAGATTTGCCCTTTCTAGACATTTCATATCAGTGGGCACATACAATATGTGACCTTTTGTGTTTGGCTTCTTTCACTTAGCACAGTGTTTTCAAGATTCATCCATGTTGTAGCATGTATTAGTACTTCATAACTATTTATGGCTGAATAATATCACACTGAATGGATATACTACATTTTGTTTATCCCTTCATCAGTTGATTAGCATTTAGGTTGTCTTCACTGTTGAGATATTGTGAATAATGCTGTCATAATATTCATGTACAAGTTTCTGTGTAGGCATATTTTCAGTTCTCTTGGATATATACAGTACATAACAGTGGAATTGCTGGATAATATGGTAACTTTGTTCAACATTTTGAGAAACTGCCAAACTATTTTTATAGTGACTGCATCATTTTACATTCCCACCAGCAATGTATGAAGGTTTCAATTTCTCCACATTCTCACCAGCACTTGTTATTGTCCTTTGGATTATAGTGGGTTTGAATTGGTAAGTTATTGTGGTTTTGGTTTGCATTTCCCTAATGATGAATGCTGTTGAGTGACTTTTCATGCAGTTATTGGCCATTTGAATATCTTCTTTAGGGAAATGCCTGTTTATGTCCTTTGCCCATTTTTAATTTTGTTGTCATTTTATTGTTCAGTTGTTCTGTTGTAAGAATTCTTTGTATATTCTGGATACAAGCCACTTGTCAGCTATATGATTTGCCAGTATTTTCTCCCATTCTGTGGGTTGTCTTTTCACCTTTTTTTTTTTTTTAACATATTTATTGGGGTATAATTGCTTTACAATGGTGTGTTAGTTTCTGCTTTATAATCTTTTCACCTTCTTGATAATGTCCTTTGATGTTGTTGTTTTCTGATAGTCCACAAATAAGAGAAGACATCCTTAGGACCTTTCATATATCTTCTTTGTTATTGCCCAGTGTCAGCTAAATTTTAAAGTTTTTGCATATCCTGTTGTAATTCATTTTTTTGCATATTCCGTAAGGCAAGGTGCTTACAATGCAAGATTATCAAATAAAATGTCATTGAGGAGCAGAGAGTACTGTCTAGTTTCCATCCAGTAGGCTCAACCAGTTGAAATACTTCTAAGGTCCTATGTGTATTCCTAGATCTTAAGTGTTTCTGGTGCTTTCTTGGTCATAATTTTGGGTAGTGGGTTTGGGTAGTGAAGAGGAAAGAGTCCTTGCTTATTTCTTATGGAAGGGCTCTTAAAGAGTATGTAAAATTTGTCTATTTTATTTGCTATCATAGCTGTAAGAATCTTACAAAACATATTGTACAAAATCTTCTAATTGGAAAGACCAGATGTTTCAGATCAAGTCATTAGGTATTTAGAAAGCTCCAGCCGTGTTCTCAGCACTGTTCTGTCTCTCTCTCCAATTGTTGGCACTTGAATTTGAATGACGTTTTCCAAAAAATATGGTTTTAAATATGAGTCATAAATTCCCTTTTTTGTAACTCATGGAAAAATGAATGTAACTACAAATGATTTTCTTTCTCTACTAAGTGATTTTTAAAAATGTTTAATTATCAAAGTAGGAATGTTTTGGTGTCATTTTCCTCTCTGAAGTCCCTTCCTTATACCCTCTCCTCCCCCTCTATGCAGTTGTCAGACTTTAATGGTAGGACATCATTTTAAAGAATTTGTACTTAATGGCTCAGTCCCACTGGGCGGTAAGCAGCTCCTTGAGTTTATTATAACTTCTGGCAGGTGTGGCGATTTCTAGGTCACCAGGGAACTCTTGATTAAATTACTCCTGAAGTGCACTAATTGGTCTTTTCCACACTGCTTAGGTGGTTCCAAGGAGACACTGACCAGCTGGCAAAACTTTGCCTATTAAGATCTAGTCTCAGCTTTGTCTTCCTGAGTATTCTCATGCTTTTGTTTAAAGAAGTCACTTATTTTATCTCCTTCCCTTCTTTATTGATTTTAGTTTCTGATGAAGAATTGAAAAGAAGAGTGGCTGAGGAGCTGGCATTGGAGGAGGCCAAGAAAGAATCTGAAAATCAGAAACGGTGAGCTTCATGGTGTTTGAGACAGATTTTGGCAGGCTTGTCATATTTATGAAATATTTTTGGAGAGGAATGATTATAATAAGACTCATCATTTGTATTTGGCTGAACGTGTATGAACGTGGCTGTTTTTGGTTTTGGATTGTGCTTGTTAAAGCCCTAGGTTATCCCCTTCCTAAACTCAATTGTAAATGACCATTTTATTTCTTGTGTACTTCTTAGTTGCATGAATAATTGAGCCCTGTTTTCTCAATATGTGAGAAGTAGTTCTTGAGGATTCTCCTGGCACTCCTCAGGCTAGGTTCTTTTAATGAATATATTTATGAGTGAAAATTACATCGTCTACTATGGGTATTAAGGTTAACAATATTGTAGCTAATAATGAATGTTATATGTTATAGATAGTACCCATGTTAATAAGTAGCACTGATTAGTAGTATGCTCACTTAAAAAAATCAAAGATGTTACAGATAAGTGTAAGGTTGAAAAAACAAAATCCTCTGTAATTTCATCCTACAGAGATAAGCACTCTTGAACATTTCATTCCTCTAGATCTTTTTGTGTACGTCTATATTGTTGTTGTCATTATTACTACTTCTACTAACAATAGCTGCTAAAAGAATGTTCACTGAAATGTTTTTGTAATAGAAAACTGGAAGCAATCCAGATGCCCATCATGGAGGGCTGCATGAGTGAATTATGGTACACGGAATTTTATTACAATGGAATATTAGACAGTCAAGTAGATCTTATGTGCTGATTCAAAAAGATGTTGAAAGGCTGTAACCTAAAAAGAAAGCAATATTCAAAACAACATAGATAATTTTTTTTTTGGTAAAAGTACTACTTTTTAAAGACTTAAAGTATATACTTACTCATAGAAATATGTGGATACATTTTAATCCAAGATAGAGTCAAGTGCTTCCCATCTGTGCTATAATAATAATAATAATAATAATAATAATAATAATTATGATTATGCAAATATCTTTCACATGCACAATGACTACTACCAGTAGATGGTTTGTAAGATTGTGTGTGTGTGTGTGTGTGTGTGTGTGTGTGTGTTTTGGACTGCTTCACTAGTTTGCTTGAGAGAGCTAATGTAAGGAATCTTTGAATTGGATTCTCATCTTCACTGGCTATAGGGGCTTCTGCATATAATTTAACCTCTTTGGGCCTTAAATATTTCATCTCTAAAGTGAGGGTTTATAAAATGTTCTCTAACATTTCTTCTCTTTGACAAAGTGCTAAATAAGCTAGGTCCAATTTGCCTGAAACGTGTAGAACAGGAGATGAGTTTTACTGTACATTAAGACCAACATTTTTCTCAGGAAAGAGAGAAGGCTCATGGCTTAGGGTTTTAAAAATCAAGATGTTAGTACTGCTAAAAGTGTCTACGCATATTTCAATAGTTTCCCACGCAGCACTTCATAATTATTTAATTGGGGTTAGGTTGATGGAGTATATAATTAGATAGTGAAGTTAAAATATTCAAAAAAATTCAGACCATTTTCATTAAGAAGCAGAGAAAATCAATGTGTTATGGTAGAATTCCTTGTCTTTGAAATTTTATTACTTTTAATCGAATTTTATTTTAATAAGGAGTTTTTGGTTAGACCTTCATATTTACTTTGCTTATTATATTTCACATAGGAATTTTTTGTCTTCCTTTCTTCCCCTATGGTACAGGCTTTTGTTACAGTAATTCTCACTGTGGTGGGTTTTTTTTTTTCCCCCTCCATGACTTAGCTCCCATTTGTTCTGTTCTGTGAAAGGTAAAGGGCAGATGAGATGGATAAAAGGTGCCAGTGAGGGCTGATTTCATCTCTCATGTGGACTGGGGTTGGCAGCCTAGCTGTAAGCTGGGACAAATGACTATTGATAAAGAATTTATTTTCTGTCACTTTTAAGGGGAGCAGAGGGTGGTACAGCCATTTTTATTGTTTTCTCTTTAAAAAAAATGTTTTGTTTGAAGCCTTCTTCATGCAAACTTCCAGCTGTCAAATCTTGGCAAAAAGTGTGTGTTTACCTGTATGATAGTTCTTAGAAGAATCAATAGCTATTTTTTTTTCTTTTTTCAACCAGAGAAGAAACTTCAGAAAAAGCATTAAAAAGGTTTTCTGTGCCGTCTTTTAAAAGCAACTTTTTGCAGAAACAAAGCATTTATAGGTAATTGTATCTGTTGCCTTAATTGAATAAAGCCTTGGAAGCAGTTTTAGAAGATGGTTCCTTGTGTCCTGGACTGTCAGTGGTATATGCCTGGCTTTCCAAGTCTTCTCTTTTCACCCCAGATGTACCCATAACTGTAGTTGAGTTCCTAAGCCCTTAAGATTGGGGCATAGGCACATGAAAGTGTAAAGGATCCAACGTATGCAGAAAGGACTTTGGAAATTATTTCCATTGTGATATTTTTTTATAGGATAGTTATCATTTTTAACCTTTTTATTATGGACACTTTAAAACACCTTCAAAAACAGAAGGGTACAGTGAATCCCCATGACACTGTTTCAACAATTCTTGTTTCATCTATACCCCATTCACTCCACCTGTATGGTGAATGGTAAGGAGAAGTACCAACATTTTTAATAGGTTGGCGAATTTCATGGCAGGGAAATACTCTGAAATATCTTCTGTCAGGCTAGCTTAAATAAGGACCTTGTTTCAGTTAGGTTTTTTTGGTTGAAAGACTGGAACTTAACTCTGGCCGACTTGGGAAGCAAGGAAATTTTTAGAAGAATATTAAGATAGTTGAAAGGAATCAAAAGGAAGACTAGAGAACCACTAGGTAGGGAAGAACTGGGTAGTACTTAAGACTTTACACAGTGAGGAAGAAGTAATTCTCCAGGATGACAGTTCCATGATAAAGGGGAAAGGATGGTGGGTGGCTGAATTTCATTGAATTGAAGATGCCATCGATTTCTAAGAAGCATTGCATTTGACGTACCACTAAGAAAAAAATTGCTGCAAATAATAACCCAGTAGTTTATATCTTAGAATTTTTTTTATTGAAAGAGCTCATTAAGACTGACTTTGGGGCTTCCCTGGTGGCGCAGTGGTTGAGAGTCCGCCTGCCGATGCAGGGGACACGGGTTTGTGCCCCGGTCCGGGAGGATCCCACATGCCGCGGAGCGGCGGGGCCCGTGAGCCATGGCCGCTGGGCCTGTGCGTCCGGAGCCTGTGCTCCGCAACGGGAGAGGCCACAACAGTGAGAGGCCCGCGTACCGTTAAAAAAAAAAAAGACTGACTTTGAATTTCTAAAAACCTATCACCTGTATGTTCATAAAAAGGAAAATGCAAGTGAAATAAATAGGTTAAGGCATGTCAACTAGGGGAGATTTTGGTTTCCAGGGGACACGTGAAAATGTCTGGAGACGTTTTTTGGCTGTCACAACTAGTTAGGTCTTACTGGCATCTAGTGGGTAGAGGCCAGGGATACTGCTAAACATTCTGTAATGCACAGGATACCCCCCACCCAAAAAAAGCTCACAAAAAAACAAAGAATTATCTGGCCCAGAATGTCAGTAGTGCTGATAGTGAGAAACCCAAGGTTAAGGGACTCAAAACCTGTTCATGTTGGTTCTAATGCTTTTAAATTGTTCTGTGACTCAGGGTCTTGATGTCTTTGTTTTTCCACACGGTATCATATTCTGTGCCATCAAAACCTTGATGACACAGCATTCTGCTGTTGTACCTGGGATTTTTCCAGGCTGCTGACACCAGTTTTGCAAATTTTGATGCTTATGCACAAGCTATGCCAACTATTCAGGATCAGGCTGGCAGACTGAAAGTGTGAGGTGCTTTCAGGCATGTGGAGACGTGGGCAGATAGGGTCCTAGAACTGTATTTTGTCAGTACAGTCTGTACATACTCTAGACCATAACCTATGTTAGGTTGGAAGTGATTTTTTTTTTTAAAATTGGGGTATAGTTGTTTTACAACGTTGTATTAGTTTCTGCTGTACAGCAAAGTGGAGTTCCCTGTGCTCTACAGCAGGTTCTCATTAGTTATCTATTTTATACATATTATTTAGTGTATATATGTCAGTCCCAATCTTCCAATTCATCCCACCACCACTTCCTCCTTTGGTGTCCATACGTTTGTTCTCTATGTCTGTGTCTCTGTTTCTGCATTGCATACCGGTTCATCTGTACCATTTTTCTAGATTCCACATATATGTGTTAATATACAATATTTGTTTTTCTCCTTCTGACTTCGCTCTGTATGACAGTCTCTAGGTTCATCCATGTCTCTGCAGATGACCCAATTTCGTTCCTTTTTATGGTTGAGTAATATTCCATTGTATATATGTACCACATCTTCTTTATCCATTTGTCTGTTGGTGGACATTTAGGTTGCTTCCACGACCTGGCTATTGTAAATAATGCTGCAGTGAACATTGGGGTGCATGTGTCTTTTTGAGTTATGTCTTTCTCTGGGTATATGCCCAGTAGGATTGCTGGATCTTATGGTAATTCTATTTTTAGTTTTTTAAGGAACCTCTATACTGTTCTCTGTAGTGGCTGTATCAATTTACATTTCCACCAACAGTGCAGGAGGGTTTCCTTTTCTCCACATCCTCTCCAGCATTTATTGTTTGTAGATTTTTCAACGATGGCCATTCTGACTGGTGTGAGGTGATACCTCATTGTAGTTTTGATTTGCATTTCTCTAATAATTAGTGATGTTGAGCAGCTTTTCATATGCCTCTTGGCCATCTGTATGTCTTCTTTGGAGAAATGTCTATTTAGGTCTTCTTCCCAGTTTTTGATTGGGATTTTTTTGGTAATATTGAGCTGCATGAGCTGTTTGTATATTTTAGAGATTAATTCTTTGTCTGTTGATTCATTTGCAAATATTTTCTCCCATTCTGAGGGTTGTCTTTTTGTCTTGTTTATGGTTTCCTTTGCTGTGCAGAAGCTTTTAAGTTTCATTAGGTCCCATTTCTTTCCTTTTGTTTTTATTTCCATTACTCTAGAAGGTGGGTCAAAAAGGATCTTGTTGTGATTTATGTCAGAGTGTTCTTCCTACGTTTTCCTCTTAGAGTTTTATAGTGTCTGGCCTTACATTTAGATCTTTAATCCATTTTGAGTTTATTTCTGTGTATGGTGTTAGGGAGTGTTCTAATTTCATTCTTTTACATCTAGCTGTCCGGTTTTCCCAGCACCACTTATTGAAGAGACTGTCCTTTCTCCATTGTATATCCTTGCCTCCTTTGTCATAGATTAGTTGATCATAGGTGCGTGGGTTTATCTCTAGGCTTTCTATTCTGTTCCATTGATAATATATTTCTGTTTTTGTGCCAGTACCATACTGTCTTGATTTCTGTAGCTGTGTAGTATAGTCTGAAGTCAGGGAGCCTGATTCCTCCAGCTCCGTTTTTTTTTTTTTTTTAAGCAAGATTGCTTTGGCTATTTGGGGTCTTTTGTGTCTCCATACAAATTTTAAGATTTTTTGTTCTAGTTCTGTGAAAAATGCCATTGGTAATTTGATAGGAATTGCATTGAATCTGTAGGTTGCGTTGGGTAGTATAGTCATTTTCACAATATTGATTCTTCCAATTCAAGAACATGGTATATCCCTCCATCTGTTTGTGTCATCTTTGATTCCTTTCATCAGTGTCTTACAGTTTTCTGAGTACAGGTCTTTTACCTCCTTAGGTAGGTTTATTCCTAGGTATTTTATTCTTTTTGTTGCAATGGTGAATAAGATTGTTTCCTTAATTTCTCTTTCTGATCTTTCATTGTTAGTGTATTGGAGTGCAAGAGATTTCTGTGCATTACTTTTGTATCCTGCAACTTTACCAAATTCATTGATTAGCTCTAGTAGTGTTCTGGTGGCATCATTAGGATTTTCTATGTATAGTATCATGCCATCTGCAAACAGTGACAGTTTTACTTCTTTTACAGTTTGTATTCCTCTTATTTCTTTTTTTAAAAAAATAAATTTATTTTTATTTATTTATTTTTGGCCGCATTGGGTCTATGTTGCTGCGTGCAGGCCTTCTCTGGTTGCGGCGAGTGGGGGCTATTCTTTGTTGTGGTGCGCAGGCTTCTCATTGTGGTTGCTTTTCTTGTTGCAGAGCACAGGCTCTAGGTGCGCGGGCTTCAGTAGTTGTGGCACGTGGGCTCAGTAGTTGTGGCTTGCAGGCTCTAGAGCACAGGCTCAGTAGTTGTGGCACATGGGCTTAGTTGCTCCGTGGCATGTGGGATCTTCCTGGACTAGAGCTCAAACCTGTGTCCCCTACATTGGCAGGCTAATTCTTAACTACTGCACCACCAGGGAAGTCCCCTTTTATTTCTTCTCTGATTGCTGTGGCTAGGACTTGCAATAGGACTTGCAAAAGTATGTTGAATAATAGTGGCAAGAGTGGACATCCTTGTGTTGTTCCTGATCTTAGAGGAAATGCTTTCACTTTTTCACTATTGAGAATGATGTTTTCTGTGGGTTTGTCATATACGGCTTTTATTATGTTGAGGTAGCTTCCTTCTATGCCCACTTTCTGGAGAGTTTTTATCATAAATGGGTGTTGAATTTTGTCAAAAGCTTTCTCTGCATCTATTGAGATGATAATATGGTTTTTCTCCTTCAATTTGTTAATATGGTATATCACATTGATTGATTTGCGTATATTGAAGAATCCTTGCCTTCCTGGGATAAATCCCACTTGATCATGGTGTATGATCCTTTTAATGTGCTGTTGGATTCTGTTTGCTAGTATGTTGTTGAGGATTTTTGAATCTATGTTCATCAGTGATATTGGCCTGTAGTTTTCTTTCTTTGTGACATGTTTGTCTGATTTTTGTATCAGGGATGGTGGCCTCGTAGAATGAGTTTGGGGGTGTTCCACCCTCTGCTATTTTTTGGAAGAGTTTGAGAAGGATAGGTGTTAGCTCTTCTCTAAATGTTTGATAGAATTCACCTGTGAAGCCAGCTGGTCCTGGGCTTTTCTTTGTTGGAAGATTTTTAATCACAGTTTCAATATCATTACTTGTGATTGGTCTGTTCATATTTTCTATTTCTTCATGGTTCAGTCTTGGAAGGTTATAGCTTTCTAAGAATTTGTCCATTTCTTCCGGGTTCTCCATTTTATTGGCATAGAGTTGCTTGTAGTAGTCTCTCATGATCCTTTGTATCTCTGCAGTGTCTGTTGTAACTTCTCCTTTTTCATTTCTAATTCTGTTGATTTGAGTCCTCTCCCTCTTTTCTTGATGAGTCTGGCTAAAGGTTTATCAATTTTGTTTGTCTTCTCAAAGAAACAGCTTTTAATTTTATTGATCTTTGCTCTTGTTTGTTTCTATTTCATTCATTTCTGCTCTGATATTTATGATTTCTTTCTTTCTACTAACTTTGGGGTTTTTTTGTTCTTCTTTCTCTAGGTCCTTTAGGTGTAAGGTTAGATTGTTTATTTGAGATTTTTCTTGCTTCTTGAGGTAGGATTGTATTGGTTTATAAACTTCCTTCTTAGAACTGCTTTAGCTGCATCCCATAGGTTTTGGGTCATTGTGTTTTCATCGTCATTTGTCTCTAGGTATTTTTTGATTTCCCCTTTGATTTCTTCAGTGATCTCTTGGTTATTTAGTAGCATATTGTTTAGCCTCCATGTGTTTGTGTTTTTTTACAATTTTTTCCCTGTAATTGATTTCTAATCTCATAACATTGTGGTCGGAAAAGATGCTTGATAGGATTTCAGTTTTCTTAAATTTACCAAGGTTTGATTTGTGACCTAAGATGTGATCTGTCCTGGAGAATGTTCCATGTGCACTTGAGAAGTAAGTGTATTCTTCCACTTTCAGGTGGAATGTCTTGTAAATATCAATTAAATCTGTTTGGTCTATTGTGTCATTTAAAGCTTGTGTTTCCTTATTTATTTTCTCTGGATAATCTGTCCATTGTTGTACGTGGGGTGTTAAAGTCCCCCAGTATTATTGTGTTACTGTCAATTTCCCCTTTTATGGCTGTTAGCATTTGCCTTATGTATTGAGGTGTTCCTGTGTTGGGTGCATAAATATTTATAATTGTTATGTTTTCTTCTTGGATCTATCCCTCGATCGTTATGTAGTCCTTCCTTATCTCTTGTAACAGTCTTTATTTTAAAGTCTGTTTTATCTGATATGAGTATTGCTATTCCAGCTTTCTTTTGATTTCCATTTGCATGAAATATCTTTTTTCATCCCCTCACTTTCAGGCTGTATGTGTCCCTTGGACTGAAGTGGGTCTCTTGTAGACAGCATATATATGGGTCTTGTTTTTGTATCCATTCAGCCAGTCATTGTCTTTTGGTTGGAGTATTTAATCCATTCACATTTAGGGTAATTATCTGGAAATGATTTCTTGAGTGTCTGCCTCATCTCCTACCTAATTCAGAAATCCTTTTATGGCATCTCTGACTGGTCATGCCACACACATTTAGAACCCATTCAGAAATCATTTAAACTGAAGAGACTTTATTAGGCCATTCAGAGTTTACCTGAACTCCTTTAAGTTTCCACTTCTTTTTCATTTATTTTTTAAATTGAAGTATAGTTGATTTACAATGTTGTATTAATTTCTTCTGTACAGCAAAGTGATTCAGTTATACATATAAACATTCTTTTTTATATTATTTTCCATTATGGTTTATCACAGGATATTGAATATAGTTCCCTGTGTTGTATAGTAGGACGTTGTTGTGTATCCAAGTTTCCACTTCTTTAAAACTAATATGCAGATGTGGCCTAATAAAAGTTGCTTTCGAGGAGGAGGTTTCTACTAGGGCCACAGCGATAACATAGTTAATTTTAAGCACTATGGCTGGATATGTTATATTCTCATTTCTAAAAAACATTTACACATGGAATCTCAATTCAATTTATCTTAGATCTTATTCTGTTTTATGAGAATCTTGAGTGATTTGATGCCTTCCAGAATCACTGACCTAAAGTTAGTACATACACTAAAATTGTTGGATCTAATTTGGAATCGTAGGTTTGCTTATCACAACATATAATGGATGGAATAGTTGTTTGGTGTATTGAGAGTCAAGAGCAAACTAAATGCTCGTGTCAGCAGTCTGTTTTTGCTGTGATACTCTATTGTGTGTTTTGGATTATAGCTGACCATAATGTGTTACAACTATAGCTGGCCAGTATAGCAAGGATGTAATATGCTACAGTTTGAATATAGACTTTTTTTTTTTTTTTTTTTTTTATTTTTTTGCAGTCCGCGGGCCTCTCACTGTTGTGGCCTCTCCCGTTGCGGAGCACAGGCTCCGGACGCACAGGGCCAGCGGCCATGGCCCGCGGGGCCAGCCACTTCGCGGCACGTGGGATCCTCCCGGACCGGGGCACGAACCCGTGTCCCCTGCATCGGCAGGCGGACTCCCAACCACTGTGCCACCAGGGAAGCCTCTGAGTATAGACTTTTAAAATGTGATTTACTTCTCTCCTGTGCCCTACCTCCAAAAGTCAGTCTCTGACAGCAAGAAAAATGTAACTACTTCTGACCTCTGACCTTTGGCATTTGAATTTCACCTCTATACCTGTAAAGGCAAGTGAAAGTTGCCTCCATTTTAATAACCTTTTTCGGGAAGCCAAGAAGAAAGGGAATAGTTACTTGATGTTGTAACTAGCTGTACATCAACCAAGATTACTTGCTTGCTGTTTTTAGGTGGATGTTAGTTGAGATTTTATCCCGTTTTTAATTACTTGAACAATTACATTAGATATGTGAGACTCAAAATAATTTGGTTTAATAAATTGGTCATAAATTTTATCAGCTGTGTGGTTAAGTTAGAGTATAGCACAGTCCATTTATTTTTCCATTTATCACATCAAATAAGGACTTATATCATCAAATAAAGGCTTAACACTTGTTTGTATCAATACTTCTTAGTTTCTCATAGTAAAGGTGAAATTCATAGGGTTGCTGTCTTCTGTTTAAATCCACTATATATAATAATTCATTTTAATTTTATTATTTGATATTATTTGCCTTTGGAGAAAAAAGCTGAAAAAGGAAGGAGGAAAGAATTCAATATAGAAAAACAGTGTTTGGGGGTCCTAGTGTCACATTGAAAATACATAATGTAAGAAATCATCTACCTAGTGTGGCATCTTTCACATGGTAAACTCTCACAAATATTTGTTGAATTGAATGATTGACTGAATCATTCATACTGGAAAATCTTGACATTCTCCTGGGAAGGGCAGTCTACTCTGTATACATATGCATATACATTTCACATTATGTTAAAAACAAAAAAACTATGCTTTTAAAAATTAGACATTAACCAAGGACTATAGATACTAGAGACTTGTTATAAATCTTTGTTTCAAATTAGTGTAGTGTTAAACGTTGTTTTCTAGTCATCGACACATACTACACAGTTGTTATGAAATTACATACCTTCAACCTGCAAGTCATCTCTAGGTATATAGTAATTAAAAAAAATACCAACTTTCAGGGAACAAGTTCTGTTGATCCACTAATATTTATCAGTGGCTTTTATCATAAAAATGTAGTTTTTAAGTGACTTTAAAGATCAGTTAGCAGTCAATATTTTCTCATGGTCCTCACAACTGTCACAGGCAATGAATCTCACTTCTAATTTACAAATATTTGCAAAGAAGGTGATTACAGAAGTTTGTACCCTGCTGTGTTGTGAGCAGATTCCCCAGTGTCTGGCTCCAGTAGGCGCAGTGGATGGTTGATTGGCATTATGTGGAAAATATTTATGTGCTCTGACATTTAAGAGATCCTTCTGTAGTATAAAAATCCCAATATATTAGATTAATTATTTTATTAACCTCATTAAAGCTGTTTTTTTTTTTTTTTTAATGCATGTTGTGTTTCTGCGGTTTCATTCCTTTAACTTTTCTGTTCCATTCTGCTTAAAAGTAAAGCCCTAACTCATTCGGAATGTAAGAGATCACATCCTAACCACCCAGTACTTTTCACTGGGAAATGACTGGAAGTGCTATGTATGTACTAAGTATTGGAATCTTTAGCCATCTGCTACTTTCATCTTTTTTCTTCAAGTGGCACTTTTCTATTTTTAATAGTGACAAGTGCTTTCTATAACCAACAATTACAGAAGGCTGGATTATCCAGCCTGTGTTTTATTCACATCTCTTTACTTTTTCCAAATCCAGTTTTCTTTCCTATTGATGTTATGCTGTTGTAGACTCCTACCCTGAATTCTGTTCGAGAAGCTATTTTTACATGTAGGAATATTAAACCTGGAAAACCAGAGTCAATCAAGCATGCTGTAGAAATCTGTAACTTTTTTTATTGGTTGTAATAGCAGCTGTGATGTTCAACCACTTCTTGTTCAGATGTTTCTTTTGACAGTAATTACAGTGTTTTCTCTCATGAAGCAGGTGTTTGAAGTACCAAAGTTGGTTTCTGCATTTGGAAGTTTCTAGGAGTTGGTTTCTGAGTGTCCTGTGTGGTTGTTATAGTTCTTGTTGAAGTTTCTCCATTACCCAGAACAATCTCAGGGGGAGCGGGCATTGTCATATACTCCGTAAATCATTTATTATTCTTCACATAAACTATTAATGTTTTTTGTCAGTGTTATCACTGTTTTATAAAAACAGATGACTCAAGTAGACATATGTAAAGTTTTCAGTCAGCAGTGGAAGCAGGACTTGAATTGGGCTGCCTGCCCCAGAGCCCTGTACTCTGTTGCTGAGGTGATAGAATCATATTGTGTCCCATCACCCTGTAAACATTTATTCAAAGGAAACCCGACAGAACTCTGATACAAAACTGCTTCAAGTGCGATCTGGTTATAGCTAGGACTAGGGATTTAGAGCTCTGTCAGCCATTTCCCCCACCTTTTCCCTTCCTAGAAACCTGGGAAGCATAGGGCTTAGTTTGAGAAACTTCTGGCTAGAATAATTTTCTCTCACATTGGGACACTTCGTTTGTGAGGAGTAAACTTTTCTTTTCCGAACAGCATTTGCTGGAGAGACTCAGTTCAGTTTCCATTTTAGAAGGTGAGTGGGCAGTGGCCTCATGTCCATTTCCTTGTGTCCAGAAGTCCGTACTTATGGACAGTGGTCTGTGTAGGCTGGGCCTTACCCTGCTGAGCCCTCAGTCCTGGGCCTTCTGGGAGCCATCTGCTGATCCTGCTGGTGATGAATGCCTTGTTAGGAGGAGGGTAGCAGGATGAGATCCTCCTTTGGCAGTTCCCTCTGCAACTGGGGAGAAATACACAGGGTTCTCCTCTTCCTCTCCTGACCTCAACAGGTTTGCCAGTAGAGCCTCTAGCTGTAAAGGAGTGTGGGCGACATAGTTAAAATTCAGACGTAAATTTTATCTCAGCATTATAATATTTCTAAACATTGGCACATTTTCATGTTTAAGTAAACCTCCTGCTCCCTTTCCTGGTTGCAGAAAACCCTTAAAAACGAGTAGCTCATCTTAAGTTTCTGATAAATGTTTTTTTGAGAGAACCCATATTCTTTTGCATCCATTCTTATCCGGAGCAGCTGTCATTTGTTTTTGATGAAAACTTTCTTCACAGTTCATAGATGGCATACACATAGAATACACACACTGGGGTCACATTATGTTATGAAAACCATTTCGGAGTACAGGACCCATGTGCCCAACTGAAATGAAAACAATAAAAAAATAATAGGTATTGGATTCTTGTATTTTCTGAGCACTTTATATATTTTAACTCACTTCATCCTCACAACACCTGTATTGTCTGCACTTTATAAGTGAGGAAAGTGAGAGGTAAAGAAGAAACTTACCCAAAGTCATATCTGGTAAGTGGAGAGCCTGGGGTTTGAACTGAAGTCTCTGTCAAGTTCATGCACTTCACCATCCTGCAGTATTCCCTTTCTCTGTGTATAGGGAATGCTCTCTTTAAAGTTTTTCATTTACAGTTGTGAGAAGAGGTAACAAACATTTGCTTGGGCTTTCACCTCTAAAGCATTAGTAAACAAAAATGTTTTAGAAATGATCTCGATTGTGTGCTCCTGGTTATTAGATCTGTGCAGCTGCTCTGGATGATATTTTTAAAACTTCCTTTATCTTAGTACCAAAATCTTTTGAGAATTTGTGTTTAAAGTTAGTATTTTTTATTCAGGTTGGCTATAACTTATTACTAAATGTCATTGGTGTCCACATTTTCAGTGATGGTGGCACTTTGAATTTCTTGTTAGCTTAAGATGGGGACGTTTTTCTTAATAGCACAGCAGGGCGGGCTGTGTGGAAGCAGATGGGGCCCTGCCTCGTGAACTTTAGAGGTGAGTGCTGCCTCCAGTCAGTGAGGCACACACGTGCCCAGTAGTGCTGTGCAGAGTTCTCTGGAGCAATCGGGCCCTTCCGCTCTGTGGGAAGCAATAAAGAGGCACAGCACTTATACTTTAATAGACGGTCGTGAAGTGGAAATCATTTTGGAGTTCTCCTTCTGTATTCATCCTTAGCCTTTTTTTTTTTAAAGAAACTTGGACTCATTTTCTTATTTTGTATTGGTGTGTTGCTTCACTTGTTGGGCTTTGGTTTGTAGTATTTGTTACTATTTATTTGCCTTTTATGTGATAGAGTATTTTGATGTTGTCACATTTAGTCCACAAACTGACATGTTTTTAAATCAATGAAAAAATCTAGCTGCTGGGACAGTGTGATTTTGGAGCTCAAATATGGAATTCCTCCACTGAGTAATGTGCAGCTAGCACAGGGGCAGTTTATTAGTTATATACTATTTACAGTTGTTTCCTTACACGTACACTATGTAGCTCCTCCAGGCTTAAACCAGTTCATTTGGAATTTTTTTCAACTTATTCCATTAAAATGATTTTAGTGTGATTTTTGGCATCAAGTATAAAGTATAAAAATAGAGGTTAATCCTGTAAATGTTTCAGTTAATGATTTAAATTTGAGTTCCTTCACAACTTCTTAGAATAGATCTCTTAAATTCTTCGTTTCCTGGTGCCATTTTGTGAATGATTATTAGAGTAAAACAAAAATCCCTTAAAAAAATCCATAGATTACAGTTTTGCTTTCCTGATAGGTTGATGGATTAAAACCAAACCAAATTAAAATAAAACCAAAAAAGTCACTTGAAACCACTAATTTAATATGGGAAATGTCTATTAATTTAAAAACCATTACCCAACAGTTCCTGCAATTTTCATTATTGCTACAGAATGTGGTAGGTTTGATCTAGAAAGGTCATTCCTCAAACTACTGAAAACATGGATAATGTTGATTTATTTTAAAAAATTACAAAAGAAATATATTTCAAAGAAATTCAGATAATATATGAGCATAAGAAGTCATCTTACCCCTTCTCCTCCATTACCCTGCTCTTCCCCCTTAAAATCATTCACATATTTTACCCTAAGGGAAATGTATTCTTGACAGTGTTTTGTATGGTTTGTTTCTTAAACAAAATGAGATTGAAGTAATAACGTTGGATAGCTTGTTTTTTTTCCCCCACCCAATCATATAGTGTGGTCCTCCCCCTATGTGCAGAATAAGCAGATCTCGAGTAGACTTAAAATCTGATAATATACACTATTTAAGAAGACTTTACCTAAGAAGTAATACTAATAGCAATAACATTTAATAATAAGCAATAATAAGTAGTAGTAACAGCTAACAGTTTTTGAACACTTCCTTTGTCTCAGGCACTGGTCCAAGCACTTTGCACGTAATGATCATTTAATCCTCACAGCAACCCTATGAGGCAGGTTCTGATCTGCTGGTACCCTTACTTCATAGATGAGGTGGCTGAAACACAGGTTCATACTTGCTTCTAGTCACATACCCAGAAAATAGAGGAGTTGGGATTTGAACCCAGGCAGTCTGGAACCTGAAGCCACACTCATCATCGCTCTGCTAGACTGTATAACAGAGGCTAAATTGTTTTCTGGTCCAACAGGGAGGCCACCTATTATATGTTAGTATGAATGCTGTATCTAAGGCTCTTTTGATGTGTTTTACTGGAGATTTATGTTTTTCAGGTTTTAGTACAATTTTGCCTTGATTGTGGAGCTCACTAAATAAGGAATTTAGTTTTGAAAAGAATTCACAATGAAGGGATTTTTGGGGTATTTTTGTTTTTTTTTAATTCACATGACTATATTTTGAAATAAAGCTGTCAAAATACTGTCAAATAGTGGGTGAAAGTTAATATTTCTGTGGATTTTGCTCTAAAATGTTGGAAATTGTGTATTTCTTTATGAATATACCTGTCAGCTGTACAATTCAGTTTTTATAGACTTAAAGAAAAGGAGCCCAAACTATTGTCCAAGTGAGTTTCTGTAACTTAACTTGTTTGTACAGCCCCAGGTAGATTTGACTTAGAAAGCACTTTCCTCCAACTATTGAAAACTTATTCTAACAAATTGAGAGTAACATCAGAACTTTGATTATTGATTATTCTTGCTCCCTCCTTCGTGCCTTTATGTTTCTGCTTTTAAAATACATTGCAAATTCATGACTCCCACGCATTTCTTTCCTTACTTAGTCTAAGCCAGCTGGTTCTCAACTGAGGGGGATTTTGCCGCCTCTCCCCAACGCTGCCTCCACGGGTCATTTGGCCTCATCTGGAGACCTTTAAGGTTGTCACCACTTGGAGGACGCTTCTGGCATCTGTCTAGTGGGTAGAGGCCAGGGATGCTATTAAACATCCTGCAACACAGGGCAGCCCCCCACAGCAAAGAATTGTTTGGTCCAAATGTCAGTAGTGCCGTGGATGAGAAACCCTGGTCTAAGTCACTATCATTTCTTTTTCTTTTTTTTATATCTAAGATTTCATAATTATTACTTTTTTTTTACATCTTTATTGGAGTATAATTGCTTTACAGTGGTGTGTTAGTTTCTGCTTTATAACAAAGTGAATCAGTTATACATACACACATGTTCCCATATCTCTTCCCTCTTGCGTCTCCCTCCCTCCCACCCTCCCTATCCCACCCCTCCAGGTGGTCACAAAACACCAAGCTGATCTCCCTGTGCTATGCGGCTGCTTCCCACTAGCTGTCTACCTTACGTTTGGTAGTGTATATATGTCCATGCCTCTCTCTCGCTTTGTCACAGCTTACCCCATATCCTCAAGTCCATTCTCTAGTAGGTCTGTGTCTTTATTCCTCTCTTACCCCTAGGTTCTTCATGACATTTTTTTTCCTTAAATTCCATATATATGTGTTAGCATACGGTATTTGTCTTTCTCTTTCTGACTTACTTCACTCTGTATGACAGACTCTAGGTCTATCCACCTCATTACAAATAGCTCAATTTCGTTTCTTTTTATGGCTGAGTAATATTCCTTTGTATATATGTGCCACATCTTCTTTATCCATTCATCCAATGATGGACCCTTAGGTTGTTTCCATCTCCGGGCTATTGTAAATAGAGCTGCAGTGAACATTTTGTTACATGACTCTTTTTGAATTATGGTTTTCTCAGGGTATATGCCCAGTCACTATCATTTCTCACTTGAGCTACTGTAAAGTCTCCATGCAGGGAGCCAGTCCTGTCCCCCAGACCCTGCTCTCCACAAAGCAGTGTTAGTGTGCTTTAAAAAATGCATTTGGAATCATGGCACTTTATTTGCTTAAAATCCTTTAATGGCATTTCATTAGATCTAGCATAAAATCCAGATCTTTCCCTTGATCTTCTGGTCCTCTGCTGCCCTTTATGTTTATACACTTGGGCCTCATCTCTTATCACCCTCCCATTTTACATTTCAGCTGTAGCAGCTGCCAAACCTGTTTGTCCCTGCATAGTTCTTTGCCTAGAATACTTGTATTTCATATTTTGCATGGCTGACTCCCTCTTACTATTTAGGGTTCTTCTCAAATAACCCCGCAGAGAGGCTTTCCCTGATTGCTTTGTTTAGTCATTCTCTTTCCTGTCCTCTCACTGTAGCTCTCCTTTCTCTGCCTTGTTTCTTTAGCACTTTATCTGTTTATTGACTGTCTCCTCCAACTGGAATATAAAGGTCTCCGAGGGCAAAACTCGTTGTCATATAGTAAGTGCCAACAAGAATGCATCACTGAATTACAGCAGTACTTTATGGTTGTGGTAAATAGATTAAAATGGGATAGACTTTGTCCAAAAGGAAAAAGAGGCAGGAGCATCATATGACTACAGCAGCTATCATTGAATGATTGCCTACTGTTTACCAGGTGCTGTGCTGGTACATTTGTATACACTAGCTCCGAACTTGCCAAGAGCCTTCTGACGAGGCCTGCCTTAGCCTAGGTGGTAGCCTGCAGGATGATGCCCCTCACATTACATTCCCCCAGACCCAAAATACCCGCCCCCCCCCCCCCC
>NW_006782674.1:1329712-1340350 GCF_000442215.2 Lipotes vexillifer | reverse complement strand
CCCCCCCCCCCACACCCTCGCATCTGAGGAGAAATGGCTGTGGTAGCTCTGCTCTTTGTGGGTTTATTTTACAATCAGAATGCCACTGGGAGAGGCTAAATCCCTGACCCAAGGCTGTGCTACTGACCAAAGCCAGCCTCAGGATTTAAGCCCAGTTCTCTTTTACTCCAAGCCCATGCCTCTTTCCCAACACTTCAAGCTTTCTTGGTTCTTAGGGGGCAGCTGCAGTTCACATCTTCCCTTCTAGCAGGCTTAGTTGGCATCCATTTTTTGATAGGGGGGCTGCATTTTTAACTCCAGAGGCAACAATTTCTCTGGTTTCTGATGACTTAGGCAGAAATAATCTATTTATCTGTCTTGTCCTGAGACGGTTGCTTAGTGTTGTCTGAAAGTAAAAAACTGACATTATGAGACTATAATCTGGACTTTGGACTGTTTTTATTGGCAACCAAAAACATAGAATTTGTAACTAAGAACATGTAAAATATATACTGTGTCATGCATTCATATTTATTTATTTAAAAAATGTTTGTTTATTTTGGCTGCATCAGGTCTTAGTTGCGGCACGCAGGATCTTTGTTGAGGCATGCAGGATCTAGTTCCCTGACCAGGGATTGAACCCCGGCCCCCTGCATTGGGAGCACGGAGTCTTACCCACTGGACCACCAGGGAAGTCCCTGCATTCTTATTTATTCATTCATTCATTCATTCATTCATTCATGCTGCGTTGGGTCTTTGTCGCTGTGTGCGGGTTTTCTCCAGCTTCGGCGAGCGGGGGGCTACTCTTCGTTGCGGTGCGTGGGCTTCTCACTGCGGTGGCTTCTCTTGTTGTGCAACACAGGCTCTGGGCTCATGGGCTTCAGTAGTTGTGGCATGCGGGGTCAGTAGTTGTGGCTTGCGGGCTCTAGAGCGTAGGCTCAGTAGTTGTGGCGCACGGGCTTAGTTGGCTCCGTGGCATGTGGGATCTTCCTGGACCAGGGCTCGAACTCGTGTCCCCTGCATTGGCAGGCGGCTTCTTAACCACTGCGCCACCAGGGAAGCCCGCGCATTCATATTTATATGAGATCGGACCAGAATGTGATTTATCTGTCTTTGAGCCTTGAAAGTTGGGACAGAAGTCAGGAAGCCTGTACCTCTGATTAGTTCCCATGAATCCTGTCGATGGCATCCACTTTTCCTTTGAATATTTGGTCCTTTAAGTTCAAGAGGAACCAGGAGTCACATGGATTTGTATTTTGAAAATCTACGTCTGCAAACTCTCACCACATCATCACCTGGTGTGGTGAGAGTTTTTGGTTGAAACCTGAACTTATTCCGCTTTCTTTGGCCCTCCTGCCTCCCAGGAACCGGTGCTCGCCCAAGGTACCAGGGGAGGCAAAAGCCCAGGGCGGCCTGTGATGGCAGATTGTTCTGAGTTTCAGTGTTCCTGTACAGTTTGTGAGTTGAACATTGCCTTGTGCTTCATCCTCTCTTGTATCTATCCTCCCACTACCTTTAAATGCTTTTTGAGGTTTTTTTTTTTTGTTTTTTTTTTTCTTTTTCCATTTTCTAGCAGCTTTTTATAGGAATGACACACACTCAGCAAACTCAGCCTTAGACAACCTTTTGCAGACAAGAACAGCACACTTACCAGTCAGGGAACAAAGTGAGAGAAAAATGAAGAACAATATTAGAAAAGAACCCTTTGGGAAGCTGCACAAAAATGTTATATTAAAATCGATCCCAGGGCTTGACCTTTTGTGGTAGTGTATATTTTAAAGCCTTTTATTGATTCTCTTTTAATAACATGTTTATTCTAGTTTACTGACAGAATCCTAGGGGGAATACAAAAAGAAAAGAACAGATTATTATGATGGTCATTTAAATTTGTCTTGGGCATTTTTTATGTCTGACTAGTGTTATCTTTATGTATTTAACGTACATCATTCTTTCTCAGTATGATACTGAGAGATGTTATAAAGGTGGGAAAGTGATTTTTTTTTTGCGGTACGTGGGCCTCTCACTGTTGTGGCCTCTCCCGTTGCGGAGCACAGGCTCCGGACGTGCAGGCTCAGCAGCCATGCCACGGCTCACGGGCCCAGCCGCTCCGCGGCATGTGGGATCTTCCCAGACTGGGGCAGGAACCCGCGTGCCCTGCATCGGCAGGCGGACTCTCAACCACTGCACCACCAGGGAAGCCCAGGAAAGTGATTTTTAAATCTACTTTAATTGAAAATATGCTTAGCCTTGCTGTTACGTATGTGTGTGC
Organism: Lipotes vexillifer; assembly: GCF_000442215.2. Classification (NCBI taxonomy): domain Eukaryota; kingdom Metazoa; phylum Chordata; class Mammalia; order Artiodactyla; family Lipotidae; genus Lipotes; species Lipotes vexillifer. The sequence goes on along the minus strand of NW_006782674.1, from coordinate 1,338,102 downwards.
CCCTCCACCCCCCAAATTAGAATTTCTTGCTTTTCTGCACATGTGTAGAAGACAGAAGAGTCTTCATTTTGATTTTTTTTTCCCCCCTAATCCTGCAAACCATCAGTAGTCTAAACTGCCGCGTCTGGGAACGTTTGGTGACAGTTCTGTGCCTGAAGACAGTTGTCTTTTACTGTATAACTAATGCAAAATGTCGAAGAAAAGGTAATCTCCGTACCTGACCCTTCTGACCACCCAATCTGGTCATTTCAAAGACAGAAATATTCATTGCTTTTCACAGTGAGGGGCCATTTGTACTTCCCTTAGGAAGGCAGTCCTCTTAAGAGTTTTGTCCAGTCATGAATTGATGGCACTGTGTGCTCATCTCCTCCAGTTTTCTTCCATTGGGAAAAAAACAGGATTAATTTTCTTACCTCATTCGGATGATTTTTCCCAACATACAGATATTAAGAGGCTTCCAGAACAGCAGGAAGGATTTGAAAGATACACCTGGAAATGTTATTCTGTAAATGGCAAATTAAGTGAGATTCTGCCTGTAGAACATCAAGTTAATAGGCTTGGGGAGAAATAGGATGCTTGGATCTAATTCATGGCTTTAATATAATAGTCCTGTTGTTTATGGGACATCTGATATCACATGTTGAGAAGCCAGACAGCAATTCCAGGAAGGCTGTAATGAATTAGAGGACATTTTGAAAGGGCAAATAAATTAATCAAGAAACTAAAAGAATCAGAACATTGGGAGATATGTATTGTAGCATTGCAGAGAGAGGGCTCAACAGAGGTACAGCTCGGGGTCCCTAAGGAGGTCCAGAGAGTTACAAGTTTTCCCTATCTTTGAGTCTTTAAATGCTGCAGGGGTCTGGAGTTAGCAGCTGTGGGACAGCCACCTTCTTGTGGCTCTCAGGCACTCCATAAGGGGAATTGTTTCTGAGCACCGACCCTGCCCTGACTACTACTAGAATGTTTCTGCTTTTTTGTCTTACCTTGTCCCCTAGTTGATTTTTTTTGCAGCCTGGCCTGCTTTTCTGTGTTCTAACATAACCTCATCCATAGTATTTTCCTAGTAACTAAGAATATCTATGGCTAAAAGCAAAAATCATAAGGCACATGATAGTATTGTAACAAGAAGTGTTTCTTCTAATTACAAAGATAACATACACTGTATAGAAAATTAGAGATAAGCAGCTAAACAAAATAAAGAAGATGAAAATGGCCATAATCCTACTAATTCACACAGAATTGTTGTAAATATTTTGGTACACAGGCATACATATGAAGGGGGAAAATAACAGAAGTGGTGTCATATTGTCCCTATTTTTCTGAGCTGCTTTATTTTTATTATTAAGCTATATCATGGACATGTTTTGTTAATAGGTAATTTCATGGTAGTTCACTTTTATATAAGACCTTGAGGCTTCCAAATAAATGGTTCAAAATGTGTCACTATTATGAACACACTGCTTTGAATATCCTTGTTATTAAATTTATACATATCCAGTATTATTTCCTTAGGGTTAATTTTTATAAGTGAAATTACTAGGTCAAAGGTTATACAGAACATTATTGTTGCCGAATTACCTTCAAGAAATTGTGCTAGTTAACTCACTGCCAGTATGAGTCTCTGCTTTTGTCTCATTGTTGCAAATTTTGGGACTACAATAATAAAACCAGTGCTGAGTTGCATTATGCCCAGGTGACCATGCCTTATTATGTCTGTTTATTTAGCTAGTATTTTCATTAGTTTTAGCAGTGGTTAGTAGGATGGAGTGTGTAGTCTTTTTGTTACTGAGTGAGTGCCGTGAGAGTTTAGGCAACTAGTAAATACTTGTCAGATCATTTTGGATTATTATCAGTAACCTTCTAAGGTACTAGGGTACCTTCTAAGGTAACAGGGGTTAGGGCTTCAACATATGAATTTTGGGAGGGACACAGTTCAATCCATAATAGATGAATAGACTGATTGATAGATATATCTATGTAAATTGATGGGTATGGTGTTGTTTTATAGTTTTTCCTCAGCAGTAAATGAATTCTCCTATTAAGTCTTTAAAGTATCTTCTAGGTCCAAAATTCTAAGTGTTGATTTTCTGATGTAAGTTTATTTTCATCAGGATTCTTCAATGATTGTGGTTTGAAGTATTAAAAGGGTTAAGGCTAGGATTTAATTGATTTGTAAAAATGATGTCATATGTCCCTATTCATCTATTTTTAGCTTAGTAGGTACATTTGTAATAGTAAAACAAATGGGCCAAAGAGTAGCCACTTAAAGGTGGCAGATTACTATGGCCAAGATTTTGAGTTGAAGCACTGAGCCTCCGTAAGTATAAAACAGAAGACTATCTACATTTGAACGTGACAAGGAACTTCAGATTATAGTGCCTTCTCATGGTAAGGAAGGAAGTGAAATTGGTCTTTACAGCCACGTGGTACCTCTTCACTGTCATATATACAGGACACTGACAAAATGATCATTCCCTCAATTGTTAAATTCTTGAGCTATGTGAATTATTTAACTAGTTTTATGTATCTCACACAGATAAAAAAAAAACCTCTGTGGTGGTATTTGTTATTCTTAACTTTGCTTTTAAAAAATAATGCTTTATTTTGTCTTCCCATTGGAATGACCCAAACTCAGAGAGGTTAATTTACCATTTGAAGCTCATTTTTCTTTAAAAGCAAACAGGTCTCTGGCTATTTTAGGAGCATGTTTGCCAATTCTGTACTCCTTTAGTCCTGTAAACGTGGGTCTTAAAGGAATTTTTAAGAATTAGCAATAATGGGAGTTTCAGGTTCTAACTGTCTTCTGCAAATCATGTTGTATATTGTCTATGAAGACTTATCTTACTTGAGAATCTGCTTTCTGAGGATTATCGTGATTAATTTTAATACATAGATCCTTAATGCTTTTAGAATTGATTTTTTCAAAAACTGTCTGAATTGATCTCATTGGTTACTTCTTTTTTCACCCCATTCCCAGGCATATGAGCATACTGCAACTCCTAGAAATTCAAATATGTGTTTTATTTTTCAGTGACTTAGTCATTTCATCTTGGAAACCATAATGAAACTTATAGCAGTGTCACTCATTTTCATTTTCATTCTTGTGCAGTCACCATTTAAATGAATGGTAAGGTAATATCATTGCAACATTTACTGCCAGTGTGAGTGTATTGTATATAAAGAGTTCCAGGGGCATCATCATTCGACATTAAATGGAAGAGCAGTTTTAATGAGGGTTCTGTAGATAGTTGAAAATAAAAAATTTGTAAATGTGTCCCTATTTAAATAGTACTCCCATTCTGAGTTAATTCTATTAAAGTAAGCTAAAAATGATTTAGAAATTAGTGTTGTAGCCTCTGGTAGTCTTATATGAGTGGTCTTTCTTTGGTAGTGCTTACCTTCATGCAGGTTATCTCTATATAAAGCATGCTTTTTGTGAATTGTTAGGTACTACAAATAAAATTATTTTAGTAGCAGGAAAGCCTAATCATCATGGATTTCTACCATTATACTAATTACAAACCCACCTAAATTATGAGGGGAAAAAAATAAGGACCAAACATTGTCTTTGGAGTAGAGATCTGATCCGAATGCTGGCTTTGCCTCTTAATGATCTGTGATCCTGAGTAGGTCACTCACCCTTCTACACCTCAATCTCCTTAGTTATGAAATTGGGTTAATAGGAATACTTACCTGATGAAGATTAAATAAGATAACGTGTATAGAGTACCTGGAACACATTAAACTTTCAATACAAAATGCTTATTCTTACAGAGAACTCTTTTCTCTCTTTGAACTGAAGAGCAGTAGAGTATGATGGTTAAGAGTGTGGTCTCAAAGGTCAGACAGCTTGGGTTTGAATTCCAGCTTTAAGGGTTACTAGCTTGGATACTACATTAGTAATTACTTAACCTCTTCAAGGGTCAGTTTACTCATCTGTTAGATGGAGGACAGTAATAACACCCACAATGGGTTATTTTCAGGGTTATTTTGAGGATTAAATGGGATATTCCATGTAAAGTTGTTAGCTCAGTGACTCACACAGAATCATAGTAAATGCTGCATAAATTTGTTTTGTTTTATCCATCCATCCATCCATCCATCCATCCATTTCAGAGAATTAGTTATTCTCTAGTTATACTGTGTTTTCTTCAAATGCCCTTTCTCATTTCTTCTTGCCTTTATCCTTTCTAAGGAGTATAGAAAATCTTTATATTGGTTAAAATACAGGAAAAATAAGCTAAAGGAAGCTAGATGAACTTGTTCTCTTTTGCATGAGCCATTGTTTGTCTTTTTCCAAGGGTGTGCCCAGGTCTAGTTCCTAAAGTGCTAAATGGGAGAAATGAGAACTTTTTGTTTTTCTTTTTAGAGTAACAAGTGATTTAAAAAAGTTAACATAGCTTTTAATTTGAGAAATATTCCTTTTAGGTAATATAATTTCTAAAATTAATGGTTGTCCTTATGTATTGGTGCCTTCACTTATTATTTTTTTGCTTGCTGAGAAAATCATTTTCAAGGGCTGGGAGACCCTCTGTAAAGTCCATGGGTCTCCACTGCTGGAATATTGCAGTGTTATGTATGTGGGAAAGGGATGTAATTATGTTTGGCTTTTTAAAGATATTCTGAAAGGAGATCCAGGTGATTAGCAGTAGCCACTTCTACTCATGTAGTTAAAGCCCTGAAATGAAAACAGTTAGTGGCATTGCACATGACATATGTAATTTTATGAATTCCTATTTATGTACCAAGAAGGTAAATAACACGCATGGGTTGGATAAAGATCTAAGAAATCAACAGTGAGAGAGTAGCATGCCATGAGCTGAGAACTGATAAGACAGAAGCTTTTAATGAGCACCTCCATACTACTTTGAAATTTAGGAAGAAAAATACCTAACTTATGCCTAGATATGCCTTTGAAACTTTTTGTAGCCCTGTACTGTTAAGCACTTGAAGCGTGATTGGTCCAAATTGGTATCTGCTCTAAGTGTAAAATACCCACCAGGTTGCAAAAACTCAATATGAAAAAAATATAAAATATCTCTTTAATAATTTGTATTGATTACATGTGGCAGTGACAATATTTTGGATATATTGGGCTAAATAAAATATTACACATTGTTAAAATTAATTTGACTTTGTTCTTCCTTACTTTTTTTGATGTGGCTTTTAGAAAATTTAAAACTATGTTTTTAGTTTGCATTACATTTCTAATAGTCAGTGCTGCTCTAACATATTTTATTCAAACATAATGTATTTGCGTAAAAATGTCAACATTGCAAAACTGAAAAAAAATAAGCCCAGTACCCCATCTTGCTCCCCAGTGGTAAGCATCATTAACAGTTTGTTGTGTATTCTTCCTGTCATTTTACTAAACATTCTGTTCTGTTTAAGTACATTGTAAACTAGAGAATAATCATAAAAGCTGATGTAACTTAATATATATTTTTGGATTGGGGTGTGTAAAAAAATATCAAGTGAATACTTGCCTTTTTGTCTCAGTTATTCACACTTGAGAAAAGTCTAATTACTGAATCTGTGTTCCCTTAAAGAGACACCATCATTACCTGCAGGAGCATCAGGACCGGTGCTTAGGAGAAATTAATTAGTTTTCATTGAATTTGTAGCATCAATTCTTTTAAATGGTTTAACAGAAAAAAGGGACTCTTCCCTGACAGTGGTGGTAATTAAGATCTTATAGTGAACTAAGACTATTATCTATCATTGGCAAACTTTTCAGGTTTTCTACAGTATGTATCTGAAAGCAGTTTTATTTCTTTTTGAAATAATTGGTGATACAATTGCTGATCTGGTAAAAATGGAATAGAGTGAACTTAATAGCATTATTTAAATGTCATGATATAAAGGAAGGGATGTTAACTGTGGTTGGTGGTGGAATCACTGATTTTATTTTTAAAACAATGCTTTGTACACTAAGCACATAATAAATGCTCAATAAATACTTTAATCAGTGATTAAAACATGTTATATCAAATTGATTAATAGAGCATTGAGTATCACTGTTACTTTGTCTTTTTTCCAAATGAAGATACTTTGTAAACTATCAAAATATGACATTAAATAGAAGTTTAGGTGAGAAAATATTTCACCCGTATATTTGTGTAGATTCTTCTATTATTTTGTGCTTATTTTCCTCCTTTACTGTAGGAACTAAATGAGGCAACAAAGATTGCCATTGCCTGTTCTTTGTGTTCTAACCACCATGGTGATTGTGTCAGTGATGTGTTATGTGCAGGCCCTTCCCAAGAGCATTGCAGGTGCTTGGTAAATGTTACCCAGGTTTTTCTTTGTTTACTCACATTGGTATTAATGCTTTTTGTTTGACCTAGTGCTTACCAATATTATTTAATTTGATTCTATAACAATCGTGTGACACAGGGTGTTACTATGCCCATCTTCCTATGAGAAAACCAGCAGCTTAGAGAGGTTATATTGAGAAATTCAGTATGTGGCAGAGTCAAGTCTTAACCTAGATTTTTTAGTGATTATTGACATGGCTGTTGTGAACTGTAAATGCAGATGAATGTTGGAAATTGGGCATTATTTTCATCCTTTGACTGGCATTCTGTTTTAAAACCACAGTAATGTTAACATTCCAGTTAGGAGGGCTTTACAGTCCTTTCTTCATAGCTCTGTGGTTTTGAGTATTATTTAACTGATTTCAGTAAATCGTGCTCTTGTTGCTCTTTTTATGTTTATTTTTAAAACATAGTATTGTTTGCAAATGAGGCAAGTCCTATAATGGGTGCAGATTATCCATTCATTGGATTAGATGGACACATTGAACCAATTTCTCTGTGAAATTTTTTAGATCAGGAACTTCTCTTTATAGAAGATATGGAGATAAGTCATTATTTGATCTGAACTTTCTACTGAATAATCAAATTGACATGTTGATGCAGCTGGCAGATTTGATTCCTAAATGTATTTGAATGTAGACCACACAATGTTATTTTTACACTAACTCTCTTTTTTTTCCACTTCTTGACACAGACCTGTGAGTTCCTAGTAATTTTAAAATTCTGGTGAATGACACTTGATAAATGGTGTGATATTATGAATACTGATAGGCACTAGAAATTCAGTTGGTGAAGCATCAATTTCACACCTTGAGACCCCAGCTCAAAGTTTAGGTTAAAGGTTTGCCTGGAGTCCGTAGTCTTTTGCGCAGGTCCCCTGATAAATGCAGTGATTCCAAACCACATTTTTCTTCTACATCAAATCCAGGCAGCACTCTGAATCATTAAATATTAAACCTTATATTCAAGAACATTATTCACTCATTAATATTGCATTGCGGCCTAAACTTCATTGTTCAAAACATTTTAGGATATTATGCAAGTCTGTCAAAATACATTAACAAACTTAGTCATGTCGAACTAAGCAAAAAATGACAAACTGTTTGTACCACAAACGTGTTGTCATTGAATTTTTGTACAGTGTAAGCATTTTAAGTTGGGATATTTGGAAATCACTGTAAAGATAAAATGGATTGCAGTAGAAGCCAGATGGAATAATGAATATTCATCTTCCATGTAACATCTGCTATATATCTTAATGAAATTTATAGTTATCCCTGAAATTTTTCTTCCTTGACAGTATTTATTTATCTCAAAATTATTTTACCTAGGAGTTGAATATGAGTTAGTACAATTCTAGCTGCTTATAAAACTGCAGTATCTGATTCAGGGACTGTTTTTCACATCTCCATGATGGCTATCATCTCTGCAAAATCGAAGCTAGATAGGCCTCCTGTGAACTGTGGATTAACTGGGAAACCTTTGATATTCGGCTGAGTGTAAAAGAGTGATTGAGTTCAAGTCTTGGTCTCTGTGACAAAATTTGTTCTGGATTGCCATGAACACATCTGGTTTCTTGCTGCTTTTCACAACCCTGTTAGTTACAGTGAGAAGCCATAAAATTCTTCCCAGGGAGGAAAATGATAGAAGCATTTTTGTGTCCAAAATTGTTCCTTTTTAAAAAAAGAAAAGAAATCCCTTTTCTGGTGCAAGAAGGAAAATTCAGATAGCAAAAGGTGTGAAAATACACAATTGCTGAGGAGATACATTTTTTTTTTTGTGCAGTGGAAATAACAAAGCATATGAGCTTTATCTGAAGTATGGTTTTATTGATTATATTATGCATTAGTGATTATTGACATTTGAAGGGTTAGAATTTAATGAGGAAGACCAGTAAGAGCGAAGGTTGATGTTTCATCCTTGATTACCTTGAACAGAGGACGGATTAATTTTCCTATGATATGTGGATCAGAATCTATGTAAGTAGCCGGTGGGGTCATCTTGAACGCCTACAGCTGTTATTTCAAAAATGAGAGGAATGGGTGTTGTGAGGTAAATAATGAAGGTGTA
>NW_006782674.1:1258313-1329702 GCF_000442215.2 Lipotes vexillifer | reverse complement strand
GCTGGCTGGGAGTTAAATTATTCATTTTGTTGGTTTAGCTAACATGGTTCGTGCTGCGTGGGATTGGAGCACTATGTCAGTGACTAATATTGCATAATTTAAAAGCCTCAGTTCCTCAGGCCTGTAATATAATTGAAATTTAGAAATGGTTGTTAACATTGTGGAAATAGTTTTCTTTGTGTAGGTAGGTGTGGTTTACCTAGCCATTTCAAAGTTCTTATGTTGTTAAACATGGGTGTAAGGCGGAGGCAGTTTGCCCAGGATGTGCTTAGCTGTAGTTAATGTTGCAGTTCCTTTCTCTTGATCTGCTTCCACGCCATCGTGCTTTTTTGGAAAGGCTGCCCCATAGTAAACGGTCCATTTCAAAAGCCTGGTGAGCGCACGTCCTCCTCACTCCAACTTCGCAGTTCCTTTTCCTCCTCACTGAGAATTACGTTGCGGATTAGTGAAGGGGTTTGGGAGGGTTGCCACCTCTGTAACTGCTAACTTTGGGGCTCGTCATAGGCGTTCGTACCTTTGCAAAGCAATTTAAACAGTAATTTATTACCTTCTCAGCTGTAGTAACTCTAAAGGGAGAAAGACCCAACACAAGCCTCTTTGAATTTTTGTACAATGTTATACACGGTGTTTTTTAGTCATGCTCAGTGTGACTGTAACCTTTGGTTTATTCTTCTTCACTTAATGTAATTTTATACGCAGATTTGTACCTTTGGAATAGCTCTGTAGCAGTATTTCTCGACCTCAGGAGTACGTGAGTGGAAAAAGAAAAGCGTGGAAGCACATTGTGGATCGCCTGTCAGCCAGCCACTCGTTGCCATGTGATATCAGTACCTGTGTTTGTGTTTGCAACTGCATTAGGGCCAGTTGAGTTGTGTCCTGCATAAATGGATGGAAGAAGGAAGGGCTTTGTTAAGGGAGGGAGGAAAACCTAGACGTGTGTATTAATATTTGAACCAGAATGTGGAACATTTTACTTTGGGGGGCTTTGGCTGAGCGTTTTAGTTCACACAATCAAGAGCATGTAGTGTAGTGACGTGCGCATGGTTTCTGGAGTCGCCAGTGTAGAATACAGATGCCACCACATATTTTCCTACGTGATTTTGAGCAGTTTAACTTCTCTCAGCTTTGGTTTCTTCAGCTCTGAAAGGTGAATAACAACTACTCTGTGGGATTTTTGTGAGGATTAAATGAAATAAAATACCTGGCATTAGGAGGTACTCCATAAATGGTTATAATTAGTTGAATATTATGCATTTTTTCATTTGGATGACATAAGTTATATGTTAAAGTCTTCAATACTAGTAATAACAAATTAAATGGAATAGAGAGTGAGAGGACCACATGGGCCTGAATGCTTTTGTTGGAATAGTTGGAACTGTGTTCTGGCAGACTCCTCAAGAGCAAAGCCTCGCTGTTCTGCTCTGTCTCCTGGCCTGATTCCTTGTCCTCACACTGTGGCGTGCATAGTAAATTCCTGAAAAGTACTTTTTAATGCTTTTTCATTGTGCAACTCCATTCGTTTGTTTTATTTTTGTCGTTGATGTGAGTTCTGAATGGTAATTTTTACTTCTTAAGGTATGTCTGTGATTTAACTTGTAAGAGATGGGAAATATCAAGGGAATGAATAGGAGTTACCATAAAGTGACAGTAGGTAAAATCATACCGAATTTCACATCATTCGCTCTTTTGATACGTGTTTCTGCCATCTCATTTTATGTTTAAGGTGAAAATTAAAAGGAAGTGAACTCAGGCTTCCCTGGTGGCGCAGTGGTTTAGAGTTCGCCTGCCAATGCAGGGGACACGGGTTCGTGCCCCGGTTCGGGAAGAACCCACATGCCGCGGAGCGGCTGGGCCCGTGAGCCATGGCCGCTGAGCCTGCGCGTCCGGAGCCTGTGCTCTGCAACGGGAGAGGCCACAGCAGTGAGAGGCCTGCGTACCGCAAAGTGTGGCTTTCAGATCAATGTGTTTTTATTAGAGTTTGTTTTTTCTTTAGCATGATTTCATAGGGAAGGCTAGAAATAAAACATCTGCCAAGGAACGGATTTTTAGCTGGTGAATAGTGTCAGAGAGGCATAACATGGATCGTTGTTACCTAGGGAGAGTGCAGCGCGGGGTGGGCGTGGTGGGTGCTGAGGCTGTCTGTTGTGCTTCCTGTGCGGACCAAGGTGACTTAAAACAGAAAGGTGAGCCTGGCCTCATGGAGGAGGCCCCTTCCACTCTTGTTATTTCTTTTGAGGTTACAGAGTAGTTGAAGTAAAAAAGATAGGGCTGTCTTTATTCAGAAGTGAGACCGACGGAGATTGTTTTCTCAAGCCTGTGTCTAACTAGCTAATAATAACAGTTGTGACTGTGCTCAGTGATACAAAATTTGACTATCCTTTTGTTGGAGTAGGTTTCAAATAGTGTTTTGGGCACAAAATTGCTGGAGGCGGGTTGTCCCTCTGTTTCACGTACAACTTCATTTTCTCTTCAGTTTTCCGAAGAGGGTGCCCTCTTCTCTCAGCTAGACTGGCCTTTACAGCAATTGGCTGAGCATTTCACCAGCATTATAGAACAGGTGCTTGCTGTGGAGTTTAATCTTTAACTTACTACCGTGTGATACTAAAAGCAGAGCTCTGCGTTATAGGGTGTCTTCTATCGGTTGATTCCCCAAGACCTGTCCCTCACTTATGCCTGATGATGATCCGTGAGTTGCAGAACCGGACCATGTTGTTCTGTCCCCATGTAAAAATTGCTCTTATTTGACTGTGTTCTGGTATTAGTAGTTTTCACCCTGTATATATCTAGAAAGACTTCATAGTCCTTGCAGTATGGGGTGGGGGGGCTATGTTTCTTTTTAGGAACAAGGTTTCTTTTTAGGAAAATGCAGCTTAGAGTGAAGAGGCGAAAATAGGAAAATGGTTTCCGTAAGAATTAATGTACAGTGCCCGCGATTGCCCCATCCAGCACGTTTAATCTCTTAACTCTGCCCTAAAATGCTGTAAGTACAGTAAGTCCCCTACATATGAACGAGTTCCATTCCAAGAGCGCGTTCATAAGTCCAGTTTGTTCATAAGTCCGACAAAGTTAGCCTAGGTACCCAACTAACACAATCGGCTATATAGTACCGTACTGTCATAGGTTTATAATACTTTTCACACAAGTAATACATAAAAAACAAAAAATAAAATATTTTTAATCTTATAGTACAGTACCTTGAAAAGTACAGTAGTATAGTACAACAGCTGGCACACGGGCCGGCATCGAGTGAACAGGCAAGGAGAGTTACTGACTGGAGGAGGGAGAGGAGGGGGGAGATGGCAGAGCTGAAGGATCGTCAGCAATAGGAGACGGAGGGCAGGCTGCAATTTCAACTCATGCCTGACGTTGATGGAATGCATGTTTGCATCTTTGAAAGTTTGCAACTTAGGTTCATATGTAGAGAAATTTCTGTAACCCTTTAATGTGGGGAAAAAAGCTATAATAGAAAATTTTTGGAACATCTTTATTGGAGTATAATTGCTTTACAATGGTGTGTTAGTTTCTGCTGTATAACAAAGTGAATCAGTTATACGTATACACATGTCCCCATATCTCTTCCCTGTTGCGTCTCCCTCCCTCCCACCCTCCCTACCCCACCCCTCTAGGTGGTCACAAAGCCCTGAACTGAAAAAATACGGAACGCTTCACGAATTTGCATGTCATCCTTGCGCAGGGGCCATGCTAATCTTCTCTGTATCGTTCCAATTTTAGTATACGTGCTGCCGAAGCAAGCACTTTAATAGAAATTTTAAAGGTGGAAAGGATTCTAGGGAGTTGGAAGCTTGAAAGCATCTCCATTGTCCTCTCATTGCAATTTCAGTCTAATTCCCAGGTGCTTTTTCTTAGTAGAGCATCTGATGGATGGGTGAGAGCCAGTAGGTTAGTTTCGGCACAGCACAAGTTGGCCCCAGTCTATTTGAATGTTCTGAGAGAAGCTTTTGATTTCTCTGTCTCTGTTGTCTGGGTGGGTAGAGGGTGGGAGACGGGAACAGAGACTTTCTCTTGGTTCCCTTGACAGGGGGCTGAAAAGGTCTCAGCCTGTGGTATACCACTGGGCCACAGGGTGGAGACTGCTTCATCTCCCACCATTCAGCGGGCACCTCTGCTTAACATAACCGGGCAGCTGGGCCTGAGCCCTGTGAGTAGGAGATGAAAAGCAGCAGCAGCCAGGGAGAAGGACACTCAGAAAAGGTGCTTCTAGCAAGGAGTGTTGAAATATTTGAATGGTGCTTTTGATGTTTGTAGCACTGGCAACTATTGCCACTTGGTTGTTGGTAACACGCATTGATTTTAAGAGGCATCTTGATTTCATATTGAAGGATGAGGGTGAAATAACCCTGTATATTTGATGAAATAGACTAAATTCTAGGTGGAAATAAAGGGAAGAGAGAGAGGAGCAGTGATAATTAAATGATATAAAAACATTTCACTGAGCTGAAGAAAGACTGGAGTCTGCCAATTGAGAGGCCTCTCTTTATTCCAGGGGGATTGATGAGAAAAGATGCACACCTAGTCATAGACTGCTAGAATTTCTGAACTCTAAGGATGAAGAGAAAATCTTACAAGCTTCCTGACAGAAGGAACCACTGATTTATAAAGGAAAAGGGGGTCAGTCTGGGTTTAGGCTTTTCTTTGCCAAACTGGAAGCTAGAAGGCAAAGTGACATCTAGGGATTCCTGAGAAAGGACTGAAACCCCCAAATTCTTTGTTGAGCTCTCATATGCCTGTCAGGGTGAAAGAGAGACTCACAGATATGCAAGGATTTGGAGAAAACTTATTAATGTAAACAGCAGCCAGAATCCACTAAGGAGACAAAACTCGTCAGTTATTTTTACAGAGAGAATTTAATGCAAGAATTGTTAATGCAGAACAACAACAACAAAACAACTCAAAGGCAGGGCTGTTCAATAGAGATGTAATGTGAGCCATCTATGTAATTAAGATTTTTCTAGTAGCCACATCAAAAAAAAATTCTAAGATTTTATTTTCCCCACTATATTCAAAATATTATATTTTAACATATAATCACTATAAAGTATATTAGTCCTACTACATTCTTATTTTCATACTCAATATTAAAAATCCAGTATGAATTTTATACTAACAACACATCTCAGTTTGGACAAATCAAATTTCATGGGTTTGACAGCCACGTGTGTCTGATGTTGACTATATTGGCCACTGCAGCTCTAAGCTATCCCAGAGGTAGCAGTGGCAGGAAGCAGTAGGATTGAAAACATTGATGCTTGAAGGAGGGCGCTGTGGAACTGTAGTCCAGAGGAGGGGAGGCCAGTGGGTCTGGGACTCAAGATATTTGAGGAGCCTACCTGGAGGCAGGGCTGGTGTTTCCAGAGTGAGGTGCAGTTAGGTTGCAGGTTTGAACAGACTGCAAACTGGATTGGACTTCTGCTGTAGGAACAAGTGCCGCTGCTAGCCTGAAGCAGTGAGGCCTGAGCAATGCTGCAACGCATAGACTGCAAACTGGAGAGTTCCTTTTCCCTCCTCCAGCCTGCGGTCTCCCTCTGGCGCCCTCTATTGGCAGAGCCTAACAGGAACCCAGCTGTAAACCAGAAACGGGATTTAGAGACTCCCGCTGCCACTTCACAAAGCAGACGATAAAGAGGGGTGTGAAGCCGAGTCACAGCTAAGTATCTGACGCGCTGGTCCATCTTAGGAAGATTCATAAAGAATTCGAACCAAATTACAAATTAATTATAACAGAGATCTTAAATAGGGAAAGGTGGAGAGGAGAAGCGGCACCCATGAGAATCAACCTCTGCACTGTATACATGGATGGTAGACGGGGAACATCTAACAAAGCTGCTAATAAGGATTCTTGAAAATGAAGAGTAATTCTTAATGAGAAAACTAGGAATTGTATGAATTTAAAAGCACTGAACTCTTAGCTAAGAGTTGGGGGTGGGCCGTCAAAGTATTCAAATGATTTCATCTTACTGAGTTTGCAGAGGGTGGTGGTTGAGAAGGTAGTAAGAATTTTGTTTTTAAACAGTAGTAGGGAAAAAAGTGTTTGTGAATGTTCAGGAAGAGGATGACCACAAATCTCATAGAAAAATACCAAAGATCTTTCTGAGAGGGGAAGAGAATGTGTAGTAACTTGATATAACTGGGAAAATAAGGAAAGGGTAAAAAGAAATAACAGCAAAGTAAGATTAATAGTAAACGTAATATAAAAGGAAAGAAAGAAAGTTAGGTGTATCAGTTTCTTACTGTTAATAATTGTGCCTGGCCACAATTATCCATTTAAAGATCAAGGCTGTCAGATTATATTAACACACACACACACACACACACACACACACACACACACACACACACACACAGCAAGAGCTATGTATTATTTATGTGACATACACTTAAAGTAATTTGTTTTAATCTTAATAAAAGTTAAAAAATTAATGGATTGGCAAAGCTGTACCAAACAAAAATATGAGAAAAGGTACATATGAAGGTTGTAAGCGCTAAACAGAATTTAAAAAGCACAATTATGTAATGATAACAACCAAAGTTTATAAAGACAGCAGTCATTAACCTTTATGCATCAGTCAAATTAGCAGCTCAATATGGGAATCAAAAATGATTAAAAATTCAAAGACTGCTTGATTTAAAAAATAATAAAGGACTTTGTGTAATTATTCTTTCTTAAAAAATGTTTACTCTAGGATTGATGGAAGAGTCTGCGAAGCTTTAACATTTAAGCATCTACCAAAAAAAACATTGGAGTGAGTTAGGCAGTATGTGTATCTGTGTATGTTTGAGAGGCATAATGCAGGTGGAGGGTGAGAGATTGCAGTTTGGTTCAAGCTTGAAAGTCCTTTGAAATAGAAAAGAAGAAAAGTATGGATTCTTTGCCCTACAAGTCTTAGAAAGGAGAATGGTAATATCTTCTCTCTCTCTGGCCAAAAGTTTGCCAAGACTTACCAACTGAACAAGGACAGTTTCAAAATATGTGTCCTGGCAAAAATGTGTCTTTTAACAAAAAGAAACATAAGTGCAAAACACTGTAAAAGGCTTGATGTATCTTTTGTATACTTTAGGATACTAGGATGCTATCATTTCTTCAGAGACCAGGGCCCTGAACCAGGGAATGTTGTCCTGGTTTCCTGTCTTCAGGAGGCAGCCATCTCACGTTGTCATCTGTCCCTGGCTCAGGCCCATCGGGGTGAAGCCAGTGCTTAAGTTGCTGTCTTACCCCACTGGGCTGATGAAAGGGATTTGCCCCAGAGATACCTGCCATTTGACCTCTGGTTCATTTTTCCTCTGAGAACTCTGTGGTCTTCCTCCAGCATCTCAGTAAATAAACAACTGCAGCACCCATCCAGTGTATGTTTGCAAGGGAGAGGGATGTAGGTATTTTCAAAACAAGTCTTCAGTAGTAACAGGTCATGCATGGGCATTTCCTTCCACTACTTCTATAAAACAGTTTATTTTCAAGCCCTGCTGATATGGCACAGTTCAGTGGTGTGTGTCTCTGCCTCCCTGCTCCCACCATCGTTCAGTTGTATTTTGAATGTTTTGACAATTGATGTATACTTTAAGATAAAAGGATGATCATTGTAGTGTAGGATGCCTCTAAATATTCAGTTTAAGACAGATAAAAAAGAGGCCATAGGTCCTTCTAGTTAGATGCAAGACAAGGGTGCTTTGGGGTGTCGGGTAACTTCCTCCTGGGGAGTTTAATTGTGTATTCCTGAGGGAGGGAGGTGTGTGGGCCATGGATATGGTGACGTTAACTTGTGAACTAAAACCAGAATTCTTTTCAAATATAGATCTATTTTTTCAGTGCAGTAAGAGAATGTATTTGATAAGAAAATTGTCCGAGAAAATCCAGGACAGGTAGAACTTGTTCTCAAGTGAGACTTGAAATAGGGACTCGAGGTACAAAGTAATATGCAATGTGTAAAGGAGAGGTGATCGTCTGGAAGGGGGAGATGAGAACCATTTAAGATTACAGCTATGGGTAATCCCTCATAATAGTTGTAGGCTTCCGGTTATGGGCTGAGTTTTTTCCCCTTAGCCATCATTTTGAAGCCATGCAGGAAAATGCCCCCAGATCGCGAGTAAATTTTAGCGTGCTTTAATCACTTTTTAAAAGTATTCTTGTGGAAAGGAAGGCAACATTGATTGTTAAATTCTGAATGACATTTTAAATGATATTTATGTAGAAACATAGATGACCAAAATAAATGTCCCCTTGGTTGTATTCAGAACCAGGTCTTAATGCTGGTTAAATAATACTGATTTACTGTAGGTTTGCTAGATTTCAGTCATTCAGTGTTCCAAGACAGTGCCATTTCTTTCTAAATTACCATTATATCAAGGGTACCTGTGTTCCATCATATTAAACTCTATTCATTTCTTTCAAAAATATTTATTGAATGCCTGCCAAGAGCCAGGCACTATTTAGTGTCTCGGTTACAGTGGTGCCTAAGACAAAGTTCTTACCCCCTGGCTTACATTCTAGTAGTATATATATATTATGTGTTTGTGTGTGTTTGTTCATGGGTGTATCTTCTGTAAGAATGCAGGCTCCGAAGTCAGCCTGCCTGGCTGGCTACACCTCTCACTGGCTTTGTGACCTCGGGCAAATTACTTACAAGTTCTGTAAGCCTTAGCTTTACCTAACTTCTCTGTGCCTCCGCTTCTCATCTGAAATACAGTAATTTGATAGGGTTTTTGTGAGCATTAAATGAATTACACCTGTCGAGTGCTTAGAGCTGTACCTAGTACAAAGTAAGCATTAATAAATGCTAACTCTTTATCTGTTATACATATATATATATTACATCTCTCTCTATATATAGATGTTACATATAGATACATATTATATGTGAATGTAATATGGTTTTATTAATGTACATTCATCTTTATGTGTTTATTTTGGGATCTCAGTGCATGTACATTTCCTTCCAGGACTTGAAATAATTTGAACTGAGAAATTTTATTAAGCTTGCCTTGTACTTTAATTTTGGTAAAGTCTTATTAATAGAAAGCTGTATGCTTGTTCTGTCATTATTTTTAATAGTATAATAATTAGTTTGTTGGATTACTGGCTCAGCTTTTCCATTTAAAAAATGAGTAGTAAACAGTATTTTGAATGCTGGTTCAGCATGTCCTGACAAAGTATGATGCATTAAAATAAAATTCATCATTAGCATTAAAAATGACCTTTGAGGTTGTAGTCGCTCATTTTTCTCTTCCAGTGTTTGAAACAGTCTGAGTCAAGACATTGCAATACTATGCAGATATTGTCTGTGTGTAATGGTCATAGTTCAATTTTAGATAAATCATTTCCTCAAATCACTTTATCTAGAACAATCTCAGTTTTCCATTTATTCTCACCCATTATCTGAGGTTCTTATCAGCTTTCCCTCAGTAATATAATGGCCTTATATATTAAATTATAAAGTAATTTTCTAAGCTAGAATTGTATAGTATTACCTTTGTGTCAGCCTACATGAAGATAAATCTGAGTGTTTGTGAATGACCAGGTTCAGAAAAACATTTAGGGCCATTGAAAGCCAAACCACTTTGGGAAAGGGCTGGTTTGACTCTGGCAAACTCTGACTTGACGTAATGAAAACAAATAAAAAGTGAGCTTCTTTTAAAATAATTATGAGTAATATGATTTTTAAACACTGTCCTTATATGACCACAAAGGTGAGTAATGTAATGGAAACTGATTCTCATTGGGGTGGTGGTGGTGCCACTCTTTAGGAGGTTTAAGAACCATGGCTTTGGAAATCAGATCAGGTCATCTCAGGTCTCCTGTGTGCTTTTCCACATCTCAGTTTTTCTTATGTTAAAGGAAGATAGTAATACCTCCTTCCTCAAGGACAACAAAGTTGAATATATAAAAAATGTCTAGCTAAAGTTATCTTTAAAATACCCTTCCCATTTTCTTAAAACCTTTAGGTTCTTTCAATAAAATAATTAATATTGGTATTATTAATATTACCAGATATCTATGAGAACTGAATATATTTGAGTAATTTATTATTATTTCCATTTAAAGGACATGTTGTAATATAATATTCATTGTAGGATATTTGGCTGGTTTTTAGAAATTCATTTTGCTGGTGTATCTTAAATCTCTTACCTGATTGAGAATATACTGAGAACAAGAACTAGGTTGCTAGGGCTTGAGGTATAAGGGCAGAGCTGACTGGTATTTGTTTCATTAAGCTTAGGCAAGCTATCCAATTACTTAATGCAAATAAGAAAAGTTTACACTAAACTCCTACTTCTTTGCTTAAAACTCTAGAGAATTTAAATGAGGAGAGATATGTATTTAAAAGAAGGAAATTTAAATGAAACTTAAATCAGGGGCTTAATGTAGAATAATATTAGACCAGCAGATCTGAAATAATAAGTGGGAGATGCCAGTAAATAAAAAAGAGAATGTATTCTCCAAGATACTTGGTATGTTTAGTTTTATTTTGAGATAATTCTTAAATCTTTGGAAACCCAATAATGAAAGACTTACTTTATCTCATACCTTTTTTTTTTTCTTTACACGTCACACGGACCTTAAAAGTAGCGGTTCCATTGTCAAAGAGGGCTTTCTTTCCCTTGGGGAGTGTTTGCAAAACAACTTGGCTTTGGATCTATACTCAAGGAGGCCGGTATCACTCAGAGAGGCCCAGAAAAGAGAGTTATCACATTGGGCTCAAAATAAGAGAAAAATTGGTTGATCACACAGCCACTATCTTTCATAGATGGCCCTTGAATAGAAAAGCCTGATGGAATATAGAAGCAAGGGCACTGAGAGGAAGCTCTGAAAAGAATTGGGAGCTTCTGAGAATACAAGCACATTTTCTTTGCAAAGTAGTAAGTTGTTAAATGATCTCAATGAATCCATAAAAGAGGAAGCTTATTTGAAGAAAATATTGCTATAAATGCTTTATGTGGAGGGGGGAGAGGTGGGGAAATGAGGAATAGTGCAATTTAGACATTTCTAGTCTGTTGCTTTTATTTCTGAAGGCACTGAACAAAGCTCTATTAATTATACCATTTTTCTGAAACTCTGCCCTCCAAAATAATTTGAAAGAAAGCAGAACTTTCTTCTAAAATTTTCTAAATTTTTTTCTAAAATTGCAAAGGTGATTTTAAGCTTCAGGGACCCTTCCAAAGCCTTGCACTAATGTTTATTGGGGGTATGTGTGTGTGTGTGTGTGTGTGTGTGTGTGTGTTTGAAGAGAGCTCTTAGTGTCTAGGGGACCCAGCCTTTGGTATCTGAGAATGCAGTACAGAAGTTTAACTACAGAAAATAATTGCTCAGTGCCTCTGGAACTGACTGATGTTCCTCTAAGACAGTTTTTCCTTCCTGGTGTTGCTCATTTTATGTTTCTTAGATTTCAGTTACGATATCAGCTCCTACCCATATAGTTTTATGGCACCCTCACTTTTTAAAAATAATGAATTTGTCAGAGTTGAAGCTTCATGAGGGTAGGTGTCTCTTTTGCTCACCATTTTATTCTCAGTAATCAGAATAGTGCCTGTCACCAATAATTATATACTGAATGAATTTGTGAATCCCATTTACTTCTATCTAGTGTACAGTTTTTAATCAAGTACTTGGAAACTCTAAGGGTGAGACTAGAAATATAAGTGCTCATTGAGTGAAAATTAGAAAATTTGGAGATAATACTCCTTCGTTTCATTTATCCCCTGACTCTACATTTCTCAAGAAAATTTGGAATGGAGAGTAATACATTTAATATATGATGTTTGTAAAACTTTTAACTGCAAGGGACCTTAGACTGTAAAGCTCAACCTTCACATTTTAGGGCTGAGAAAACTGAGGTTTACTAGATTGTACCACTGAGTTGCTGGTAGGTAATGATAATTTGTTCTGGGATCTGCTGTCAGACTTAAAGATACAAAATTCTGTTTCATAAACAGTCACACACAGACCTTTCTTCTTTTCGTTTTATTTTCAGCTATTCCTTTAGAACTATTTGAGAATTTGTACAGGTCTATTTGTAAGGATAAATGAAAGTAACTGTAAGAATCAAGAAAGGAAAATCCCTTTTTGGTCAATTTGTGCCCCTTGCAATCTCTCTTCAGCCAAGAGTCAAGCATAGTTAGATGTATTAGGTATTGAAAGAAAGCAAAACTTTCTTCTAAAATTTTCTAAATATTTTTTCTAAAATTGCAAAGGTGATTTTTCAGGGAACCTTCCAAAGCCTTGCACTAGTGTTTATTAATAACTCTGTGTGTGTGTGTGTGTGTAAAACACACACACACACAGAGTTAGGTATTTCAGAGGCTCTGAAATGTTGTGGAATGTAAAACGCCCTTCTGTTTTAGATTAGTGTGGTCTGGGATCATCACACTTGGGACGCTTAACGTCATGGTGGCTTGGCCTTTGTAGGGCTCAGTTTGTGTCTAGTTTTGTAAATTCCGCAGTCTTCTGTTTTCTGGAACTTGTTTTCCATTTTTGTCTGTGGTTGGAACTATGCCACTCATTCATTCATGCGTTTACTCAGGTAATTTTTGAGCACTTACTTTGTGGGGCAGGCACTGCTTTAAGCACTTGGGGATATAGCAGTGAAAAAAACCCAGACCAGGTCTTCGCCCTTGTGGAGCTTAGAGGCAAGTGGGAAAGAAAGAAAGGAGCATGTGCAAGGATGGGGCTGCTAGAGTCATTATAGTCAATTTACATTTTAGGGGTCCTTGATCATAAAAATAAAGCAGAACTGGGACTGCCCTGGCGGCGCAGTGGTTAAGAATCCGCTTGCCAATGCAGGGGACGCGGGTTCGATCCCTGGTCCGGGAAGATCCCACGTGCCACGGAGCAACTCAGCCTATGTACCTGTGCTCTAGAGCCCATGAGCCACAACTACTGAGCGCATGTGCCACAACTACTGAAGCCCTCGCACCTAGAGCCTGTGTGCTGCAACAAGAGAAGCCACCGCAATGAGAAGCCCGAGCACCACAACGAAGAGTAGCCCCCGCTCACTGCAACTAGAGAAAGCCTGCGTGCAGCAACGAAGACCCAACACAGCCAAAAATAAATAATAAATAAATAAATTTGTATAAAAAAATAAAAAATAAATCAGCAAAACTGCTTTATAAAATTGATACGCTGAAATTTAATTTTACTGTTTTCGCTTATGCTCTGATACCAAACAGGACTTTTCTAAGCTTCTTCTATCTCCGGGTCCATCTTATCATCAGTATCATCCAAGTATGACCACCCCCAGATAAATCTGTTCCATTTTCTTCATAATCTGGAAAAAAGTCTTCTCTTTCAAGTAACTCTTGATATTTCTCTTGGTAATCTGGATCACCTGCAGTGAAAGGAACACCATCAGCTGTATAAAATGTTGGCTCATTCATAAAATAATTAGGATAATTTTCAGGTGTTGCTTCCCTGTATGTTGAAGTTGCATGGACTCTACCCCAGTTACTTGACCGGAGTTCTACAAGCTTCAGGAGCATCTGTTTTACATCTCTGCTGCAATTTGCATCTAGGACAACATTTTCACTTTTCTGAATAATTTCTTCCATATCAGTCTTTCCTTTTTCCTTCCAGGCATCTTCTAAAACTCACCCTGTCAACTTCAGTAATTTTACTGCAGAAATTAAGTTGTCATCCATAGGATTAGAAAAGAGGGCATTCAGCAACTCCCGAAGACTGACCTGAAGAATGTCTGCCCTTGTAACCTGTCCATTTGTTCCTTTGATCTCCAGGTTAAGATAAAGTTCTCCCAGAAAGAGTACAAATGCATGGAATCATTTTCGAGTCACTTTATCCCCTTTTGCAGCTTGATCTTTAATTTCATATTCAGTCCGACATCTTTGAAGTAGCAGCTGGTGGAAGTTGTCACTCTGTGGGCTAATTGTCAGATGATGGGACAGGTAATTACAGAGGCGAGCTCCCATGGAAGAGAAATTTGGGATAGATGTGGCCTGTTGATGGATGAGATCCACAAGTTCTTGCAAAGCATCATCTGTTGTAACCCAGCCATTCAGGGTCTCCGCAAACTGTTCAATTTCAGTTTCAAAACTGCCAGGCTGCTCTGAAAGATGATTTAAAAAATCCTGAACATATTCTGACAAAGTGGGATAATCCTCACAACCATCCTCATAGGATTCTGTATAATTAGAAGAATAACTTGATGGGTAAAATTCAGGGGCCTTTACAGATAGCTTACACATTAATACAGGAGCTACAACCACCTGGGGTTTAGCCATTGTTGACTCCAAATCCTGCTGTGGGATATTTTCCTGCAAACTAGGTGGAGCTCTCAGGGGCCTTGTTTGTTCCCTGGCGGCCCGGCCTACATGAGGTTCTCTGGAGAAAAGTCCTTACTTTTTCTTTTTAAAGCATTGCTTATACCTTTGGGATATGATGGTATAGAGGGGTTATTCTCTCAAAGAAGAAAAGGCAATCAGAAAATCTTCGTCCATGAGATTAGACTAAAATGTACTCTCATTCAGTGACTGCTGAATACCTTTATGTGCCGGACACTATGGTGAAGATGGGTGCCAAAGTAATTTATCCTTGTCATGCACAGTGGAGGGGTTTTAGTGGATTGTAACTTAGTGTAAACTAATTGTGTGATGAGGTTACTGATAGACCTAATGTAATCAGATGATTCATTAGTAGAATTAGTGTTGTGTGGGAATCTTGGGAGGTGAGGTTCTGTTGTCTTACTTTGCTGGACCATGTCTGCAGTGTCGCATTTAGTTTGGAGCTAAGGGACAAATTGGAGTCATCCCACAAGTGAGGAGCCCTGCTATTGAAGTGTCTGGCCATTTTTGCAGATAAAGATTGTTGGAACATTCGCTGGGAGGAAGGATCTCTTAACCGTGTTTTTAGTTCCTGCCGTAATGTCAGGTCCATGAGGGCAGTGACTGGTCCTTGGCAGTACTGTGACATCAGTGCCTTGCCCATTGCCTGACGTGTATTCAGTAAACAGTTGAGTCAGTTTTGATGGGAAGATGATGCTTACCTTCAAATATTTGTCTTGTGGATGGCTTTTTAATTAGATGTATTACTGCTATCTCCAGAGGGCAGATGGAGGCACCAGGGATCGAATATTTAGGTGGGCAGATTTCAAGCTGACATAAGAAGATCTTTGTAAAACAAATTCAGCAGTCAGGTTGATTAGCCTCTTGATGTATTTGAATTCTGTTATTTTAAATGCTTGGGTAGAGGCTGCTTGAGGTTTTACTAGAAAATATACCTGTTTTGGATAAATTTTAGGCCAAGATGATTTCATCTACTAAATCTGTGGCTTAAATGTATTTCATTAAAAAAATGATGTCAATTACTATAATCTTTCTTTTTTTTCCTCTAAGTTAGACCTTTTGTTGTCTTTTCAGACTAAAGCAAAGCAAAGAACTGGACTCAGAGAAGGCTTTTGCCAATGAGCAGTTGACCAGAGCTATTCTTCGTGAGAGGATATCAAATGAGGAGGAACGTGCTAAGGCAAAGCACCTGGTGAGTATTAAAGATTTAGTGGAAAGGTCTTGTCTACAAGGAAACTTCTGATGTTTGGGAAAAGCTTGCCAACTTTCAGTGTGGATGATATTCATGTGCTCTTTGCTTAGATTTTCTTTATTTTTGCCTTTTACAAGTGGCTGACAATTTACTAAGATTAACCATCAAAGACTTTAAGGCAGGTGTAATGAGAATTATTGAAGAAAAGATCAACACGGAGACATAGGCGTCTTGTCTGAAGGGAATTGTTTGCTTGCTCCCATCCCCCTTGCTTTTGGTTTCATTGTATTTGAAACCTCTGGGGTGAGCAGCCTAGCTTGTTTCTCTCCTTCCTGGCAACCACCAATGTTAGCCTGGGAAGACTCCAGCAAAGGTGAGTAAAGTGTTTGTTTGGTTTTTTTGGGGGGCCATACCACGTGACATGTGGGATCTTAGTTCCCCAACTAGGGATTGAACCCACAACCCCTGCATTGGGAGTGTGGAGTCTTAACCACTGGACCAGCAGGGAAGTCCCAAAGGTGAGTAAGGTTTGATCAGTCGCTTTCTGGACTTCAGAAAGGGGAGCCATTTTTTACAAGAAAGGAAATAATTTTTTCAAAGAAAATATTTCTAAAAAATTTAATTTTAAAAAACGATTACATAAACATGTTTAAAAATGATTATTAGTAGAAGAAAATTTAAGAGGCATCCATAAATCTATCATTCTCATGTAACCACGGTTTACACCAGGGTGTTTCCCTCTAGACAATTCTTATTCCTGGGTCTGTTACCTGTTGAGGACTTTGAATAGTGCTGTACATAGTGTTTAGCATCATGAACATTTTCTTTATATCACCGAAATGTAGTTTTTAATGGCTGAACAATAGTGTTTTCTGCATGCAACATGATTGATTTAACAACTTCCCATTGTTAAATAAAAGTGCAGCTGTTCTGGGTGAAGCCTGGGGTCCTGACTACTCAGCCCTCACTTTAGCCTTCTTAGAAACCCTCATATCACTTCTCTAACTTCTCAGAAGCTTTAGTGCTCATTGGAATATGGCTGGGAACTCATTGGAAAGATAAAATGTAACTATATAATGGAGAACTTGGGATGCAAGACTCAGGGGGATGTCCCTAGTTCAGGCAGCTGAGGATCATTAACAATATAAGAAAAGAGTCAGTTTCTCTCCTGTTCTTTTCCCTTGGTCCTTCCTTTGAGAGGCTAACTTATGACCAGACGCCAATAGAGAAGATACAAGTAAGCCAATGTGTGATGAATCCATTTCTTCAGTGACTAATCCAGGATCCAGGCTGAATGGGTAGGCAGTGAAGCCAGAGCAGAGATGATGGACTAAGAAAGGAAAGTCAAGGGACTGGTTGGTGCCATCATGAGGACACACACATTGAGTGGGACTGAGGCCAAGAGATGTGGAAGGAAAGTCATTCGTTGTGAATGGGGGATAATTTCAGAATTAAAGACGTTAGGTGTTGAGTAATTCAGTCATGACATCCGCTGTGCTCCCAAGTTTGAGGATTGTTTTGAGGAAGTTGAAAACAGGCCAGTGTGTTGAAGGGTCATTCCCACATATTTTACAGCCTCCCAATTTGAGGGCCAGGGATCGAGTGGAGAGTGTTAACAGTGCTTATGGTGGAGGATGGTTGGGGAGCAAGCTTCTCGGTTTCTAGTGGGCGGAAGACTCCTTGGTTGGCATTTTTCTTTGTGCCCCAGCTTTTGCCTCTTCTCTTTGAAGCACTCTTTTCTCTACTTTTCTTGGCCTAAAATTGAATATATTGCCTTGTTCTTTTAGTTCAGAGAGATAAGCAGATTGGGATTTTTCAAAAAACTCATTAAATGCACACACAGGCACTTGAGATGGCATAAAAAAGGAGAGTTTTCACAAGAAATGTGAAAGTATAAAAAAATTTCTTAACTAACAGTAAATAGAATATTATGTAATGTAGTTGGGTTGGAGCAGTATGTCTTCACATTTTTTCCTTGTACCTTATAAATCCTCTCTATTTCCTTGTCTGTTTTATTGTTTTCAGGTTAAGCATAAGAAGCTGGCATTGTATATTCTGTTTTGTAGGTGTCTTCTTTACTGATTCAGGGGTTGTAGGGTATGGGTGTCAAATTACTGTACTCAGAACTCCTGAATTTCAGCATCTATCATAATATTGGCTAAACAGAGCCCTCAAAGCATGTTGAGACTAAAAGTAGAATTTATGTAATAGTATTATAGCTGATTCAGAGGTTCCCGTCCTGGCTTGAGCATTCTCAGACATTTAAGTGATAGTTCATGGCCACAGCAACATAGTTGCCTACAGCAATGTAGGTACCTGGTGACTCCCAACTTATTTACCAAATTACCCCCTTTATTGTTGTTATTCATTATTGTAGGAGACATGCATGTTCATTGGGTAAAGATCAGAAAATAAATACAGAAATAATTAGATGAGTTAGATTACCATTATCCAGAGATAATTACTGTTAACATTCTGGTTTATTGTTTTATATTCCTTTTCATATTACTGAGTCTGTATAAAATATTTATATTAATATGTATATTTGTATTTCTCCAAACATAGATAGTAGTATATATAGTTTTATATAACTCTTACAGTAACCTTCAAATTAAAAAAATGTAGACTATATGATAAAGGTCTTTCTATACCAGTATGTATTTGCATGATCACATTTAATGGTTGAATGTATTTCACTGAATTTTCCTCTAATTATTAACATAATACAGGGATATTATAGAAAATTTAGAAAATGTAAAAGTCACTAAGGAACCACCTCATATCCATTAGGATGGCTACTATTTAAAAAAAAACAGACAATAAAAAGTATTGGCAAGGATTTCTGGGAATGTAAAACGGTACAGCCACTTTGGAAAATAGTATGGTGGTTCCTCAAAAAGATTAAAACTAGAATCACCCTATGATTCAGCAATCCACTCTTCCGGGTTTTTATCCAAAAGAATTAAAAGCAGGACCTCAAAGAGATATTTGTACACCCATGTCCATCGCAGCATTATTCATAATAGCCAAAAGGTGGAAGCAGTCCAAGTGTCCATCAGCAGATGAATGCATAAAGAAAAACGTGTTATATACATACAGTGGAGTGCCATTCAGCCTTAAAAAGGAAGGAAATTCGAACACATAATGCAACATAGATGAACCCTAGGGATATTATACTAAGTGAAATAAGCCAGTCACAAAAAGATAAATACTGTATTACTGTCCTTATATGAGGCATCTAGAGTATTCAGATTTAGAGACGGAAGACGGCAGGGTGGTTGCAAGGGGCTGAGCAGAGGGAGGAATGGAGAGCTTTGTCGTCACTAGAAGTCCAGTGCGCTACCCGTTGCGCTGCAGAGCCACCTGGATCTTTTTAATGGGTATGGAATCTCAGTTTTGCAAGATGAGAAGAGTTGTGGAGGTTGGTTGTGTACCAGTGTGAATGTACTTTACACTCTGGAACTTAACACTTCTGAATGGTTACAGTGGTAAATTTTCTATCATGTGTATTTTACCATATTTAAACCTTAGAAAAAATTACCAAGGAAATAGCATTGTTGTATGTATAGTTAATGTTTAGGGAGCATAAGGTTCTTTCTCTTCCTCCGCCCCCTCCTGCCACGTAAATAGTCCAGGTTTCAGGTCCTTCATCCCACCATCCTGTATAACGTGTGCTGTGGAACATGACTTCAAGTCTGTATTGTCTGTTAGTGCCTTGATCCCCAGCTGTGGGAGTGGGCATCCTCAGAACCCATGACTCTTGTGAGTGTCACCCTAAGAACTGTTCTGCTCTGAGTGCTGGACCCCCATGGCTGCCATTCTTAACCCTAATATGTGGGACTCTTTTGAGTGATGGCCAAACATTGATTTGTTCCTCTTTATTTAGTACCCAAATATTGCAGCCAGCAAGAAGATAAAGGTTGGATTTCACACATTTGAAGGAATTGGAAGGCTGTCTTTCAGTAGAACTAGGGGGAACAAAACTGATGTAATGTTAGTGCTGTGAGATGAAACTTCTCCTCCCCCTTCCCATTCTCCACCCACGAACAGTTGACATTTAGATTGCTGTCTCCTTAGATGTAAGTCCAGGCTTTTTTCCCCCACAGTTGTTGTAGCAGCTAGCTTTATTGAAGCTCTTTGAAGGGCAAAGTCATGATGGCCCTGTTGCTGAAGTTTTAAAATAGGATCAGATGAAAAGCTGGCACTTTGGAAGAATTGCGTTAGCTGGTGCTCTTGATTCAAGAAGAGTATACCAGTCCCTCACTGTACCTCTCACTGACTGGTACCAATATTTTCATCAGCTGTTTCTACCCAGAGGTTTTGGAAAGGCAGTTTACTGATAACTGTATCCACATGAAAATGTTAACTAAAATTCACATGAAAGGATTGTGGCTTAGGAGCAGGAAAGCAACTCTGTAAAGAATGAAGACTAATTAAAAGGACAGAGCCAGGAAACCTGTAAAGTTAATGTGACTTGACATTTGTGTATCTTTGAGATCTCCTACATCTAAATCTAATATTTGCTGTGTCATTAGATTTTTTTAAAAATTAAAGAGTAGGGGGTTGTGTTTATTTGACTTTGCAGTTACATTTGATTTCTTTTTAAAATGTTAATTAAAATTTTGACTCACTCTGTCTTACTAAACAATGCTGGTTTAACATTAGTCATTTCTTGTTATAACCACAGAACTGTGTAGTATTTTTTTCTTTTTTAATCTAAACTTGAAGCCACAATTTACTTACTTAAGGAAATATTTACTTAAATATTCTGGAGCTTAAATGTGAAATCCAGGGAAGCCCTCCTTCGCTTTTTGGACCGATATTTTATTGAGTGCTTACTGTATGAAAAACACGGTGCTGGATACTAAGGATGTATAAACGAAAAAGACAAAATCCATAAGGAATTAGTGCAATGTGGGAGACAGATACACAAAAAATAATGTTAAGAAGCGCTAAGTCTGGGACTTCCCTGAAGGTCCAGTGGTTAAGACTTCACCTTCTAATGTGGGGGTGTGTGGCTTAAAGCCAGGCTAAAAAACAAAACATAAAACGGAAGCAATATTGTAACAAATTCAATAAAGACTTTAAAAATGGTCCACATTAAAAAAAAAAAGAATCATTTAAAAAAAAAAGGTGCTGAGTCTGTGATAGAGCCATGCTACTTATATCCTTGTGAGAATCCTCACTTAAGTGAAAGCAGGGATTTACTTTCATTTAACCCATTGCTGTCTGCATTCGTTCTTTCACACATTTGAGAGCCTGGTGTATACTGGTGCCTGGTAAAGAGTAAAGAGTCAATAAATGCTTTGCTGATTTAATAAATGAAGAATTGAATTTACTCAGGTTGTAGAAATGGGAGGAGAGGAAGTGGGGAAGACAAGAAAAGATTTCCTAGGGAAGTGGTGCCCTAGTGGAATCTTGAAATACGAGTAGGAATTGCCTGTATGGTTGAGGAGTAGGGATGGTCCAACCTACAGTATTGCAGGTAGAAGCATGGAAGCCTGGGGACACTGGGTTACGACAAGGAGTTGCTGAGTGGGAAGTACAGGGTAAGGAGTGTTGAGGGATGAGGCAGAAGTTGTTAGCAGGGCTAAGGTCATGAGGAGCTTGTATGCAGCCCAAAGAACCATGGACTACATACACGCAAAGGTTTGAAATGCAGTGGCAAATGCGGGCATTTTGATAGCTCTCTTTAGTCAAGTGTGAAGGATGGAATAGAAGAGGGAATGAATGGAAACAGAGATCATCCTCTTCTGTGTTCCCCTTCATCACAAATTTATAAGCCACCTACTGTGTGCTATGTGATGTCAGTTGCTGGGGATGCAAAGATGAATTAGATTCGGTTGCTTTTCCTTAGTCTCCATCTCCAGTCAAGTATAGGGTGTGTGGGGAAGGTCATTTGTAACTTGGATTTTTTTTTCTACTTGTTATAATTTTTGAATTTGTAATACCTCATAGTGTTTAGAAAAAATAACACAAAAAAATTAGGGTAATTGGATGCATAAATTCAGTTTTTGCAAATTTAAGCTGCTGTTTCACCAAAATGTCACTTTTCATCCCCAGTTTCCCTTTTGTCTGAAATGCTCCAGTGAAGCAGTCAAGAAGAAGAATTGATTAATTTTGTGCTGTGTGCTTTTCAGTTCTGTGTTTTGTTTGTGCTTCAAACTGTGACAGTTGAAATTTCATGGTAAAGAGAAAAAGGTTTTGAATTTGGGGTCTGGAGGAAAATGACTAAATTAAAGGAAATAGGTAAGAATACCACTGCTGCCCAACTATAAGTGAGGTTCTGCCTAAGGGCAGAGAATACACTTGGGGTTGTAATTTTGAAATGATCAACATAGTTCATGCTCAAAAGTTCTGTGTTGAAGAAAGGTAAGGGTGATCACTTGGGGCTTTTAGTATCATTAAAATTAACCAGGTAAATGAAGTTGCAGTGTAGCACTGGTTATCCTGGGTTCTTTTGTTGGGCGCTTAAAAATCCTTTTTAAAAATGTTTGCTATTTTGCGCTGAAAATCATTTGCAGCAGCTTGATTATGTGAATCGCTTTGATGTTAGGGTTCCACATAAGTTAAGCGAAAAAAACGTTCTTGACTATATTTCCTCATGCTATTCGGTACTTAAATGTAACAAAAATGTTCTGTTTTTAAAACAAATTGTGATGGGCGATGAAAAGTGAATACTGTACAATAATATGGGACAGAAGAGATCGTGGGGCAAGTGAAATGAACCACCACCAACCTCACCAAAGGCCGGTCTTCATCCAAAGAAGTGATGTGTATATGGTGGGATGGAAGGAAGTCCTTTATTATGAGCTCCTTTCGGAACACCAAACAATTAATTCCAACAAGTACTGCTCCCAATTAGACCAACTGAAAGCAGCACTCGACGAAAAGCGTCTGGAATTAGTCAACAGAAGACACATAATCTTCCATCAGAATACCGCAAGGCCACATGTTTCTTTGATGACCAGGCAAAAAACTGTTACAGCTTGGCTGGGAAGTTCTGATTCATCCACCGTATTCACCACACATTGCACCTTTGGATTCCCATTTACTCCGGTCTTTACAAAATTCTCTTAATGCAAAAAATTTCAATTCCCTGAAGACTGTAAAAGGCACCTAGAATGGTTCTTTAAAAAGTTTTGGAGAGATGGAATTATGAAGTTGCCTGAAAAATGGCAGAAGGTAGTGGAACAAAATGGTGAATACGTTGTTCAATAAAGTTCTCAGTGAAAATGAAAAAAAAAAAAAGTTTGCTATTTTGGACTTCCCTGGTGGTGCAGTGATTAAGAATCCACCTGCCAATGCAGGGGACACGGGTTCAATCCCTGGTCCGGGAAGATCCCACATGCCGAGGAGCAGCTAAGCCCATGTACCACAACTACTGAGCTTGCGCTCTAGAGCCCACGTGCCACAACTCCTGAAGCCTGCATGCCTAGAGCCCGTGCTCCGCAACAAGAGAAGCCACAGCAATGAGAAGCCTGCACACCACAACGAAGAGTAGCCCCCACTCGCTGCAACTAGTGAAAGCCTGTGCACAGCAGCGAAGACCCAATGCAGCCATTAAAAAAAAAAAAGTTATATTTTTGGGGTGCAATTTAGTAGTTCAGTTATAATCTCTATTAATACACTCCCTCTGGTTATATATGCCCTGGGCTGGTTTTCTTGCTATAGACACAAATCCCCAATTGTTCTGACATGCATGGCATATTAATTTGCTTTGAATGCCAAAAATGAAGTTAATGATTTTGAGCTTTCACTTTCGAGGACTACTTAAATATAGAATTTCTGCTTTATGTCAGAGATTTAAGCCATTTAGGCATAAAGTATTTTCCTCAATGTTATTGGTGAGAATGGGACCTAGGATCCATCTGCAAGTGCATTCTTCCTGTCTCTTGCTCAGTTCCTATCTTACCAGGAAACGTAAAGGGCAGCGGCCCTCAAGACAGGTAGGGGCAGAGGCGTACAGCATCATTTTGCCTTCTGTGTAAATGTTTGGATTCAGTAGGCCATTATAGTTTCCAGGACAAAGCATCCGTATCCTATCTTCTCCCTTTATGTACTTTGTTACCTTGTGTGCTCTTTACCTCCTGTGCGTGTTACGGCAGCATTACTGTTGTCAGCTGGAATGCATACAGCCCTGTGAAGATACTTTTAGTCAAATATTCCATGGAGTGGCAGGGTACCTTCTGGTATGTTTGTTTGCCACAGTAGTAGAAAAAGAGAAACAAGTTTTGTCTCAGTATGCCAACCTCGTCTTTACGTTCAGAGCCCGGAAAGAATAGGACTGCTGTTGCAGATTTCAGTATTGCTCGTATAACGAAATCTTAACCAGATGAATGTATTTCTCAAATGTATGTAGTCAGACCCCTTCCTCACCAAGATTTGCAGGAATACCTAGGATCTTAACATTACCAAATAGCCTTAGAGAAACCTGATGTCATGCTAAACAGATATTGAGGGGCCTAGAGGAGAGAATGGCTGAGCGTTCTTTTCAGAATGGAGATTAAATTTCACTGTCGAGGTTGGTGAGTCTGTCCAGTGAACACAATGTAGAGGTGACTGCAATTTGCTGGTGTTGCTTTTTTTGAAGGAACTATCTCAGTCTGTGTGACCTGTTGACAAAGTGATTAGAGAAGAGTTGAGTATAATGCTGTTGATGTTCTTGCCAACAAGTAGTTGTATTTAAAGACAGCTATGAGGAACAACTCTGCTTAGAGTGTGCTGTCTGTTGTCATTCTGAATGCACTTTAAAAATTCATCAAGGGCTTCCCTGGTGGTGCAGTGGTTGAGAGTCCGCCTGCCGATGCAGAGGACATGGGTTCATGCCCCAGTCCGGGAAGATCCCACATGCTGCGGAGCGGCTAGGCCCGTGAGCCATGGCGGCTAAGCCTGCGTGTCCAGAGCTTGTGCTCCGCAAAGGGAGAGGCCACAGCAGTGAGAGGCCCGCGTACCGCCAAAAAAAAAAAAAAAAATCATCAAATTTCTTGCAAATTTCTTGCAAGTTGGCTCAGGGCAACACCTGTTGAGTGGTGTCATATGTTGTATCCCTGCCATAAATAGCTTATTGGCATCTCATCAGTTGGGTCATTATGGGTGTCAAGGTGAGGTATGGAGAGCATTGAATAAAAATCCTTAGGTAGCTAAGGTGCAAAGGGCTGGTTATAATTCCATCTGTTTACAATGCCCTGGCATTTATTGTTAACTTATTTGCTTCACTGCCTGGTCTGCGATGAACTGTCATTAGGGCCTTGGAATTTTATTGAACTGACATCATAATCTCATCTCCTACTGAAGAGGCTAAGAATTATGGCCCTCAGTGTTTGCTTTAACCTGTAACAGATTAAAAGTTTAACAGATTGCATTGGCATTGGCAGGCAGATTCTCAACCACTGTGCCACCGGGGAGGTCCCAGAACTGTCAGTTTTGATATAGCCTTGGAGAATTGCTTTCAGCCTGTGGTGCATGGACCTCTGGTTTAGTGAATTCAGTAGTAAATTGAAGAGCAGTAATGTTTACTAGGTGACATACCATGTGCAGTGAGGTCTGCTTCATTTTTGTTTATTGGACATTAAATTCTTCACAATGCTGAAGAACATCCTTGAGTGGCTCTGTATTTATTTCTTTTATGTATCCCTGCTTTTGTTGCTTAGATATGATTCCTAAATGGGATTGAGTTATGTTCTTTCTGTGTTTCTTGATGTTTTGAACTGTGCCCTGCTTTGGGGGGTGGGAGGGTTTATTGTCATGTAGCCTGGGGTTATTCCCTTCACCATAAAGACATTCAACATTTTGTTCCAATGTGACACTCGCCACGATTTTCTTTACTAACTATATTTTAAGGATGACTTCTTCTGAAAATATCAAGGGGCAGAATTACCAAATGAAATAAGGCCTCCATTCTCCAGAGAGCAGGAATCTGTTTACAAACCTGCAGTATTTATTACATACCTCATTTAGCTCATTCATCATTTTAATAGAAAAATGAGTCATTTTAGATGATTCTGAAATAATGCGAGGTAAGCTACATAGCCCCAGGCAGAATATGATTTACTCAGCCACCAAGCTGTTTTCAAAAAAATAAAATGGAATGATCAGCACCAATAATTTATGATTACTTGTGGTAAACTTATCAGATGTCTTCATTGTCATAGAAATTTGTTGATGAGATTAAAAGTTTAGAGGAGTTTTCTAGCAAACTTCTCCCCGTTCTTCCATCTTTTACAACAAGTGGCTGCAAGGTTCTGTACTTAGCTGTGTGTTTAAATTTCCTCTGCCTGCTTAAAACACTGACTGTAAATTTAATTCCAGATTCATGTTGAATATTCTCTTGATAAGAAAGAACACCAATCAGTGTCACGGGGCCAGTTTTATTGGAGTTTATTATAAACCTATTTGTATACATTTTTTGCTTAGACATTAAATGTTGATCCTTTTACAGTTTCCTTAGCCTATCTGATCTCAGGAACACAGCTAGTTGGCCTGGAATCATAACTCCGAAATCGAAATGAGTCACAGAGTGTTTCTAGGTAGTGCCATAATGCTCATGGCCTATATTAATAACCAGCATCACAACAAAAACAGTTGGTACTTGTTTCTAGTATTCCTCATTTAACTAAGAGCTTTCAAGTCCAGCAGCTTACTTGGTGTTAATAAATGTTTGATATGGGTAGGACATCTATTGTTTCTGTTTCAAAAAGATTGTAAACCCAAAGGTTGCACAAAGATAGAGCCAGAGCTACAAATTGGATCCCTACTGCCTAGGTGATGTTATTTGGCACACAATTTAGCAAATTCCGTTATTATTATGTTTTTAGCCTATAGTGGATTGGGCCCACTGTATTAGAAAGGGTGAGGGGCTTTTATGCACAGGCGCATGGACAAAACAGAAATTACCACAGACATAAACAAAAATAGGCATCCAAAAATCACACATATGATGAGCACACACAGGGCTACAAAACATCGTAACGTGATGGGCCTACTCAACATAGAGGCAGGCAGCCCTGGCCACTCTCATAGGCCTTGTGTGTTACTGCCCAGTGAAATAATGCATTCATAATCATAACACTATCAGGGGCTAAGAATAACCTGTTTAAAAGCAAGGAATGTAGTAATACATATTAGAACTAAAGCTTCCATCTAAACTGTTGTGAATTGAAAAAGCTTTTGGCACTTCAGGTAAATTTCAGTATTCCAAAAAAATTCTCTCGTATGAATCTCTACATTGCAAAGAATAATGAAGTGTTAACTGTATACTTTTATAAAGTCTATTTTGAGTGGACTTATTAAAAAAAAAGTTTGTTATGGTCTGTTCTGTTTTGGGAGAGATTGATAGAGATACAAAAGGACCTGGTTTATAGCAGTTATTCATTCTCTTGCCCTCAGAACACCGAAGTATAAAGGCAGAAACTTTCCTTTTTTTTTTGCGGTACGCGGGCCTCTCACTGTTGTGGCCTCTCCCGTTGCGGAGCACAGGTTCTGGACGTACAGGGTCAGCGGCCATGGCTCACGGGCCCAGCCGCTCCACAGCATGTGGGATCTTCCCGGACCGGGGCACGAACCCGTGTCCCTTGCATCGGCAGGCGGACTCTCAACCACTGTGCCACTAGGGAAGCCCAGAAACTTTCCTTTTTTTATGTGCAGTGTAAACTTTTTATTTTCAGGGGAGGTGAGAGATGATTAGGTTATTTTCTACTTTGGATAATAAACATGCATTAGTCTGGCAGGATGCTTGTTGAGGGGAATAGAGATAGGCTTGCTGCAGTAGATTATAATTGTTTTTAAATTAATTAATTGATCTCTGGCTGCGTTGGGTCTTTGTTGCTATGCGTGGGCTTTTTCTAGTTGCGGAGAGCAGGGGCTACTCTTCATTGAGGTGCACGGGCTTCTCGTTGCGGTGGCTTCTCTTGTTGAGGAGCACGGGCTCTAGGTGCCTGGGCTTCAGTAGTTGTGGCTTGCGGGCTCGAGCGCAGGCTCAGTAGTTGTGGCTCACAGGCTTAGTTGCTCCGTGGCACGTGGGATCTTCCTGGACCAGGGCTTGAACCTGTGTCCCCTGAATTGGCAGGCGGATTCTTAACCACTGTGCCACCAGGGAAGTCCCTTGCTGCAGTAGATTATTTTTAAGAGTAAATGTAATATACGTTAACAATGTCTACTTCACTCATGCAGTGGATTCAGTCAGTTTTGTGGTTTGTGTTTTCATTGAACTTTGGGAACATTCAGAGTGATGATATTCCACAGGTTTTTCTTATAAAGTCTACACACACGCATATCTGTGCGCGCACACATACACACATTTTTCTGAATCATTGGAGCGTGGGTTGCAGACATCATGCCAATTAGCCCCCTTAGTATTTCTACCCGTAAAAAATTAGTGTTTCTTACATTACCAAGTACAGTTGTCAAAGTCAAAAAATTTAACATTGATGTAATACTTTAACTTTTAACCAAGATTCCAATAATGTTCCTTATAGCAAATTTTCTTCCTGGAACAGGGTATATTCTAGGGTCATATATTGCACTTATGTAGTTGTCATGTCTTAAAACATTTTAAACATGATTTGCAAACAGTAGGATCAAGACAGGTACTGTGTTAACTTCAATTAATGAATTCTTGCTGTCATTGCTAGAGTTTTAGAAAGATGAAAGAAGGATGGACGCAAAGAGGTGAAGAGTTTCATTCAGACATATAGATTAATATTCTATATTGTGGGTGAAGGAATAATTGTTTTGGATATTTTCTTTATATGAACCAAAACTAAAACAACTTAAATGCTCTTGCCAACATCTGTGTAAATTCCATGTTTTTGAAATGTAGCAGGCATCCAAGTTGTATCACTAAAAATTATTAGAGAGTAAACTGTTTTACTATTTTTCTCCAGTTTTTTGAACAGTAATTTTATCTGAAATATCCTTCCATCCGCACCTCCCCTGCCCCACGCGCCCAGTTACTACTCCATGTAATTTTAGGCAAATTGTTTTTCTTCTTTATGCCTTTTGTTTCCATTTGTTTAAAATGAGGACAAGGTTGTGAATGTAATTTTCTTTCAAGTCTGTTACCTCAATGAGTAAATATATAAATACAGGAGTTCTTAGAGAATGCAAAGTTGTATATACTTATAAATTGACTTTTCATAAAGTAATTTTGTTTTATGAATGGGTTACCAATTCCAAGAGTCACATCTATTTTAATTTTCTTTAGTTATTAAAAACAGTCCATTTAAAAAAAGAAAAAGTTGAAAGCCTGTATTTCCTTGGTTAAATTGGATTCTTGTTATTGAAAACTTATTCTGATTAGTAGAAGCGATTTAATCATAGTCACAGTATAAATGCTGTTAGCAGTCACTGTATATTGAAAGGGTCAAAATGGGAGGTGTCCTTTTCTTGGATATAAGAAGATGGGATTTTTTTGCTAATATGTGTTTATTGGCTTAGAATGAAAAATCAGACCATTGTTAGGAAAATAGACTTAAATTGATATCATTTAAAAAATATATATATACAATCAAATTAAGAGACACAAATTGATCTACTTTATGACTTTAAAAAATGGCTGTTAAGTGCCTTTCTGTGTTAAATTTCTCTGTTAAATGCCTTAAATTTCTGGGTTATAGTAAACCCTTTTGCTACCTCTAAGTTCAAAGATTCGTCTTTTCAAATGCTTACTTCATTTTCCATTTATTTCCCATTTGTTTCTTTAACTCATTAAAAATCATTTGTTGATTTTTAATATGACCATTGTATCTCTGCCTTGCCCATTCCTGACATAATTTTTCTTCCTTTCCTAACATCAACCCCCGTGTTAAATTTGCGGCCCATGGACAGTGACATTTTTGGAATGTTCCTGTCATGCATGGGGGTCGGAGAATGTATTGGTGCTTCAAACTTTTTCTTTTAACTCCTTGAAGAACTTAATATATTTTAAAGAAACGGGCTCAGTTCTAACCCTGAAGGCACCAAAAAGAACAAGTTCTAAACGACAGCCCTCCTGCAGCATATTTTCACCATGTATCTCCTCCATCTTGGAGATCACCATTTCCAAGGTATATCTTCAGCTCTGCATATGCTCTGCGTGTGTGACGTTGCTTCCCCACTCTTCTTCTCCTCCCTCCTCTGAGTTTTTAATTCTTTCAACGAGCCTTGGGAACATGTACACAGGCCTGTACAGTGACACAGCAAAAGCAGCCTCTTGAAAGTAGTCAGGTTTTGTCCTTGTAAATGACATGGGACAAATGCATGTGGTGGATTAAAATATGTTCACCCTGACAGAAATCTTTTACTTGAAGCGAAAAAGCCTCCCTTCAATTCTGATCACAGCAAAGGTTATGCTGCTGCCAGTGAGGGTGACTTGCCAAGACTGCCAGTTTCTCAGGCTCTGTTCTGGAGATACATTTGTTACTTGATTCTCAGCTTTGAGTTGGTTATAATCTTGTCTCGGCATGCTTTGTTTCCAAATACATCAGTGTTCATGCTTCTTTGGCTTTTTCTCAGGATTTATGAAGGGGGGAGGGTAGGTTTAGCTTTTTGTCTGGCAAGTAGCAAAGCCTGTTTGACTTCCCTAATCAATAATTGTAAAGTAACTGGAAATTGATCCATGCCAGCCGTAAATCCATCCATGCATTTCTATTAATGTCTGTCATCCTAGAGAAGGTGTACAAAAGATATTCCTGTCCCCATGTCACTGAAGACAGGACACAAGCAAGTGTAATAGGCTGCTTGTGTATTAAGGGGTTGTTAAAGTGTCCACAGTTTGATACAAGGCTTTGGGAGCTGTTTCCCAGGTTTGTAGTATAGACATTGTTGGAAGTTGAAAAAAGTTTGTCACGTGAGCATAACCTAGTTTGGGGGTTTAGAGCTCGTCCTGCCTGTGGGCAGAGTAGTGATGTGATTTGACACTATTGTCAGGTTATGCCTCCCCCAGAGTATACTTTTTACTGATCTGGCATTGCCTCACGCTCATCTCAGTTTGATCTGGAATTCTTATTTCCCTCTCTCTCATTAAGGGGAAAAGTGCGGAGTGTTCAGTTTGACCGCTGTTG
The DNA here is from genome assembly GCF_000442215.2 of Lipotes vexillifer. Taxonomy (NCBI): domain Eukaryota; kingdom Metazoa; phylum Chordata; class Mammalia; order Artiodactyla; family Lipotidae; genus Lipotes; species Lipotes vexillifer. The sequence continues at coordinate 1,299,168 of NW_006782674.1, read as the reverse complement.
ATAGACACATCTGTTACCTGGGCACAAAAGATGCTGGTTGGTATTTGGGGAAGGGGGACACACCTTTTCCTCCTCTCCCCGTTACCATGATGAAGTATTAGTGTTTCACATTGCCACCGTGTCACTGTGGAGGTTTTATTATAAGGCCTAAAGGTTCTAACCAGACAGGGCACTTTTGTTTTGGGAGGTCTGATCTGAGCTTGTGGAGCACAGGAAGGGTCTCCTTTCAGTAACTTAGAAACAAGGGAGAAAAAGTCATCTTAGATAAAGTTCAGAACATACTCTGACTTCAGAACAAGACTTGCCTGTCATTGATTGAACATATTAACACGTCCAAAGAAACAGTATGTCAATCTTGATTTTTTTTTCTTTAAAGTTTTAAAAAATTATTTAATATCATGGGACTAGTTTGCAATGTGATGTTTAGTAGAATAAAAGCCAGCATGCTCTTTAATATTTGTGTATCTGCCCAGACAGAAAGCTTGGTATAGGATTGTGGGTTGTTGTTTTTTTCTTTCTTTTTTTCCTTATATTTTTTAAACAATTTCTGTGTTTACCTGATTCTCTGAATTGAATAAGTATTAATTTACTTATATATAGCAAAAAAAAAATAGGTATCTTCAGTCATTACTTATTACATTAGAGTTTTATATAGAGAAGGAAAGAAAAGATTCAAAAAGATAAGCAATTCTTGAGTCCATCCCACCCCAGCCCTGGTTTCACAGTTGTCTGGTCCTGGTGGATGCCTGCGTCTTGTGCAGATCCTTAATGCAAGCTTTCTTAGTTTCATGCCAGCACATTTTCAGGTCATAAAGCTCATCGAATAACCTTCCAGTTACAATTTGGCTTTCCACATAGATGACCTGTAGAAAACACATGTCTTGGCTGGACGTCCCATATGCTTGTTCTTGGCAGGTTTGGTTCTTATTTTAAAGTGATAATTTGGCCTTTTAGTTGATTTGTAAGTCTCTGTAAACTTCTAGGCCTGTTAGCAAAAAAAAGTTTGTCAGTACCAAGTTCACCAAAATAATTAATTCCTCACTGGGGCCTTTTGACAGGTGGCCCGAAGCCGTTTTCAGTAATAGCCCCTGTGCCATGTGCCGGGTTGGGCCTCTCTTCTCCCAAATGTCGTTGAGTAAAGGGAATTGAAAAGCATGTGCTCTGGAGGACATCCCCCTTGACACGAGAGCCTCACAGTCAGAGTGCTGTGGCCGTTTCTTAGTTTTGCTCAGAGCCTGCTGTTTGGGTTCGAGCTCCTTTCTCTCTCCTTTCTCAGAGGCCAGTCAGCCTTGATGTAGATGGAGGAAAAATCATCTTGCACGATCACTGTACTTCTTGGTAAAACTTGAAGAGACAGTAGAAATCGCCCTGCCTAACCTCTTCTTCTTCTGTTTGTGAAGAGAGAGGCCCAGGGCTCTTAGGGATAGAGTGACAGAGTGAGGACCAGCACTTAAATCTTTCTCTAGGAAGTTTTTCATCTTCTTCAGTCATGATTTCCAGATAGGCTCCAAGGATTGCAGGCCAGAGAACAGAAAGGTCAGGGATCATTCTACAGGCTTGGACTGGCTTGAGATTAGAAGCCTCACTGAGGATGGGCAGCCTCCCTGCATCATAAGCCAGGCATGCAGAGGGCATTTGGGGTAGATAGCTCTTCAGGAGAGTCATGTGGATGCATGTTTATCTTTGGATAACCAGCTCTTCTGTCTCTCCTTTATATATTGCAGTTTTCTCAGCTGCCTGTTCTACCACTTATCTGTCTCCTCACCTAGGAGCCTTAAGTATCTGGGAAAAGTTTAATGTTATAACTTCCTAGACAGTCATACCGGTGCCTATGCCATAATTTCTCTTAAATACTGGGGGAAAGGCCCATATTATTTGTCAGTTATCTTCAAGGCCACTATTATGAGTACTGAGGTAGTGAGTCAATGTCCCTGACTTCTCTCTGTTCTTACCTTGAAACAAAGAGGCAGCAATATGGTCATCGAATACAGTGAATAATGATCATTGATAGACCTCATTGTATGATTACGAGATTATATTGTACTTATGTGGAATTATAGCAAAGCTCTTATAGTAATTTAAAACATAGCTTGCCCATCATAACTAGTGGCCATTAATTTAGCAAGAGTGAACTTTCTCTTCTTGCTTTTCCCTCATATGTATATACCTGTGTGTGTGTTTGTGTATGTATGTATTTCATTTGCATTTGTATTTAGGAATTATTCATTTAGAATCTACTGTATGCTTGGCACTGTGATCTGTATGCTGGGGATACATCAGAAAAACCTCAATAACAGCAAAAAACCTTGCCCTAATGGAGTTTACATTTATTAGGAGGAATTGTCTGAAACTATGTCTGAAAAAGTTACAGATTAGGAAGAAAGGGAGTTAACCCTAAGGGAATAAAAATAGTTAACTCAGTATTTAATGCCCTAATTCAACCTCTTGATCTTTTTTTTCAGGGCATTTGAACTTTTATATTTGACTTTGAAAAATTTTGATAATTGGGTGAGATGACAAAGTTTCTGAAAACATTCTTTAAAACTGCATAACACTATACAAATATTAGGCTTAATATTCGGTAAATCTGTATTAGGGTTCTCCAGAGAAACAGAACCAGTCGGGTGTGTGCGCGCATGTGTGTACGTGTGTATATTATATACACGTACACATACACATATGTAAAGATTGATTTATTTTAGGGAGTGGGCTCATGTGATTATGAGGGCTGGCAAGTCAACCCAGAGAGGAGTAGATGTGACAGTCTGGAGGCAGAAATCCTTCCTCTCTGGGGGAACCTCAGTCTCTTAAGAACTGCTGCTGCCCTCATGGCTTTTCTGTGCAGGACTTTGAAGCATGTTGGAGCTCTGCCCTATGAGCAGTTGGGTCCATAGCTGTGGGTCCCTCTGGTCTCTAAACATGATAGCATCCTTTCTGTTGAGATGCCAGAGGTAGCACAGGTGAGGGCTAAAGTGGCACGTGTTGGCACTGTCACTTGCTCTCACCTCTCAACCACTTCTCAATAATATTTGTCTCTGGGTGATTGTCTCATCCTAACCTCTGACCCTGTAACTGCAGAGATTTGGGCTCTACCGGCTCTAGCCGTTTCCTGTACTTGCTCTGAAACTCTGGGGCCAGTGAAAATTGCTGGTATTGTGGCCATAGTCTTCCTCTTGAAACAGCAGAGCTGTGTAATGTGACAAAGTGGCATAATGTTGCTTACCTTGATTCATCAACTGAATAGCAACACATGATTATTAACCTATAGGTTTTTATTTTTAATTTTTTAATAACATCTTTATTGGAGTATAATTGCTTTACAGTGGTGTGCTAGTTTCTGCTTTATAGCAAAGTGAATCAGCTATACATATACATATATCCCCATATCCCCTCCCTCTTGAGCCTCCCTCCCACCCTCCCTAACCCACCCCTCTAGGCGGTCACAAAACACCAAGCTGATCTCCCTGTGCTATGCGGCTGCTTCCCACTAGCTATCTGTTTTGCATTTGGTCGTGTATATATGTCAGTGCTACTCTAACTTTGTCCCAGCTTCTCTACGTCTGTGTCTTTATTCCTGTCCTGCCCCTAGGTTTTTCAGAACCATTTTTTTTTAGATTCCATATATATGTGTTAGCATACGGTATTTGTTTTTCTCTTTATGACTTACTTCACTCTGTATGACAGACTCTAGGTCCATCCATCTCACTGCAAATAACTCAATTTCGTTTCTTTTTATGGCCGAATAATATACCATTGTATACATGTGCCACATCTTTTTTATCCATTCATCTGTCGATGGACACTTAGGTTGCTTCCATGTCCTGGCTATTGTAAGTAGTGCTGCAGTGAACATTGTGGTACATGTCTCTTTTTGAATTATGGTTTTCTTATAACCTATAGGTTTTGTGCACATCCTCTGTGCTGGGTGCTGTGTCAGGAGCCAGGAAAACACAAGATCGAACATAGTCCTTGCTCTCAGAAAACTTACAGTGGCCATAATATAGACTACTACTTACAAAATAAGCTAGTTAGGCTGACAGCCCTATGCCCTGCTGCTTTTCCTCTCCTCATGCTGGTTCTCTTGCCTGAATGTCATCTTTTACTTCTCTACCACCTCATTTAAATTTTGCCCTTCATTTCAAAGCCCAGCATAAATATTGCCTTTATAAAGCCTTCCTGGTTTTCTAATTCATAAATGATCAACAACCTTTCCATATTTCTAAAACCTTTTGTTCATAACTCTTTTATGACTAGGGTGACCCTATAATTTGTCATCCAAACAGAGAAGGTGAAAGGAGGCACTATTCATTAATTACATCAGGACAGCACACATAAACCTGGACGTTCCCCGGAAGCCAGGACATATGGTCACCCTAGTTATGACCTTAATACCCTGTTTCAGTAAAGTATGTTCTGGTCAAGTGTGTGTTCATCTCGCATTTTAGAATGTGAATTCCATTGTACGGGTGGGAGAGGCAGAAAAGAACCATGTCATTTATACTTGTATTTTCACACAGGGATTTATTTACACTCAGTAGGAGCTCAGTAATGCTTACTGAATGTTCCATTCCTGTGGTGTTCACAAGAGATGTCAGAAGTTGTGCAGGCCTGCTGGAACCTCCTGGATAACTGTCAGAAGACGATCGGTGTGAATTGGCAGATGTGAGGCCAGGGAGACTCGGCTGTGAAGGGGCTCCTTCGGATTGTCCAGTAGTCCAGATCTTGGTATAATGGCAACTTGGATTCATTCGGGGCTGCTCTGATCAACCATATGGCAAGGCTGTTCTGTTAGATGGAGCATTGACCGTGGGGAGGCCCCCAGGAGCAATCAGGAAGGTGGTAGAGCTGTGGTTCCTGGGCAATCCATCTGAGTGGACAGAGGAATGCAGCTGAGACAGGCAGGTGACAGGGCCCTGTTCCTACATGCTGTGGTTGGTGTCTTCAGCGTCTTCATTAAACCTGACTGCCTCCTGGCAGTGTATTCAACTGAAAGCATTTGAGAAGGTTGTAATCACTTCGTAAAGTTCCGTAGAGTAGAGGTCTCTATAAGGTTCTTTTATAAGATTAGGTGTCCCTGACCAGTTTCCTTGATGGAGTCGAGATGACTTTTACATATAAACGAAGCACTTGTCATTTAAACACAGTCCTTTTCACTGGCGAGAGTAGGAAGCTAATTGGTTTAATAAAGTGAGAAACTTGATATAATACTGAGTTTATTACCACATGGTTCTAAAATAAATAAATAATAGATACATTGACTTTATAGATGGCTATAAGAAACCTCTTTAGAACACTTCACAGGTCTCTTTAAAGGTGTAGTACATATTTTACTGCCGCCTCCCCTATTATCATTATTCCTTAGTGCCTGGGGGCCAGCTCCCATTGAAAAGGTGGGTACTTAGAATCTTTTTGTGCATAATGAGCATTTGGTTTTACTACAATCTGTAATTTAGACTTCAGTGGCAAATTGTTAGTACAAACTCTTGAGCCTAGGGTATTAACACTTTTTGTCAGATACCTATGCTCAGCAAACTCTATATGGCACGAGTTTATTATATTTTCTATGAAAGTGAACTTCTCATCCATCCATTTAGGGCTGTCTTGAGTGCTTTCCTTTCTGTAGTTAAAAATCCCTTAGGCTTGATATTACTTTCCTGGACAGGATTGTTTATTGTTTAATTCTTTGCTGCACTTCCTGTCCTTCACTTGCTCTTGTAAAATCTGTAGGTGACTTTTTTAAAAAATAAATTTATTTTATTTATTTATTTTTGGCTGCATTGGGTCTTCATTGCTGTACGTGGTCTTTCTCTAGTTGGCAGCAAGCAGGGGCTACTCTTCACCACGGTGCACGGGCGTCTCATTGCGGTGGCTTCTCTTGTTGCTGAGCATGGGCTCTAGGCGCGCGGGCTTCAGTAGTTGTGGCGCTCGGGCTCAGTTGCTCCGCGGCATGTGGGATCTTCTCGGACCAGGCTTCAAACCCATGTCTCCTGCATTGGCAGGCAGATTCTTAACCACTGCCACCAGGGAATCCCTGTAGATGACTTTTAAAGCTGTGAATTTTGCACCAACCTCCTTTTCTCTATCAGCTGTGAGTACAGGTGCAAAAGGAAGAGCTGTGATCGTAGGATGGAGGTTCCCAAGGTTGGCTGGCCACCAGAGTCCCCTGTCAATACAGATCCCCAGGTGGACTCAGACTTACTGGGCGTGTGTGTTTTTAAAATACATGAATCTGTTGCTCAGCCCTCATTGTGAACAACTGATGGAGGATATGAGAAAAGCAAGGCATCCTCCTCCTCTTTTTTTTTCTTTTTTTGCATCTTTATTGGAGTATAATTGCTTTACAGAGTTGTGTTAGTTTCTGCTATATAACAGAGTGAATCAGCTATATGCATACATATATCCCCATATCCCCTCCCTCTTGCGTCTCCCTCCCACCCTTCTTATCCCACCCCTCTAGCTGATCTCCCTGTGCTATGCAGCTGCTTCCCACTAGCTATCTATTTGTCCCAGCTTACCGTTCCCCCTCCCCGTGTCCTCAAGTCCATTCTCTACGTCTGCATCTTTATTCCTGTCCTGCCACTTGGTTCATCAGAACCATTTTTTTTTTTTTTAGATTCCATATATATATGTTAGCACACGGTTATTTGGTTTTCTCCTTCTGACTTCACTCTGTATGACAGACTCTAGGTCCATCCACCTCACTACAAATAACTCAATTTCATTTCTTTTTATGGCTGAGTTGGAGCAGCTTTGGTGTAAGCCCAATGATAGTACGGCTGTTCATTGGTGTGCCAAGGCCTCAGTGCCTGTATACATTTTCACACTTCCTCCATGTTATAGATTATAAAATCTGTATTAAACATGTTGTGCAGTCCTAATCTTCATATTTTTGTTGGGATTCAAAGAAACTCTCCCTACCCTTCTTTCTTGTCCCTTCCCCCTTAATGCCACTTCATTCTTATTTGGTCTTTGGGAAAAGAGCACTGGCTTTAGAGATTGAAGACCTGAGTTCTGGACTCTTCAGCTCATGAGCTTTTGATATTCAGCTAGTCACCTCACTTTTGTCTGGATTTCAGTTTCCTCACTTCCAAAATCAACATGATATTTTCCTTATGGCTTTCTTGGTAGGATCCAGTGAGCTAGTGTGTACGCAGGCCCTTTGGAAAAATGTAATGCTATAGTTTTTGATTCCCACAGTGGCTGGATCAGTGTTTTTCCTCAAAATGGGTCATCAACAAATAATCCTAACAGGTTGTAGACAGAAGATTCTCAGAGTTAATGATGCATTTCTATCACCTCTTTCTAAATTCTTCTCTTCTGCCCTCTGCACCATCCTGTGAGGCTGGGAATTCCACCCCTTGGTTCATCCTGGGAAACAGGACTTGTTTCCCCTGCAGTTGGTGTCTCATGTTGGAGACCCACCAGTCAGTAAGCACGTGGAACTTTCTCCTTGGCCTTTTCAGTGGTTTAATTCCAATCACGTTGTTGAAACAATATTTCACTACTTCTGTTTTTCCTAATTATCATGCAGATAAACAGTGGGGATTGTGACATTAGAATAAGTGAGTGGCTTATGATTTTTGCCTCAGAAAGAGAAACTCTTGCTGTTTTTCTCCCCCCTTGAGCAACACAGCAGTAATAAATGAACAAGTCCAGAGGACTTTATGATGGATAGCTAATGGTGCTGTGCCTCAGCCAACAGGCCTGTTTCCACAGCATCTGTCACAATTCAGAGAGTCATTAGCATACCTTTAATGGTTTCTTTTCAAATAATTTCTACTAGGGCATTTAAAATGCATCAAGGAAAAATATTGAGTTGTAGAGATGAGGAATTTTAAATGTAGACAAATGGTTTTCATTCTCTCAGATGTAATTTTGATAAAATTGAGAAACCACATAGCAACATACTGTGCACAGTCTAACACAATTGACAGTGCTTAATGTACTAGCTGGGAATTATTTTTTCAGACATTTTAAAACAGTTAGTTAAAAAAACTCACTTAATAAAATCTTAATTGAAAAAACTATAGAGTTTCTTAGCACCGTTGACCCCACCAAAGGCCTTCTCCTGGTGTGTGTTTGGACTGTCCACTGATGGTCTTTCATACACCGTTTTATGATCAATCATGGAATCAATGTTTTTCTCATTTTATAAGATGAAAAATGTTTTGTCAGGTATAAGTCATTTTAACATAATACTGGTAAATACTAGGCTTGCTTATTTATTTAGTTGTGAGGGGAAAATCTTCAGAGAAGCAAATTAAGCCATCTTTTTCCTGAAATGTCAAGGGCAGGTGAGAAGAGATCTTTATTAGATTTTTAAATATGAATGCATTTATAAAGACATATTAAAAAAAGCAAAATTACTTTCTTTACTTTTTAAACATGAAAGCCAACCTGTATTTTAGCATGTATACATAGCTTTTTGAATACTAGTTCCTTATATTTGTAAAGCATCTGCTTTTTTTTTTTTTTTTTTGGTGTGTGGGCCTCTCACTGTTGTGGCCTCTCCCCTTGCGGAGCACAGGCTCCGGACGTGCAGGCTCAGCGGCCATAGCTCACGGGCCCAGCCGCTCCGCGGCATGTGGGATCTTCCCGGACCAGGGCACGAACCCGTGTCCCCTGCATTGGCAGGCGGACTCTCAACCACTGCGCCACCAGGGAAGCCCCATCTGCTTTTTTTAGATCTGTTTTTCCATACCTTTTTTCATTATTTTTTTAAAACAATTTTTTCATACTTAAATGTCTACAACAGTACTGTTAAGTTACAGGGGGCGTATTACCCCATTTCCTAAAACCAAATTGAGAACTAAGAGGAAATTGGATACAGTCCAGTTTATACAGCTGACAGTTGCAATGGCCAGGGCTTCTGACTTGTGTGTGTCCTTTAACCTCTTTTCTTGAATGTTGTTTTAGTTAATCTATGCTCCTCTGGAATGATTTTTGTAACTTCACCAATATTATAAAATTTTTACACAACACTTCTGTCACCTTTTTGGGAGAGACCCTGTTTTTTCAGTATACTTTTCTTGGTGCTTAGGAATCAAATAGTTTGATTTTTAAAGGTCTTAAGACATATCTGATTAACTCTAGGATCTGAGGGGTTTTTTTTCTTTAATTTATTTGAAATATTGACACTGTATGAGGTCATTTATTCATTGTTATCAATTATTTTTAAATTGGACTATTTAAAATTTAGAGTCAGTTGACTGAATTGGGGAAGGGTATTCATTTCTGGAGGATACTTCATATATTTTTGCATTCTATAACAATTAACTGTTTATACTAAAACAAATGCAGGCTGGTTAAAAGATAAAAGTTGTAATTTTAAACTTTATATTAGTATTTGCTTATGGTTAGTTCTCATCCATGGGGTCCAAGAAAGCTTATTTTCACATCCTTGTTTCAGACAACAGGACAGAGTGGGGGAAAGAGGGGAAGTAGGGTTGTATTCCCCTCTCTTTTAGAATGAGTCCTGGAAGGTACACTTACCACCTACCCTCACATTCTCTTCATCACACCTTAGTTACCTGTCCACACCCAACATCAAGGGAAGCTAGGAAATGTCTTTTTCCTCTCTCTAGGATGATAATGAGCCCTGCTAAATATCAGAGACCTTATTACAGATAAAGGTGAGATAGATATTATGAGGGGTTATCAATCTGCCAAAATTACATGGTCTTCAGAAGTGATATTTGAGCTTTCTGATGCAAAGCCAATTTAGAAAGCATTTAGATATTTAACATATCTTGACAACTCCTTTGCAATTATAAATCATATTGACTTTTTGATTACATACATTCATTTGAAAAAACACCAAATGCTGTTCTTTTCCTGATATTGTGGTGATTATATAAATAGCTGATTCACTTTGTTATAAAGCAGAAACTAACACACCATTGTAAAGCAATTATACTCCAATAAAGATGTTTAAAAAAAAAAGTCAGTAAAATCTAGAATCTTTAAATAAATTTTGAAAAGGGGTGATGGACCAAATGGAATTCTAATTATTTGATTTCAACACATTTCTCTTTCATTTGAATCTTTTAAGAGAAAAGTGAAAAGCAATGTTATCCTTAAGAAATTTTCTCTCAGCATCTAAGCAGCCGTTTTTAATTACAGAAGATGTCTTCAAAATCTGTTTTGCCATTTTAAAGCTTTAGCTGTGAGAAAGTCAATTGTCAGTTGAGTAATGGAGGAAAAAATCTTACACTAAAAAGCCATTTGTATATTATGTTGAGTAGACACATAGGTTATTTGAACATTAGTGACTGATTTTCTATAGAAAATTTTTCTTCTTGAACTTGTTATCATTGTTGGTCACATAAACACAAAAGAGTCTCCACTGTCAACCAATTCATGCCTGTAGAAGTATGACTATAATGAGAACTGTTCAAAAATAAACCAAAATCATGCATGAAGTTCTTCCTTCTAAAGGACTCTCCTTGGGAAGCCATTGTGTTTATTCTCCTAGAACTGCCCTTTCTCCAAGTCTCTCTGCCTCTGTCTCTCCCTCTCCTTCTTCCTCTCTCTTTTCTCCCCTCTTTTTCTTTTCTTTCTTTCAAGAATTGCCTTAAAAAGCACATTTCTTTGCATATCCTCCAAGGTGATAAATCTTCATCAGCTGAGAATACATTTAATTTTTGGGAACAGCCAGAAGTCATTTGGAGTCAAGGCTGGTGGGTGATGTAACTGGAATAACCATTTTCGCTTAGACACAATGAGTGACCATAAACTAATGAGACCGATTTTCTTGAATTTTTGGAAGGCTGATTAAGAAGGAAGTTCCAAAATAGGAACTCTCAGACTGGTGTGTATGTTGGTTAAAAAAATGAGTCCTATTGTTTGATAATGACATTACAAAATTTGTGTATTATTTATTTAGTCACTTATTTTTGTATTTGCCCCTATCTCTTTTTCACAATGGCTGTGTTTTGTGTCTGCCTGAGGGATTGTTGTCACATTTTTATTTTATGGTGATATTCCTTTTGGAGTCTGTACTTCTATCTATATTATCATATTTGAAATATAGTAATTAAACTGACATACAGGAGGAAATCAAACTTTACTCAATGTTTAATTATATAAATTGGCTACCTGATATTTTTTTCTTTTGGAATTTAACATTTGAAAATTGGCAGCAAGCTTTTTATGCTTAAACATCATCCGTGTAGATCCATGCGGTTTTCGAATGCAATGATATTATTATAATATCATGAAATAAGTGGTATATTTAGTGCGCTCTCAACTTATATTGCTTGAAAAGTATAACTTTCAAAAATAAATTGAGGTGTTCAACAATTACACTAAACATTTGAGTCTTTCTATATCAGTTAAATATAAAACAATGATATCTATTAAACTAAAACAATCTGTGGTTCTCATTTCTGTATTTCTTTTAAACTTGAGCAGTATCTCATTTTTTAAGGCTATACTTTAGGAAATTTCTATTTTGCATTCTTATGCCATTAGAGTTTTTGTTTTCTTTCCCCGAACTTCTTGTGTAAAGTTTTAAAAGAAAGTGAAGTGCTGTTGAATTTGCTTTGGAAGACAGGCAGGCAAGAAGGAAGGAAAGAAAATAAATTAATACAAAAGCCAAAAAGGTGTGCTTACATATTAAGATAAAGTACCTTTTGTTTCTGGTTATTTGTGCTACATGGTTTATTTTATTTAATTTTTGATGAATAAAATTATGCCTTTGACTGTTACAAGACATAGTAAATTTAAAGCACTCATTGTAGTGATTAGCCATACATATAAGAAATAAATTTTGCTAGGATATCCTTTTGTCTACTTACTTTAAAAAAGCATTTTTATTTTACATAAAAGCAACAATCTTCGTTAGATTTTCTAGTATTTTAACAGAATGGTCTGTCTTATAAATAAATACTCATTAGTTCATGTCTTGAGAAGGAGTGAAAGTAATGCTTGTTTAGCAAAAGAGAATGCTGATTCATGAACTTTTTTTGGTAGAACAGACTGCTGATAAAACTCAGTGGCTTAGCAGAAGTTTTAGGATGGTGTAAAAGTTACTGTGGATTTGAACATTAAAAAACAAAAAATAAAAGAAAATATAAAATTTGGATATTCTCATTAAAGACATTATAATGGGAATTTATTCATTCATCCATTCATTTGTTAAAATGTGTATGTATCAGGCTGTAGTCAGTAACAGAGATGGAAGTTTGCATAAAAATAGAATTCTATCACTTTGGAACTCTGATATATGCCAGTTGTCACTCTGCATTTATATTTATAAAATAAGAATATAAGACTAATCATTTTTGAAAAAAAAAATCCTGAAGTTAACTCTCAATGACCAGTAACAAAAAAAGAATATTTGTCATTCCCAATTGAATGAAGGCCCAAATGACACGAGAGTCCAGTGTCAACACAGTTTATCCTCTCAGCCATACTGAGTATAGTCACAAGAAGAGTTCTAAGTGATGTTCCAGACATTGGGCTCTAAAATGGACCGATTTTTATTTACAGGTATTTAATGAGTGCCTGCTCTGTGCAGGCACTGTTTTTCACCAAATCAGGTACTTTCAAAGGTATTGAGATGCTCTTGAATTTCTCATTGTTCTCTTCCAAAAAAAAAAAAAAAGGCCAGTTTAAGATTTTAGTTAAATTATTCCCCTGTGGTTAACTGAGCATTTCCTATCAAGACCAAATACAGTAATCATCAACCTGATTTTTTAAAAATGTTGGATATAATAATAACGTATCTAGTTTTTGATCCAGTTTATGTTTATTAAGTGGATGTTTGGGCAGTGTGTGCATGCAGATGGTTCTGTTTATCATTTTCTGTAAAAATGTTTATATAACCTTTGTAAATCTGCCCTCTGAAGGTTATGCCAGTGTTTATTAGTATAATTGCTAACTGGTGTTTCTTGGTGCAGATTGTGGTGGTGTTTTCAAACAATTCAGAAAATCTTATGTGTACTTTTCGTATGCCTCATGCCAGTGGTCTACATTTTAGTTGATCTTCAGTATTTATTTCAGTAGACTGTCTTTTTTTAAAGTTTTTTTAAAACAAAATTTTATTAATGCAAGTTGAGTTTGCTTAAGTGAGAATTACACAAATGATTGCTTACTCTTAATGTTATCTTTCCAGCTTGCTTTTGCATGTGTTTTCTTTTGGTCTTTCCCCTTTTCTTCCTATGTATCACTTTTAAAAGTAAAGTAGTTTGGGATCATTTAATCACATAGAAATTACTTTAACTTTTTAGTAGAGAATAGAAATTAATTTTGATGCTTGGCAATCCATTGGGAGGGGTGTGTGTGTAGAGATGTGTATGTATGTGTATAAATATGCACACAGTGCTGAAGAGATTTAATCTATTGGGTCATATTCCTTTACCGCAAAAAGTAGAGTTCTGGAGTACCAAGCCTTATTTGAAGAGTAGTATTTCAGATTATTTTTACATTTTGCATATATTTAATCCTTTTAGCTTTAGGCAGCACCATCTTAAGATGAGTCTTTTTATTTTTTTTATTTTTAATTTTTATTTATTTTTAAAGATTTAATTTTATTTATTGTTGGCTGTGTTGGGTCTTTGTTGCTACACGCGGGCTTTCTCTAGTTGTGGCGAGTGGGGGCTACTCTTCATTGTGGTGTGCGGGTTTCTCATTGCTGTGGCTTCTCTTGTTGTGGAAAACAGGCTCTAGGCGCGTGGGCTTCACTAGTTGTGGTGCGCTGGCACAGTAGTTGTGGCACGTGGGCTCTAGAGTGCAGGCTCGGTAGTTTCATGTGGGATCTTCCCAGACCAGGGCTCGAACCTGTGTCCCCTGCATTGGCAGGCAGATTCTTAACCACTGCGCCACCAGGGAAGTCCCAGGATGAGTCTTTTTAAAAGTAGATTAAAAAAAGAAAAAAGAAAACCCCCAAAGCAATCTTGATTCTTAATGGTAATTTAAAAGAAGCATTTCTATTAACGTCAGAACGGAGGATGTCCATTATTTATATCATTCTGGAGGTTTTAACCAAGACTATTAGATAAGAGAAAAAAATGGAGGGAAAAACATGGAAAGGAGGAGGTAAAATTTCCATTATTTGCAGACTGCGTACCTGGAAAACCAAGATAATCAACTGGCAAAAGCTAAGAGAATTCAGTTATGGTGACTGCCTATAAAGTCACTGCAGAAGTTCTTTATGCACTGATAAGGAATGAGAGCAACGAAGAAGTCTAGAGTAGGTTTCCATCTTGGAGAAAGTTATGTTTCATATAGACAATTATATTAAAAATAAAAGAAAACCACGATTGTTGTAGAAAAATGTATACTAGTAGTATTGAAAAAATAAAACATCTATAATCCTACCACTCCTGATGACTACTGTTAATATTTTATGTATGAGTCTCATTTTTTTTTACCATTATATTTACAGATGTACATACATATGTGCGCACACACACTTTTTGGGATTTTTACAGGTAGGGTAGAGGTGTACAAGTTTGGGCTCATTTTGCACTACTAATTTAAAACCTTTAATGAAACAATATGTTGTGAATATTTTTTCTGTATTATTAATACTCTTCTATAGCAGTCTTGTGGATATATTGTCGTTTGGATATTTAACCACGTCCCTATTTTTGGGTATTTATATTGTTTCTATTTTGTTTTTTCAATATTATCAACAAAGCTATAAAGAAGAATATTCCTCTTGGCTAAATCTTTGCTGAGATCCATGATGTATTTTCTGTTTTTTCAATAAATTTCTAGAAGCAAGTGTGTTTGATGTAAGGGTATGTTTTAATGTTTTTGTCTTAAACACACACACTCAATTTCTCTCCAGAAGGTTTGTACCAATTCATACTCATAGTAGCCTAATTTCCTGCCCACTAACCAGCATTATAATTTCTTCGATCATTTATCAACTTGTAAATGAAACAGAGGATCTTGTTTTTATTTGTTGTTCTTAGATATGGGAGCGGGGAGAGAGAGAGACAGAGACACACACACACACACTGTTAATTTGAATTGCTCTTTCATTTTCATTCACCTTTTTTCATTTTCTGGTATTTTAAAATATTTTTATGTTTTAATTTGTAGATTGTCAAATCTATCAGTCTTTTCTTGTTAGAGTAATTATATGCTAGAGAGGTTTGTAAGACTTATTTAAAAAGTTTTATTTCTACTTTTTGTGTTTTCAACTTTTTAACAATGAGATTTTTATTCAATCTGGTATTTATTTTGGCATATGGTATCACACTAGGTTTTTCTAGAAAGTTTGGCAGTATTGGTTTTTTAAATAAATAATTTATCCATCCTCCTTTGAGGTACTTTGGGTTTTTTTTATACCACGTTCTGTTGTAGAGTTAAGGCTGTTTCTGGTACTTGAATTCTGTTCATTTGGTATATTTACCAATTCTTGAACCAATACCTCACCATTTAAATTAGTGTATCAATAGATTTACACTTTAAAAAATGTTTGTTAAGCCAGTTCCCCAGTGATTACCATTAATTTTCAAAATTTCTTTATTGATATTATACATCTGTTCTTCAAAATGAACATTAGTCTCTTTTCATTAAGCATTTTAACACTCAAGCTCTTTGGTTATTCTTTGTGCATTGCACTACCATTATACAGTATTTGGAATGTATGTGTAAATAGAAATTTTTGTGCTTTAATATTACTTTAGATACCAGGTAGTTTATTCTTTAAAGCATCTATTCATGCTTATTCCTTATCCTGTCTCCTTTCCTCATTGTTTGCTTGAGTCTCTTCTCTCTATTTGCTCTCAGATCCTTTATTACTCTTGCATGGTTGGATGCTTTGTAACCCTTGCAGCCAATCAGGTGCCCAGTGGTAGATAGCGCATGTAATGTGGATTTTGCTATTAATAAATAACATGAGTTTTTTGTTGAAGTTCACCTGTGAACTTCATTTAGATTACTCTTCCTGTTTTCATTATGAATAAAGAGAATTACTTGTTTGCTTTTTCAGAGGACATTTATGTCATATATTTTTCTCTCTTCATGTTTTATGGATGTTGTCATACAGCATTTTCAAGTCTATAATACTGGTCTATATCCCATCATATCATTTTTAGTTCTTCAGTATATCTTCTTTTAATAAGAAAAAACACACAGGAGAAACTGTCTGAAAATTCTTGTGATGTATAAAGCCACAGAATTCAGTGATGTGAAATTATAGTGGGTTCTTTAGTATCTTCAGAGAATCGCAGTTATTAACACTGTGAGTCATTTTCCTTTTTCTTAACTTGTAGTTGGTAGAGAACAATTTAGAAAATTGATGCTTCTGTCAAAAGCCTAGATGAGGGCTTCCCTGGTGGCACAGTGGTTGACAGTCCGCCTGCCGATGCGGGGGACACGGGTTCGTGCCCCGGTCCGGGAGGATCCCACATGCTGCGGAGCGGCTGGGTCTGTGAGCCACGGCCGCTGAGCCTGCGTGTCCAGAGCCTGTGCTCCGCAGCGGGAGAGGCCACAACAGTGAGAGGTCCGCGTACTGCAAAAAAAAAAAAAAAAAAAAAAAAAAAAAAAAGTCTAGATGAGTAGGATCCAGGCTCAGTCTGGATATGACAACATTAAGAGCCCTGCAGCTTTTACTAACTGTGAAAAAAGGAATCTATTTTATACTCCATTAAACTGTTACACATCATAAATAATTTATATCAGCCTTGTTCCCATCTGTATCAAGGATGATAAACTAGTCACTGTAAGGAGTTTTTAAAATGAATGTAATAGTATTTCTTCTTCTCCTGCCTTTTCTGTCTCCCAGTCTCTCTTGCTCATTAGAAAGAAGTGTATACCTCCTGAGTGGTCCCAGCCGGGGCTAGAATTGTGATAGGGATCCATTCAGGACATTTCAGGAAGTCAGGTGACTCAGGATGATTTGTCTCCTTAGCTCCCCTGCTCACTAAATATATAACTTTGGCCACAATCCAGTCTTTCTGAATCTCAGTTTCCCCATCTTTCAACCAAACATAGGCACCTCAGAGGGGTTTTTTTTGAGAATTCAGAGATATGTGAAAGTGCTTTGTAAACTGTGATTACTATACTCATATTAAATCCCTGTAGTTAACTATACTAAAGTCATTTTTGGCAATTTAACGAGGATTGGCAGATCCATGTACAAATTCCACAGTTGGATGTGGGGAGCCAGGAGCTGTCGTAAGCTGTCTCTCACCTTGTCCTGTACTTGTTATAAACATGCCTCCCGACTAGATTGCTGCCCTCTCTGATCACACACCTATCCCAGGTGTTTGGCAGAAGAGCAGTTGGAAAAGCAGGGGAAATGATGGCATTGAGAAGAAGAGGATCGAGTTCCTCTGTTTTTGGTGTCTCTACCAATATAGGGAACCCAGCATCACCAGGAAATGGGAATTGATTGTAAAGGTGGAAGGTTTGAGGACTATATAGGTTGTTAAGGAGGATAGAAGATAGGAGATAAGGAGGTTGTGGTTGAAGAAATGGGATGTCAAGTTCAAGTCTGTGTAGTGGAGCGTAGCCTGCAGTCCTGCAGCCTAGGAGTACCTCTAACGGTGAGGGGCTGATGGTCTTAGAGGGGGTGTTTTGAAGAGGACAAGAAAGGCCATGGTTGAGAGCTGAAGTGTACTCATGCTGGGCAGCAGGGAGAGTCTCGGTGGAGCATAGCTGAGGATGACCTCGGGAATGGAGCGTAGATGTGGCTGCCTAGGCAGAAGCTGCAGCTGTGCAGGGAACTAGCCTTGCATTATGAAGCTGTAAGAAGTACAGTGCCTTGTTATAAGTATAGTCTTCAAGAATGACTATGAATCTAAGAATTGTTGTCATAAGCAGTGACCATAGCCACTGCCTCTGTTGGATGTACTCACAAATTTGATGACAGAATTCAAAGAACTGCTGCCCTACCATAACCTTTTTGGTATATTTGAACACACAGACCATAATGCCTGAGCAGTTAGAATCATGTAAGAATGAATGAAAACAAGTATGCCTTAAAGTAAGGCACCTGTAAGATTGGGAACCATCAGCTTTAAAGTAATTTGGGAAAACCTTGGCCATTGAGAAAGTGGCTTCTTTGGTTACACTGGAACTTGGATCTCGGGTGTGGAGTCTGGGGTTGAAGATTTCCCCTGCTCTCTTCTACTAGAAATGGAAACTGACAGGGTGAATGCAGCAATACCTTAGTCGTTCCATTTCTGAGTAATAATAAGAATACTAATACCATTTGCTTTTCTCCTCATGCCACCATTCCTAGCCTTATTGACACCCATTGAATATATTTCTTAACAAGTTTGGTTATTCCACCATCTCCCAATGGTCCATGGAGGATGCAACAAACTCTTAAACTGAAGTAAATAATGAGATCTGTGACTCTTAGAGGTGTCACAGTAATCGTGGGAGAAATGACTGCTAAAAAGCCTGACATTGAAGGAGCGGACAAAATGTAAAAAGTAGGAACTGTATTAAAGTACTCCAGTGATGAGTATTCTTAATGGTGGTCTTGATTCATCCCTAAAACAAAACTCAAAAGCACTTCACTATACTTTCCACCCAGTTGCTTATAAAGGAAACAGGGAAATGAAATACTTTGAAGAAAGATTTTCCTTACAGATGGCCACAAATGTAATCAGAGATTTAGAATGCATGAAGGGATAAGCCTCAGTTATATAGAAAATTCACTTAAATGGAGCACTTTATTTCGCAGGGACGCAGATAATTGAGTTACACCTAAAATCTTGACCCGTGTAACACACATGCATACGTGTCTAATTTCAGTGTGCTAAGAGGTATTAAATGGTTTGAAAACTGTAATTAAATAGCTGAAATTGTGCTGCAAAGTCACTATAAGCATTGCCTCATGTAGTATTTCAGCGTTAAGTGCTAAAATCTAATCTGAGTAGCTGTGACTAATCTAGTCTTTATTTGTAACACATTCAAATTAAGAGGTGTGTGTTCTTGTTCATGTACTTTCCCATTAGCACTAATATTGCTAATGGGAGTGACAAATGTACTGTGTTTTCGCCTATCACTTACACCTTTTACGTAGCTAGCTCCTTAGAGGAGGTAATTTTCCATGTGATACATTTATGGAGCTGTGTGTTTAATAGTTTCCTCAAAAGAGAATATTTCCATAGGGACTATTTATTAGTTGATGGGCTCTGGGGAAAAGAAGTTTGAATTAATCAATTTGAACCATAGAAGAAATTATGATGGCAATTAATATAAATGAGAATATCACACATGCTTTTGTTCCTATAGATCTTTCAGGCTTTTTTCCCCCCATTTATTTATTATGAGATTTCAAGCTTTTACCCCAGAGTCTTGGCCTTGATGCTTAATAGCCCCTCTTTATTCCTCTTCTCTACATCCTCCTGGTTGTTCAAAGGACTCCTTAATGTTCAAGAGAGTGACTGAACAGTTCCTAGTATTTAAAACCATGTAAAGCCATCTTCTTTTTGTGAATACTCATCTCATTAAGGGCTGGTGTGTTTGGTTATTGTGTTCTCTCCAACCACCTTAGCAAATACTCTGGTGTTCTGTTTTGTTTTGTTTTTTTCTTCTTTTTTTGTGAGATAGCCAGAATGGGATCTGCTCAGGGACTGTTTGCGGCTCACTGGCGTCTACAGCTCCCATGACACACTCTCTTTACACACATACACACGCACACATACTCACACACACTCGCATTTACAATGTATCCCCCTCCCCCCGACTCCACACCCATTAGGAACAGTGGTTGTGTGCTACCTGGCTTCTCGAAGCTCCCCAACACACACGCGAGCACACACACACTCCCCCCTCCCCCGCTTCTCTCATTCACTCTCATTGCCCCCCTCACACACCCTGTGGAACGGTGGCCACGCGGTCCTCACAGCTCCAGCTCCTCTTTGGGAATCCTTCTGTCTTCTCCTAAGGGCGCAGAGATTGGAACTTTCTGCCTTGAGAGCCTTCTCCAGGGGACTCATTGGAGACACATGTGTGAGAAGACGGTGGAGGAGCCCTGTCACTCTGGCCTGTGGGTATAGCTTCCTGGCATTCCTATTTCCAGTCGACGTGCACGTTTCCTTAGAGACAGTGTTATAAAGAGTGGTTAGGTTACCTAGGACCATTTCATGGACATTTTCATGGCAGCATAGTTCACCTGTATTATGGATTCAATAAGAACTGGTCTAGACTGCTTTGGGACTTAATCAATACATTGATTTCCCAAAACCAAATTCCAAATGACCTTTGGGAGCAGCCCATTTCCAAATTGTGTACTGTCCATAATTTCTGACTCAAATTGTTTACTCAGGCTCTGGAAATAGATGGATCAAGTCTGCAAGGTAGCAGAGAGGAAAGAATATTAACGTTAGAATCAAGAAACGAGAATGAATCCTTGCTCTTATTGGTTTTATATCCTTGGGCATGAGCCCAAATATTTCCGCCTGTTAAATGGAGGTGATAAATAGCCATGAATAGATATTTCACTGAATGATCAGGAACATTTTATGAGATAATGTACATGCAAGTGTCTTTAAGTTGTTAGGAAGGGATATAAACAAAAGATAGAATTATTTAATATTTAATAATTGGAAATATAGAAAATAGCTGTATTTTGCAGGTCTCTAAAATATACATTTTAAGTTGTTGAAGGGATTTGCTAGGACTTTTTTTAACTTCTGCCATCTTATAACATCATTGATGTATTATTGTTAAGTAATACAGATTTTTAATGAATTAATTTTCTTAATGGCAGTTTGTTTGTAAGTAAAACTTAAGTACTTTGATAAGGCAATGTCCTTTTTTTTTTTTTTAACATCTTTATTGGGGTATAATTGCTTTACAATGGTGTGTTAGTTTCTGCTTTATAACAGAGTGAGTCAGTTATACATATATATATGTTCCCATATCTCTTCCCTCTTTGTCCTTTAACAGATGAAAGGTCAGTCAGTCTCTTTATGTATGTAACACAGTACAGAAATAATCAGCCACCATATTAAATCTTAAATCAGTAACAGTGTTCACTAATTACAAGAGCTGGTTTATATATTGGGCAAATTGTTGTGTGTAAATGTTGGATTTTATTAACTAACACAGCATATTGCCAGCCACAAAATAAGCATAAGGTTTGCTAAAAGCTTTCATCAATAGCTTGAAGTAGGCACTGCTGCCTAATATTTCAGTCAGTGTGGAAAGGCAGGTAATGAAATTATGAATACATTTATAATGCAGCCCAATTTCTTCTGAAATGCATATAAGCATTACTTTACCAGGAGTCTGTGAAATATGATTTATTTAATGCATTTCAGCCCCCATAATATTATGATATAATTGAAATGAGAAGAAAAATAATTGCATGTAGTCAGTATGGTACATGAATCATAGACTAAATTGCTTGTAATTTTTAAAGGCACTTAAAGGAATTGTGAAATTCATATAATGCATCCTTATATTTGGAAAAGGTTGTAAGAACAATAGTCCAGTTATTTTAGTATTTCAATCCTAAAAATAGGACTCTTTGAATTGTTATTAAGCCTAAGATAGCCATACACTGAACAAATCAGAATCTTTCTATGTCCAGTTCTCATTAAATAATTTTTGTGAATTTTTCCTTTAAGCCTCTTATATTTAGCAAAGTAGTTGAGCAGCATATGATTTCTCTGAAGGCCATAATCTAGTTTTTATAAACTATACAACCGGATGAATGACAGCAACATAAATGTTGCCAGCATGTTTAGAAGGGAATCAGTTAAATGGTACTTGGAATTTTGATGATTATTGCTTTGAAAAGACAGAAAATCACAGGTCTTGGCTTTATAGTTTAATTACTTGCTTAACAATTGCTAGTGATTCACTAAATCACAAGGCTTCCAAACAAATAACATCAGTAACTGCTGCCATGCCTGAGCAACTCCAATTTTCTTGACAATGGCTACCAAACTGTGTTTAGCCTTAACATAAACTGTTAGTTTAACATCCAGCAATAGGAATTTCAAGCATGCCGTTGATGAAATGGCAGCAAATCGAGTGCTTTACCAGTGGTGACACTTGTGTCAATAACTTGAGCATGTTTCATCAGGACCAGTTGGAGAAGCAAATATAGTAATTATCCACATCCCTTTTTGATGGATGCAATAATGAGCACTGTCCAGCTTTCCAGAGCATCTAATTAATAATTCGTTCTTAATAATACAGCATGTGTTTGAATAAAACTGGGAAACAGGGCAAGCTCAAGGTCCTCCGTGCTTTTATGGGCCAGAGTCAGAACTCCTGGTGGCACTTTAAAAGAAGAGCAAGTTGTAGGCAGAGATCCAGGTGTCCTTGTGGGAAAGTTTAATTTGTGCCTTTATTGACCTGTGCTGCTTTCTTCACTGTGTCTTAACGTCGTGGCATTTCCATGAGTATACTGCTCTTCCATCTTGCCCTTTTGCGGTGGCATGGTCTTTATTTCAGATGGAGTTTTCCAGAATTAGATGAGTTCCTCAGTTTTTATTTATGTAGCAACCACAATCTTTTGCTCACGTGAGAATTATCTTAACACTGTTCTTTGGTATTTCACCACTGAAATAATGGAAAAGAAACAGGTCAGACTGCGTTTAATCAGTGGTGATAGTGCCCAGTGTCTTACTGGGTGCTTACTTGCCAGGCACTAAGCCAAGAATTCCACATACATTTTATTAAATTGTTACAGCATGAGGTGGTAATATTATTATCCCTATGAGAGGAATAACCGAAGCTTAGAGAAATTAAATAATTTACCCAGAGTCACTAGGTAGACAGTTTGGCTCCAGACCCATGCTCTAGGCTACTGTGCCATACCACCTCTTTAGTATAAATATGAACTCTTACTTTAAATGTGAGCATTACTTATTCAGGTGAGACACTGTCTGAAATAAGCTCTTTCTTGGTGTAGATGGGTATTTTAAAAGTTTTATTTAAATGATAACCCACATGAATATATTTTGCATTATGACCCAGTGCACACACATATATTAATTGAAATATAAGAAATAATGCTATTTGTGGTTCATTCTACTGTTTTCTGTTTTCATACTTTCTCTTTTATTTTACTGTTTTCATTTTTTTTACTCATTTTTTATAATGCTGGTTGTGACCCACTAAGATGATTTCACAGTCCACTAATAGGTAGCAACCTACAGTTTGAAAACCATTGAGAATCAGTTCTGGCCTTGTGGGGTTCATGCTGGTCAGTGGAATCTGTGTTCTGCTGGTTTGACTCTTGTTAAGATGCTGCCTCAGGTACTTACACTTCTAATTTTGTTACTTTTCTAATTTTGTGAGACCTTGAGTAGTTTTCGCCAGTAGGCATTTGTGAATGATTGAGTTCTGTGGGTGGATTAATACCTTTCTGAGGCTCAGAGAGTTTCTCCTTTGCCATTTTATCATGGTCCTTTAGGGGTCCTGTGGAGTTTAGATTATAGGGTTTTACTCAGAGTTTGACTTTCCAGAGGCTGCCTCCCCTTCTTTCTGTAGTGCTTCTATGCAGGCAAGTTCATTACGGCAACTGAAGGAAACTGAAGTAGAAAAATGTTCTCTCCCCAGTTATCTCTTCCGTTTTTGTCACGTGCAGACACAGTATGCTGGATGTGTTTCAGAGAGAGTTGAGAAGATGCAGATGGTCTCTTGCCTTCATTGTCTTGCACCCTTTGTCAGGCAGACCTACCTAAGTATTGCCCAGCAGGCTGGACAGAGGTTGTTGCGCCACTTGTCTATGTCCAGGACCAGCTGGTAGCACAGGACTGGGGCCGCCAAGCACCCTCTGGACGTGAGGTGTCCTTGCTGTCTCATCCTGTCCCTCCTGTAGCCAGCAAATTGGAGTGCCTGCTCTGTGCTGGCGGGGAAGGCAGGCAATAAATATTGGCTTGGCCAAAAAGTTCATTAGGTTTTAAGTAAAAATAAGACATTTTTTCATTTTCACCAAGAACTTTATTATTTAGCCAACCCAATAGTAAATAGATATATAACTATATGTTTATTTTCTAAATGTAGTTGGTGTCTGAGGAACAGTGATGCAGAGTAAGATGTTAGAGAGCTGTGGCTGCAGCATTTCTTCACTTATCTGGGCCCCACACCCGGGGTTATTAGTTTCCTCAGGACCTGCAGAGCCTCTGAAGAGATCCAGACAGTGTGAGCCAAGGCCGTCATAGGATCTTCAATTGTGAGAGGCCTGTAACTCAAGAGGAGAACGTTGCAAGAAATTGGTCCAATGCGGTTCGTAGCGACATCGACGTTACTTTGAAACTTGTTAAAAGTGCAGCCTGTCTGGTCCAGCTTGGACCTGCTGAAGCAGAATCTGCATTTGAACAAGGTCTCGGGGTGAACCCTTCTGCAAAGTAAAGTGTGAGAAGTACTGCTAGATTAGTGGCTTTCGACTTGACTACCAGAGTTGGACAGGATAAGTCGCTCCCAGTGAAGTGACATTTGGCCAAACCTTCAAGCATTTCCAGGGTGGAAATCATCATATGGCCCAGCTTTGCTCACTTCTACTTCCAGTCAGGCTGTACAAACAACCTGTCCTGCCCTTTTGACGCTTGTCTCCCCGACTCTCCCCTCCCCAGAATAGACCACCTGAGGTTAGCCCTCTCCCAGCATTAATCAGAAATCGTGTTGGCATGCTCCAGTCCTTGCATGTATATCCCCAGCACCAGGCCTCTTCTGTTTCCTTCTACCTGGACATGAGACCCCTTTAGACTGTGAGCCCCATGCCAGAGACTCCCCTTGTCATGCCTGTGCCTGGATGTGTAATAAACCTTTGGATTGCTTGTGATCACTGGCTCAGCTGTGCTGTGTTTTTACCTCCAGGAACTTTTGAGAGAGGGATCTGGAGACCCAGGTGTGGACCGAGTCAAACTAGAACTCTATTAAAAAAAAAAAAAAAAAAAAGGGAATCTCGATTCTCAGACATAACTCCAAACCAATGAAATCAGCATCTCTACCTAGCATTTTTTAGGCCACAGCATTTTTTAAAGCTCCCAGGTAATTCCAAAGGGCAGCCAATATTGATAACCTCCACTCTAGGAAGAATATCCTTTATGTTGTTAGGGCCCTAGAATATTTTAGAAGCTACTTATGATAAATTCTGATATTTTAAATGTCCATCATTGACATATACCCTTCTTGTGCAGGTGTGTACGTGTGTAGCATGCTGATTACACCTTTAGAATTGCTTGGTTCCGTTCTTATAAAACTATGGCAGAACTGACAGCAACAGAACAGAGTTACCAGAGTTGAATTTGAGTCACCACAATGAGATTGACATCAGATCTTGTGGAAAATATGTTGCAACAAATGTCTCTCAGTTGGTAAATGAATAACAACATTTTTGCATTTGAAAAAGAACAATTCCTTTTAAAGTTTAGGACATTTTTGCCTGTCATTGTCATCTAACTCAGACCTGCTTAACATTTATGAAACTGATCAAGACCTAGGTGTACATCTGATTCTGAAAGTGACACCTATAGTCCCAAACTTCCACACTCTGGAAGATTTTTTGTGTCTACTTTGCTTTTGCCTATAGCTTTTCCAGATGACACAGAGCAGCAAGAATCAGCTGGGAGTCCCTCAAAGCCAGAAGAGTAAATGGAATTAGAGAGGGTATTCTGAGGCAGGAAACAATGATTAGAGGAAGGGACTCAAAGGGAAAGATCTTGAGGCCCTTAGATTTTACAAAGTTTGATATACCAGGGCCGTAAGCTATGGTTTGGAAGAGAAACCCAGGTGGAAAAATTGAAAGGAGGTCCCTAAAATTTTGTAGGATGGAAGAAAGAGAAATTTTAGCAGAAAAGGTCTGTGTGCTAATTCTGAGGCTGATGTGAAATATTGTCCTCCCAGCACTTTGATACGTGTCTATCAGTGGTCTGCCTTTGACGTTCAGACCCTGTATGAGCTGGCTTAACCTCCGAATCCTGACTAAAAGGGAACAGCTGGAGGTGGGAGGTTCAGTGGTCGTGTGTGACAGCGATTGGCTCCCAAGTTGCATGGGCCAATAAGCAGTTCCTTCCAGGGTAGAGACCAAGGGGAGCGCCTCGCTTGTGCTTCGTCTTAGTGTCTGCATGTCTTTGACAAGCGAACAATAAAATGTACCGTTTGATTCCAGACTATCTTGCTTCTTTGCTGTGTCCCTCCTGCAATCTTTCTTTTTCATGTCACATTACATGAGGTGCTTTTTACCTCTCTTTCCTGACCCTGGGTTCCATTGTTCATTGGTCCCTCTCACCCAGGATGTGCTCTAATTGGCAAAATGGTAACCTGGTAGCAGCAGCCTGCTCTTTCCGTTTCCTAATTGGTGTCAGGGGCAGCTGGTGGAGCCCAGCCATGCTGGATTGATTGATAGATTGGCCGCTGTGACTGTCAAGCTTCTGTCTGACCAACAGGTTTATTACTTTTGAAACTAAAAATTAAAATGTTAAATATATCCTACAGTGTTCATAGTGGGTCTGAAATAAAATCAGCTCTTCATCATTAAGGAGTACTTTTAATGTTACCTGAAGGTAACATTGAACCTGAAGGTCCTTGGGTTTGCAACTCAAAATTTTGTTCTCTAACTCACAGCTGGCTGTTTTCTTGCTTTCATAATGCGGTGTAAAGCTGCATTATATTTCACACTGCCTGCTGCACAGTGGGTTTCTTCTTTTTAGGAGTAATGCAGACATAGTGTTAAATGTGTGTGTTTGGGGTGGGGATGGGGGTGGCATTGAAGACATTCTTCTTACACAACTTGAAATTTACAGGCTCGTTTTTTAATATTTATTTATTTATTTATTAACATCTTTATTGGAGTATAATTGCTTTACAATGGTGTGTTACTTTCTGCTTTATAACACAGTGAATCAGCTATACATATACATATATCCCCATATCTCTTCCCTCTTGCGTCTCCCTCCCTCCCACCCTCCCTATCCCACCCCTCTAGGTGGTCACAAAGCACCGAGCTGATCTCCCTGTGCTATGCGGCTGCTTCCCACTAGCTATCTATTTTACGTTTGGTAGTGTATATATGTCCATGCCACTCTCTCACTTTGTCCCAGCTTACCCTTCCCCCTCCCCACAACCTCCTTTATCTACATTGGTCAGTGAGAATGTATTGTTATGTTGAAAGTGGATCCTAAGAACAAAGTGATACAAGTTCTTTTTCAAAAGCTATTTCATTGAATTGACATTTATGTTGAAGATATAACTGAGCATTTAGGCATTCGAGTGTAATATAATGACCATTTACCCAAATTAATGCTGAAGTTACAGAAGGCTACAAAATGCCGCATTTTAAAATCTAGTTTTAATACTTCGATTAGCATGTTATATTCCAGTATAATAAAACAATGTAGTGATCTTAAAGAGATCAGATATTACCAGTGAGCAGAGTTATGTGATGTTTTTGTCTCATCTAATTCCTGTAGCCAGTACGAAGTCCTAAAGCAACATTTCTTTTGTAGAAAGATAAGTGTGAGTTGTTCATTACCAACACACATTGTGTAAGATGTTATAATAATAATACTGTCTTACATTTGTTTGCATTATACTGGTTTTCCAAAGAACTTTCATATGTATAATCTCACTTGGTTCTTTGAATATCCTGAAATTAAGAATTCTTAATTTACATTTTATGGTTGAGGGGGCTGAGAGTCAACAAGTTAAGTAACTTGATGGAAATCACTGCTGCCACACATGTGACTGACTCATGACATGCACCAGTCCTTGTGACTCCAGGTCTGTTGTTTTCTCAGAGTAACATACTGCCCTCTGTGTGCAGAATTTTAATGTTTTGGGGTTTACAAAGATGACTCTGGCTTTCTTGGTCTTAAATTCTAGTTTGGAAGATTGACACATGCACAGACAGAAACACAGAGTGCTGAAGGGCTGAAGGAGTAATTCAGGTTCTGGAGATGGCGTTGGGCTGTAGGGGTGACAAGGAGGGAAGTGGCCATGGTTTCTTAGAATAGTATCTGAGCTGCAGCTTTCACAAGAGAGGGGCATAGGGATTTGAAGGGTGTTTGGCATCCAAAGTAAGAGAGCAGCTGGAACAGAAAGGTACAGAGATGGAAGAAGAATATAGGCTCTGTTTCAGGATGTTGAGTAAATGAATGTGATGAAAACTTAGGGTGCTGGGTAAGAAAGCGCTAATAATGGTTGGCAGACATGGAAGGCAGAGAGCAGCCAAACTGCCACTCTTTGACCACGCTGAGGACAGATTAAAGAGTAGGAGAGAAAAAGGGTGACATCTGTTAGGAATGTGGTGCAGCCTTCCCAATGAGGGGAAGCAGTTTGAATTATGGAATTGTTCATTGGCATTCAAAGGGAGAGATTATATTTGGTAGACATTCCTGAGGTTAGAGGAAGATTAGAAGTAGGAAGTGGGAAAGGAGAAATGAGCTAGGCCACACCATAAAGATTACTTAACCTTTGAGGACTGGTAAATTATTATTTCAATTTAATAAACTTTGGTTTATTACTGAACCAGCAAACCAACAATTCGAAGAGTATACAATGAGTTAAGGACCCAAGTAACTGGGTGAGGCTTCCTCTTGCCTTGTTAGTTCTTCACAGAGCAAACCCAAGGTTCTGTCATTATATCCGTCATGGGGGAAATAATCTGCCATGCTAGTGGCAGTCAGAACCAGAGCTTCTCTGACTTTCCTATAGGAAGCTGAGGAAGGCGCTCGCTCAGCCCTCAGGCGTCTACATGATGGGACAAGAAGAAAGCCTTCCTGTGCCTGGTCTTGTGCTCCATTTCTTACTGTCTCACTGGGCCCTGACCCGTGCCAGGGAGTAAAAGGTTACTGCTGTATGAAGATGAGTGACAGCTTTAGATTGGGTTACTGACAAGTTGTGTTTCAGGTTGCTACATTTGAAGGACCTCCCAGGCATCCATGTTAATCTGTCCATTCAGTAAATTGGCAACATAGGTCAGGAACTGGGGAGGGTGAACAAGGGTGGAGAGAGTTCTGGGAATCCTTCTCCAAGAGACGAAGATCTGGGAAGGGGTGAGATCTCCAAGGAATAGAATGTGAAGGGAAGTGAAAAGAGGGCAGAGGCAGGATTTTGGCAAATCCCCACCAAAGAGGCGGCAGGTGGAGTTGTATAGGAGGCCCCACAGGAGTGGTCAGCAGGGCGAGGCGAGAACGAGTGCCTGGCAGCCACCAGAAGAGAGTTTCAGGAAGCGAGGTGGTCAGTCAGAGGAAACGTTTCCAGAGGGGGCCGGTGGAGGAGCACGGATGGGAGGCCGTTGAATCGGTGATTATTGATCGGTAGCTGCCTTACTTACATCATGTGCATATAGTCAAAAAGTGCACTGGACTCAGAACCCAGATTTCAGATGGTTAAAGAAGAGGGAAAAAAGGGAAAAGCTGAGGCAGTTATTATTCTTTCAAGATTTTAATCTTTGAGCTTCCCTGGTGGCGCAGTGGTTGAGAGTCCGCCTGCCGATGCAGGGGACACGGGTTCGTGCCCCGGTTCTGGAAGATCCCACATGCCGCGGAGCGGCTGGGCCCGTGAGCCATGGCCACTGAGCCTGTGCATCTGGAGCCTGTGCTCCGCAACGGGAGAGGCCACAACAGTGAGAGAGGCCCACGTACTGCAAAAAAAAAAAAAAAAGATTTTAATCTTTGAAAGAAAGGTGATAAAGAATATGTATTGATACCTTGAAGAAGCAACAGTGTTGTAGGAGGTTTTCTTTAGAGAGATCAACGTGTATGAGAGCTGAGGGCATGAATCCCATGGCAAGAGAAGGATTAAAATGCAAGAAAGAAGTGGTAAGAATTTGGTAGAGCAAAACCTCAGAATTTTGGAAGGGGGTACTTTCAAGGGTAGAAATGAGGGTCTTTGGAAGCTGTGGGGGGAGCCCTTTCTCTTCAGAGTGAGAGAGGGAGAAAAGGAGGGATGATTGAGGAAATTTAAGTGGGAGGGAGGGAGGGAAGTTTCCTAATGGCCTCCGTTTTCTCAGCCATAGGATTTACTGAGACTCTACGTGCTTCTGTGTCTGAGTCAGTCTATTCTTTAGGGTAGGTGACTGGGGTACCCCAAGGTGAATAAGGTCAGATAACACAGATGCAATGGAGTTCCCAGTCCAGTGTCCTGAGCAGGTGCAGCCTCCTGCTAATCAGAAGTTGACACCTCTTGCCTGACCTCACTGCCCCCTTCCTGGCACGTCTGTCCCAACTTCAGCTTTCACACAACTCGGTGGGACTTCTTTCAGTTTTTCATGTTACAGGTCTTCCTTCTTGCCTGACCTGCCCTCCTTTCTTAGCAGGACTCCAACTAAAGACCCCAGCCTAGTCTTCCGTTGGGACTTGTGAGGCCTCTTGTGGAACCTGACTGGGTTCTACGCTGCTAAGAGCGAACGAGACTGAGGTTGCCTTTTGGGCTCCTCTTTCGACTGGCTCAGTCAATGTATTTGTTATATGAATACATGAATACGTTAGAGGATCCTTCAGGATGTGGGGATCCTTCAGGATATGAGGTAGATTAAGGTACTTCTTGGGAAAGATGGGACCTTTTAAAAAAAAGTAGGATGAAGTCTTAAAGACGTCTGGCAGATTTGTTTTCCATCGGATTAGTTTTTCTCACTGAAGCATACTTTTGAGTCTCACTTAAGGTTGAGTTCTTCCAGTGCTTCTGAAATCTGTTGTGACTTTCTGATAGTAGAAATGGACATCCAGTTGTAAGAATAGCCTTAAATTAAAGATTGTCAATTTTAAACAGTTTAATAGATATCTAATTGATAGCTGTATTTTAACAGTGTCTTTCATTTTTTGAAAAATAACACTTGTTTTAGAAATTCAGGCTGTTTTAAACCAACTGCTTCCATGTAACTTGGCAACAACTCTTAGACTATTCTAAATGGCCCTGGGCAAGGTTCAGTGTTGTAAACTTGGAGGGTGTAAAGTTTGTTATGAATTTTATCAAATCCCCAGTTTTTCCTGTGTTTTACAGACATGTATAGATTGTTTCATATCTACCTATCTGGATTAGGAGCACAGCTGGTTGATGGCTGGTGAGAAGTTAGAAATGAATACAAAGGTTCCAGAAACTTGGTGTGTGTATTCAAAGCAAAGATCTCCCATTTCACTTCATTTTGCTAAATGAAGGCAGATGAGGAAGGGACCAGAAGCATCAGTAGTTTACAGAAAATTTATGGTTTTCCGTGAAGCTGCTGTTGATACTGCCTTTTAGGGAATGAACTAACATCTGTTTCATAGGCTTGGTTATAGTGTGCTCTTACATGGTCCTAATACAGGGGTTATGGGTTTATGTGTAATCTTGTGAAGACATGTTTCAGTAACCTGTATTCCCTAAAGTTCTGTCATGTTTTGGATTCTGATCATTGCACCCATATCCCGTAATACATAGCGCTGCTCATATAGACAAATCAGTAGAGATTCTTGATAAAGCAGATTGGACACTGATGTCTTATTAAAACAAAAATACCTGTGTATCAAAGGTGCAGCTTACAGAATACATTCACATACATCTCATTTGCTTGTCACAGGGTCCTCTGAAATAGGCACACTTCCTTTTCAGCCTCTCTGCTGTCCACAGATGGTCTTGTCCACACCCATGACTCTAGCTATTAGCTGTAAACCAACAACTCTAGAATCTAGTCAAGGCTGTAGTTTTCAGCATGTAACATTTAACCAGTTCTTCTCTTACAACTTGCCAACTTCATGAGAACTTGGTGTTCTCTTTCTCAGTGGGCGAGACCACCATCCCTATCAGAAATCCGGCTGTACTCCTTGCCATCCCTCGCCCCTTTTCCAAACCCTGCTGATTCCAGTTCCTCATAGCATTCAAACCTGCTGCCACAGACCTTGTCCTAGCCTTCCTGACATTCAGCCTGTAATTCTTCAAGCATATCCTTGATTGTCTCTGTGTTCCACATTGCCTCTGGAGTGGTTTATCTCCAAGGGAACTCTGATGTGTCACTCCCATGCAGGAAGTCCTGCAGTGGCCTGCCACAATCTTCTGGTAAAGCGGGAGTTTCAGTACAGCACCAAAGTCCTGTCTTCATCCCCTGCCTGTGCTTGCTTCTCCTGCCTTATCTCTGACCGTATTTCTAAGTGCATCTTAGACCCTGCTGCCCTGAACCATTGGCAGGTTGCTCTTCCGTGCTGCCATCCCTCCGTGTTTTAATGCCTTACCCCGAGAATATCCATCTACATCTTTTCCACCTCTTTCTTGAGCCCCATCTTTTGGAAACACTTGTTAACATTTTCCATCAACTGTGGAGCTTGTTATCCTTCCTCTCTGTTCCTGCTCCACTTCCCCAGTGGATGGAGAAGTCTTAGAAGACAAGGGCAGTGTGGCCTTCATCTGTTTCTCCAGCCCCTTGTATCATATCTGGGACACACACCTTTGCAGAACATTTCACAGGTCTGAGTCTACTCACATTTTAAATAACTAAATGACTTGTTCAGGATTACAGGGCTAGAATCAACTAAAATTAACCCCAGGTCCAAAGTTCTTCTCTTCTGCTTTTGTATGTGCTGATTTTTTAAAAAGTAAGTCATGATAACTAACCAAACCTTTGGTCTTAGTTGAGATACCCTAAAAAAAGGGGGGGGTGGTACTGATGTTAAAATAGCTTGTTAGTGTGGCTGGGTGCTGGTAGACTGTGCCATAAGTGAAAAATATCAGCCACAGATCTTTTCAAAAATTTCTATAAATAACACAAACTCAATAAAAACTTCACATTACTGTCCTGAGGGTGTAGCCAGGGGAACCGTGTCCCCTGTGAATAATGCTTAATTAAGTTCAAATTTAATGTTAAAAGGCAATAACTGGACAAATTAATTACTCCCAATATTTATATCTTATAAAGTACTAAGTTGTAGTTGGAAAGCAGTAATGAAATTCAGTCATTTTGAAATGAAATCCAGAGTCACAGTAATGCAGGGTTAATTCACGAGGTGCCATGGTTTGTACTTGCAACTTTGCAGTCTA
Source organism: Lipotes vexillifer (assembly GCF_000442215.2). NCBI lineage: Eukaryota > Metazoa > Chordata > Mammalia > Artiodactyla > Lipotidae > Lipotes > Lipotes vexillifer. The sequence continues at coordinate 1,266,279 of NW_006782674.1, read as the reverse complement.
ATCAGGTTCTTTTAAAATTAGTCTCACTTAAATGAGAAATTGTCTCTTACCCATTTTTGAGAAGATTAGAATCTCTTCATTTTCTGATGGAGACTGAAATAATTTTTCCCACATCCATTTTTTCTACTCTGCTCCCTCCTGCCACACTCCATTATTGATGTTGTTATCTCATAAGGTTGTTTTTTGTTTTGAGAATTTTTCTCCCTGAAACTTCCCCATTCTTTTCCCTTTCGAACAGATAAATTCAAAGAAAGAATAGCCCTTCTTTCATTCATTATAAATGATTTTTCATTTGAGCACGTCATCTTGCTTTTCGTTACAATGGAGATCAAAGGAATATAGGCTCACCACTAGTGTTCAGCAGTTCTTTTCAGTTCTGGACCTTAAAGAAATAGGATCTAGTTTAATTTGTAGCAGCTTTAGATCTCTCTCAGGCATGTGGCACTCAGACGGCTGGCTGTTACTGCATGCTGTGTGTGTGTGTGTGTGTGTGTGTGTGTGTGTGTGTGTGTGTGTGTGTGTGTGTGTGTGTGTGTGTGTGTGTGTGTGTCTGTGTCTGTGTGTGTGTGTGTCTGTGTGTCTGTATTTTAAGAAAATGAGAAAGCTGGAACTTTGTTATCTCATATGCTTTGCAATGCATATCCCAAAGATACAAATCTCAAAGGAATGTATTTGTGTTGAAAGAGTACTTGTTTCTACTTAAACCAAGTTGGGAGTCCTTTAAAGATCCCTATTTAAAAATATTCATTCCACAGTTTGAACTCTGGTGTCATATGAATTTTCAGTGTTCCATACTTGCTTGGCTGTTTTTTTTAAAGGTTTTTAAAAAAATTTAATTCCTTAGTATGACCAGAAGCAGTATGATGCTTTTAAATGATGAATCAGTTTGTCGTCTCAATTTGGAGTATAGGTGGGGTGAGAGGAGGAGAGATCAGTCCTTATGTTTAAAACCAGGACAGTGAATCATGCTCAAATAACTGTGAAATGTTGACAGATTTATATAAAAGCAATTGAGCTATTTTTGAACACCCTGCTTTGCACCTCATTCTGTGATTCATGTATTTATGTTTGGATGTTACTATAAGATCATTACTGGGTAATGTTAAACCAAAACCTTATCACTCAGTAGGCTTATCATCTGATCATTCTTAGTCTTCAAAATTTCCGTATGATGTATTCCATTCTTCTCTGAAACCAGACCTCTTTCTCCCAGTCTCATCATTGTCACCTGATCTTATCCTCTGTGGTCAAAGTCCCATTCTCCTTGCAGTTTCATTGAATATTTACTCTAAGATTTATAAGCCAAATGTAATTTTATGGTTCTGATGAATTGCATAGTTTATCAGTGTTGTCTGCTAAGGATTGCAGTATTCATTCTTCAGAAGTCTAATACCCATTCATTTATTGCATAGAACTAATAAATACTTAAACAGTGCATCTGTGTACTTCGTGCTTAATTATTCCTGTCCTTCCCTAAATCAAATTGAACTTCCCATATATCTACTTCTTTTATATCTTTGGGTGGCAAAAGCATGTAAATAAAATTTCAGGGACTAAAGGTCAAAAACGTTTCTGGTTGCTGAGTGGGCTCTATCTTCTAGTCTGTTTCCCATTGACAAGGCCTATTTGAAAAAGTATGTTGATTGGGATGTAGAACATGGGCTGTGATTTTTACCTTATTTTACATGCAGTTTTATGGATGAGGACCTGAAGGTACATAAAACCCTTATGTAGAGTCAGGTTTACAGACCCTGAGATTCCTGTTGCTAAGAATTAAAAAAAAAAAAATCTTACTCAAAGTCAATACTATATTCTAGCTGGTTGCACTTAACAGAAATCTGGCCATTGTATAAATGGAATAATGAAAAAAATGTTTTTCTTTCTGTGAATATTTTACATTTATTTCTGTTTATGTCTTCTAATCTTATCTGTTCTGTCCATATGGAAAAAGTGGGTTTAGAGTGTCCAGTCACACATAAATCTGTCTATAAATGGATAGCCACACTCTGTCTAACTGTGTTGAAACACACAGACATTTAAAACCAACTAAAGTATCAACTGAACTTTTTTTTTTTTTTTTTTTGCGGTATGTGGGCCTCTCACTGTTGTGGCCTCTCCCGTTGCGGAGCACAGGCTCCGGACGTGCAGGCTCAGCGGCCGTGGCTCACGGGCCCAGCTGCTCCGTGGCATGTGGGATCTTCCCGGACCCTGGGACACGAACCCGTGTCCCCTGCGTCGGCAGGCGGACTCTCAACCACTGCACCACCAGGGAAGCCCTCAACTAAACTTTTGAAAAAGGGTTATTAATGTAAATTTTTGGTAACTAATCGAAACAACAAATGTATTAGAAGATTCTATTGATGCATTTGATCTTTGAATGTTTGTTATGATGTTGTGACAATGTCTGTTATGACATGTTTGAAAGGTATATGCTTTGTTCTCATTTGAGCAAGACATTCTGATTATCTTGAATTCATATTCTAAATGGCTCTTTATTTTGGTTTTCCTTCTTGACCATTTTGAGATTCTGCCTTGTGTGGAAATGAATCCATCTTCACATGGAGGTTTATATATAAATTCTGTTTAAGATATACCTTAGTACGTTTATTCAGGAACACTCAGGACAACCATGGGTGGTGTAGGTTTGATGAAGCAAGACCATTTGGAATCATATTTCCTCATTGGCCAACAGATATGATATAGAAAACTAAGAAGTAGTTGCTTTGTGGATAGATCACCCCATACGTAAAATACAGAGGAGCTATTTATAAGTAGGCGGAAGTTAAATGTTGGGAGTCTCAATCGTGGCTAAAACCCCCAAAGTGAATACAACTCTGTAAAAATTGGTCAGGCCACTTGGACTTAAATAATGAGAACCAGATCTCAATCAGAATAATTTCATGCTTAAGGGAAAAATACAACTTACACATTTCAAAGTCCTAACAGACATTTGAACAAAGTTCAAATGTATCAGTAATACCCTCTGGTTGTTTTTTGTCTGTTTGTTTGTTTTTGTTTTATTTTGTATTGAGAGGGAGAGAAGCAGGGCAGTGTCAAGACCTTTTTCAGGGAGTGAGCAGAATGTGGGTTATGCGAGACCTGGCAAGGACTCAAGCCTGTGAGTGGGATATGGGCAGTTTTCTAAAACTCTCTGGCCTTCTCCTTGGTATTTGGGCTCTGGAGGAGGTGAACCAAATACTGATGATTAGTGAGCAGAGGTGCTTATGGTAATATTAATAGTTTTGCTTGGGAGAGGTCACATGTAATGCCTGTGAACAGATTTTTGAGTCAGGAGAGTTTTGCCAACCACTCCTGCCTTCTGAAGGGTACAGCACTTGTACTGTCTGAGGCAGCTTCACGTGCCCACCCGCCCTCACCTTAAGCAGTTTCCTCCTTTTCTGCTGTCCCAGCCCTGTCTACCAAGTTGAGATCAGGCTTTCCCCTTTACTTTGTACATTCTCTTTGTCAGCTTAGGGAAGCCGATCCAGTCCCTCTCAGTCATTACACATCAAGGAGGAGATGCAGGAGAGAGGCAGCATTTCTTAGCCCTTTCCGTATAAGTGCTCTTCCCGGCTGGGCGTCCTCGGGCAGTCGTTTACTCCTGCTGGACCTTTATTTCCTCCTCTGAACAGAGATGTGGCTTAAAAGGAGGAGTTTCTCAAGTCCTTGGAAGCTGTAAAATTCTGTGCCTGAAAGTTATATGGTCTGTGGGGAAATTAGACCTCTCACTAACCCAGTGTCATCAGCCTCTGAGACTTGGTGATAAGAAGTCCCGTTTAGGTTTTGCCACTGCCTTAAGACCATTTTCGAAAGGAAGAATACATTCAGAATTCCAAACAACTGCCTTAGAAGGTAGTCTTTGGAAGATAACTTAGATGAACCTTTTTTGTGCTTTTTGTTTGTATGTGTGTCTTATTTTTCTTTTTTGTTTGTAGAAGTCTCCAGCTCTTCTTAATTTCAGCTTATTTATCTATAAATTGAGATTCTTGACACCTCCTTCAAGCAACTATTGAGTTTCTTTACTGTTTACTTTCAGGATGAGTCTAATATGCAGAGATATGTTAGATTATTAATCTTATTACTTTGGCAAAGAACTGTTTCAAAGGGTGAGTACTGAAACTTGCCCTAGTACTTGGAATTTATTTGTTTTTATTACATTTCATAAATGAAATTTCAGAGCCGGGAGGAAAGTAGTGTTGTTAGTATATTTCAGGAATATATAATTGGCTTGAATTCTTTGGTAGAAAAGAATTTTTTAAAATCAGAGTATCGTTATGAGTAGAGTCTAGCTTTTTGCTTGTGTATATATGGACCCTCAGATCTTTTAAAAATTGGAGTCATAATTTACTCAAATATAATAGCATTAAAGCTAAAATATTGTTCAGTTTATATATATGACTATTTCCCTCCCCTTGTTCTACATTTAATGATGTTCCATGGGTTTTTGCTTCTCCGTGGTGGTGATTTGTCATGAGAAACTGGAAGTAATAGCTGGGAAGCAGCACTGTATCTAGGGGAGCCCAGAGGAGGATGTTTTTGCTGTTTCAGCCCAAGCAGTGCCTGTTACTGTGTTTCTTCCCCAGCCAGTAAATGTGGGTAAGAAAGCATAAAAGAAATGATGTTTAGAATTATCTTTACTGTAAGCATTCAAAAGAGGAGCTGAGCTGTAATGGGAAGTATGGTTTGAAAAGCTGTTTTCTTTATAAATTACTGGGCCAGATTTTTAAAAAGGTAATCTATGAATGACTTTTTTTTTTTTTGCGCTACGCGGGCCTCTCACTGATGTGGCCTCTCCCCTTGCGGAGCACAGGCTCCAGACGCTCAGGCTCAGCGGCCATGGCTCACGGGCGCAGCCACTCCGCGGCATGTGGGATCCTCCCAGAGCGGGGCACGAACCCATGTCCCCTGCACCGGCAGGCGGACTGTCAACCACTGTGCCACCAGAGAAGCCCCCTATGAATGACTTTTTAAAACCAAGAATATTTAAAAAATACTGATATGTAAAACAGTGAAACAATTACGTGAACAGTGATTGTATCTCATTTTGGGACATAGCAGGCCTACTGTTCTGATTAAAGTGCCAACCTCTTGATCTTGGAGTGGCTGGGCCATTTGTTGGGCAGCCATATTGGGCACAAAAGCAGCTTGCCTCTGAATCATGCAAGAGCATTCTGTCAGCATCCTGGAACTCCATAACTATATTTGCTTCTCTTTTTTCATGACAACAAACAAGTAAACACAAATAAAGCACAAGTTAGGGAACAACATCCTCTCTATTTCTGACTCTGTTTCTTGTATTTAACGGGAACAATAAGTTGAGAGAACGTGTTGCTCTTCCTTGTGTGTTCAGTCATTCAAAACACTAGTACTCCTGCATTTAAATCATCTGTTCCTCTGCTTTTTCAGAGGACTTGCATGTCAAATAAGCAGTTTCTTTGCATAGCTCCTCATTTTCTTTCCCAGAGTGTTGGGAGGATTAGCTTTTCTCTGTCTTTTGGTGAAGTCACCACAGTTTCGGTTAGAGTAGGGGTCAGCAGACTTTTTCTGTAAAGGGCCGGATGTAAATATTTTAGGCTTTACAGGCCATACGATTCCTCTTGCAACTATTTAACACTGCCCTTGTTCCATGAAAGCAGCTTTGGACTATAACATAGAGGAATGGATGGCGTTGTGTTCCAGTAAAACTTTATTTCCAAAACAGGTGGTGGGCAAGATTGGTGCTTGGGCCATAGTTCACTGCCCCCCAGTGATAGAGTGACATTTCCTGCTCTCCGTGTATTCATATACACAACACTGTTCCATGGATTACCCATAGTATAAATAAAGGGATAAAGGGGTGATGATTATGGGCATTTCCAGTGTGCTCACTGTAGTTCTACCCCTTTCTCACTTAAGAAAACATCCCAGAAATCTGAGGAGTGAGTGCAGCTTATCACAGGGATAACCTTCTCTGATTAGTGTAATGAGTAAATGAGTCAAAATCTTCAGTACTTTGTTTAGCAGTAGTATCAGATTACTTGTCATACATACTCCTCAGAGCTATGTGACACACCAGGCTATAGCCATTCATTGTTGAGAATGCCAGTTTGAGAAGGCCAGTTCTTTGGAGTTAACAGTTGGAGTCTCATAGAACACATTCTTTCAAAGCTGAAGCAAGACATCTCTGCTCATCATTGGTGTCCACATGGACCACGCAGAGCTAAGTGTGTACAAAATGCTCTCCTTTGTTGTTCATAGAGGTATGTGGGGAAGGTGAGCCAAACAGTCATGTGCCTTTTGTTTAATTTTCCTAGCCCTTTCCCTGTCTCTGCCTCCTGTAAGCTAGAATTGCTGCAGACTAATTCTGAATACACGTGACTGGATTTGGCCAACTTGAAAGTTTCTTTTACAACTTTCTGGGAGGTGGTTAGCGATCAGCTTGTCTTGGGGTATTATTTGGTCAAGAAAGGGTAAACAATATACGTGAGCTCTTGCAGGAACAAACCCAAATAGATGATTAGAGTGAAACTAAAGGTGGTGTTGATGATGATTCAGATACAGTGTAACTCTTATCTGGCTTGCACAGACAGAATCCATTTGGTAGATGAAACAGCGTCCATTCCCTCACGAAACTTGATCTGCAATGTCCATGCCTTATTGGTGCTCATTGCTACTAGACTTCTGGCATTTCTTACCTGATCAACTAAGTCAGATGTTTACCAGGAGTCAGTTGTATTTGCTTGTAAACCTATTTAGGTCAGTTGTTATTGTTATTACATAATTTAATTAAATGTCATTTGTTCCTCTTTGTATGAAAAATAAGGTGAATGCTTTAGAACGACTCGCAAGTTACTAAAAACTTGTTTTTTGATTTAGGTGTGGATATGGGTGGGAGAACTGTGGGAGAGATGGGGGGAGAAATTGAGGATCCCACTCACTGATTGCTCTATAAGGATCTTTTAAGTTCTCACTCACCTTTAAAGAAACCAGTTGAAATTGTAGATAATCTAGTGTGAAGGTTACAGGAACTCAACAGAGCCAGCTCATTCTTGTATCAGACAATTGGCAAGTAATTTGTATTTAATATTTTGTTAATGTATAATGTATATATGTATCTTTTATTTTTCACTTTGTGTTTAAATGCATCTTTTACTGGTCCTGATTGTGTCTGAGTGCTTCCCAAATGTGTCAGAGCTTTGCATAAAGTCTCTTATTTATCCTCACCACAGATGGTTTGAGGAGGGCCCAGTTATTATCTTCATTTTGTGATGGGGAATCTACAGCTTAGATAGCTGATGTAACTTTCCCAAGGTTCCTGAGCTAGTCCTTGTCTCCCTCATTATACCATCTCCCTGCCTGCAGCCAACTCAAGATTTTTTTAATGCAATAGGATTTTTTTTTTTTTTTTTTTTTTTGAATAGGGTAGTTGGTAAGATCTTAACTTGCTGTGAATTGCTAAGCCGGTCTTTTTGAGAATCAAGTTTGGAGGCTGTCACAGGGTGAATTAGCTTTAGTTACTGCTGGAAATATAGGCAAAACTTAACTATATTGTCCTTATGTCTTTTCTGCGTTCCGGTCCTCTTGTCTGTGTGCTCACTATATTGTTTTTGCCTCTTAAAGTGCTGTTAGGTATATGATTTAATTTGATTCTTAAAAAGAGATGTAATAGGGCAGGTATTACTAGCTGCATTTTTTTAGATGATGACACTGAAGTTCATAGAATTTAAGTGAACCAAGAGGGATGTAGAGTTTGAATAACATGAAGAAAAGATCCACACTGCAGTTGAAAAGTTGGATAAAGAGATATTTTCGTATGTAATACAGATATTTAGTTAAAAGAGGAGAAGGTTGAGGGGATTACCTTCTCCTAGTATGTGTAGAGCTATGATATGGAGGATTATTACTACTGGTTCTTTTCTAGCTACATCTGAGTATGGGATTAATTTCTTTTCTTTTCTTTTTTTTTTTAAAGGATTCAATTTCAGCA